>NC_138195.1:73322763-73681596 GCF_964194105.1 Spermophilus citellus | reverse complement strand
TGTAGAAAGATGCTCCTCCTCCTACCCAAAGGTGGTACTGGCACCTTGTTTTCCTCGAGCTAGTACCACACCAGGGTCAAGGAAGTCACACCCGTCTGGACAGTGGTCAGCACCCAAGGAAAAGGACAATAGCCAAGTGCATTTACCAAAGCCTGAAAGCAACAGGGGGGCTATGCTGCTGAAGCAAAAAAAAAAAAACTGAATTCTCAGCAGGGCATGGGGGTGCGTGCCTGCAATCCCAGCAGCCTGAGAGGCTGAGACAAGAGGATCAAAAGTTCCACATCAGCCTCAGCAAATTAAAGTGACCCTGTCTCAAAATTCAAAAGTGTGACTCAGTGGTGAAGCACCCCTAAGTTCAGTATCACAAAAATAAAACTGCATTCTGACCATACCCAGCTCTCAGTACTGAGATGGACATTCCTTCTTCGAAGCCTGCTTTGGTACAAGGAGAAGCTTGTCTTGAGCAGCTGGGCCGAGTCTTGGGATAGCAGGGAGGAGTGGGCCAGATGTCATGCCTCCTCTTCACCATGTAGTGTGTCTCACTGGGTCCTGGGGGTGACCTATCACAGGCCTGGGGTCTTCAGAACCAGGCAGATCAGGTGTCTCTCACACCTCCTCCCCACCTTGAACTCACAGAATCAAAATGCTGTGAGCTTTTGCATTTGAGAGCCTTGGTGGCATGGTCCAGGTTTAGAAATAGAGGAGCAAGCAAAAAGAAATGGGGTCCCTCAACCAAGGGACCATCAATAGTCCTCTAAATAAGACTTAGATTACAGTAATAACCACTAGGCTTGTCAAGCTCTTGTTACACACCAGACACAATTTCTCCTCCATGGGTAGCATTCTTAGGTACTCACTATTATCAGCTAGGGAAGGTGAGATTTGGGGCAGTTAATTGATCCATCCCTATTTTCATAGCCCTACCCCAACCCCCAAGTGGCAGTAGTTAGTCCCTCATAGATTTGCTGTCACTCTCCTCTGGGATCACTGAGGCATTGGCCTCCCAGGATACGCACACCAGAGAGGAGTGGGCTCCCTGCTGTGCGATTACTGACTGGGGGAACAGGAGATGTTACAAGTCACATCTTTCACTGATTGCAAAAGGCCTTCCCTCTGGTAACTATAGGAGCAAGCTCTTGGCAGCCTTTGTGAGGCAGATACAGCTGCCTATCTACTGAGCAGCGGCCTTTATATCCAGACCCTACAAAACTTACAACTGATGATATTTCCCTTTTTGCATTTGCATTTGTGAAGCCGAGGGATGAATTTCTATCCCCCTCTAGCAAAGCATACAAGACATTGTACTATGAACTTGGCATGTAACAAAATCAAAAAAAAACAAGTTTTGTCTACTCTTTAGGGGTGAATTTTCATGGTTTTGGATTTAGCAATAGTTTCTTAAACAGGACACTAAAAGTATGATAAAAAAAAATAGATAAACCGCAATCCATCAGAATTAAGAAGTTTCGTGCCTCAAAAGACATTACAGAGAAATTTAAAAACAACTTACAGAATGGGAGAAAATATTTTTAAATCATACTCTAAAGGAGATGTAGTATATAGAGCGTGTAAAAAACTCTTACAGCTCAACCACAAAAAGACAAAGAATCCAATTTTTTAAATGGGCAGAAGATTTGAATAGATATTTCTCTAAAGATGATACACAAATAGCTAAAAAGTACATAAAAAGATGCTCAATATCACTAGTTATTAGGGAAATGCAAATAAAAACCACAATGAAATCTCACTTTGTATCCATTAAGATGACTGTAATTAAATAATAATAATAATTTAAGAAGAGAAAATTACAAGTATTGGTGAAGATATAGACAAATTAGAACTCTTAAATATCACTATTGGGAATGTAAAATGTTCAGTGACTGTGGAAAACAATTTGGTGGTTCCTCAAAAAGTTAAGTATAGGGCTGGGGATGTGGCTCAAGAGGTAGCGCGCTTACCTGGCATGTGTGCGACCCGGGTTCGATTCTCAGCACCACATACAAACAAAGATGTTGTGCCCGCCGATAACTAAAAAAATAAATATTAAAAAATTCTCTCTCTCTCCCCCACACACACACTCTCTCTTTAAAAAAAAAAAAAAGTTAAGTATAGAGATTCTGTTTAAGACCCAGCAATCCTGCTCCTAGGTATATATCCAAAATAATTGAAAACAAGTACTCAAACATGTATTTATGCATGGCCATAGCAGCTCTATGTCGTAATACCCAAAAATAGAACCCCAAGAGTTCTTCAGGGGTTGCATGGATAAGCAAATTGTGACATTTATATATGATAGTATATTTTAAATATACATATATCTATATGGAAAGAAAGGAAATATTGACACATTTGCATTAGTCAGCTTTCCACTGCTGTGACAAATATCAGAGATAAATAACTTATAAGGAGGAAAGATTAATAGGAGCTTATTGTTTCAGAAGTTTTGGTCCATATGTGGTTGGTCCTGTGACTAGGCATCATGTCATGGTAGAAGAATGTGACGGAGGCCACTTGCTTCACTCATGAGAACTAAGAAGCAAAAAGAGATAGAGAAGAAGGGGCTGGAGCCCTAATATGCCCTTGAAGGGCACACCCTTGGTGACCTAACTTCTTCTACTAGACCCCACCTCCCTAAGGTTCCATTACCTCCCAGGAGGGGCAAGCCTGGCAACCAAGCCTTCAGCATATGGGCCTCTAGGAAATACTGAAGATCCAAACCACAACCACGCTACATCTCAGATGAGCCTCTAAAACATGCCAAGTGCAAGAAGCCAGATAGAAAACGTCACAGGTCATGTGACTCGATTTATGTGAAATGCCTGAACGGGTAAGCCACAGCATCAGAAAGCAAGTTGGTGGTTGCCAGGATCTCCTGGGAAGGAGTAATAGGGTGTAACTGCTTTTTGGTTGGGAAGAAGGTGAAAATTTTTAGAACCAAATAGATGTGGTGGTTGCACCGCATTGTGAATGCACTAAATGGCATTGTTCACTTTAAAACGCTTACATTTGTTTTATGTGAACATCACCTCAATGAAGAGGAAATCGAGTAAAACAGATAAGGCAACTTTTAAAAGTTTGTGAAAATAAAACAAAGCTGCCCAAAAGTAGATATCAAGTCTCATTCATCTTATGTGATCTTTAGTACAGACTGGCAGAGAGAGAGAGAGAGAGAGAGAGAGAGAGAGAGAGAGAGAGAGAGGATAGTGTTTGCCTGAATAAATGAATCATTTAAAGAAAGGCCATATGTAAATTTAGGGGGTTCTGATGTCCTATAGGATACATCTTTTTTATTTGTTTGTTTGGATGTCTCCTTAAATTTTCATTTCCAACTACAAAAGCAAGACCCACAAGAAGCTACAAGCAGCAGAGGGATAAAGAAAGAATTCCCACCATCTGCCCACCCCATCCCCAAACACCATGCCTCTGTACTCACTAGGTTCCTGATGTTCACAGATTAACCGTATGGTATGTGTCTTTCCACCACTTTCTTGTACTTATTCAAATATCCCCAAATGATGCAAGCAATCCTCCTCTAGTTTATTATCCCAGAATTAGTATTCTGAGGGCAAGTGGCTCTTGTGTGCTTTTATTCCCTCATCTCCTCCCCCGAGATGCTGGAAGCCAGAAGGAAATGATTAGGAAGCATTTTCCCGGGTCAAAGGACTGACATTTCCATTGCTACATGCGCTGTCTAATTACACAAAGTGGGAGTTTGATTTGAAACTTAAAACGAGGAAGCTTAAGTGGGTGAGACATTTGGCAACACCCTTTCTCCCACCCCTATGGCTGTGCGTTATTCTCTAACCATCCCCATTCATCAGTAGTGACCCGTCCACCTGGAGCATAGATTTTACTGGAAAGCATTCCGACTTGTCTTTGAAGATGGAATTTCATCAATTTCAAACATTTACTCATTTATTTACTCATTTTGTTCACCGTCTGCCTCCCTCATTAGCCTGTTACCTCCACTGGGCAGAGACCTTAGTCTGTTCCCCTCCCTGACAGATAACCAGCACCTACAATTCTGCCTGGCACATGGTACGTGGTATGAGATATTTATTGAATGAAATTCTGGGTAGTCTCATCTTGGGGCCTCTTGGAAGGTCACTGCCTTCTAGAAAAAATCAGGGCAGAAGTCTGGAACATTTCCTCTCCTCTCCTTCCTGGTTTCCCACGGAGAAGATGGCACTTGCACGTGGCAATGGGGGCTGGTTGTCTGAGGCCCTGGCTTGCCTGCCCCAGCTTCTCACCTTGTTAGATCCCCAGTGGAGGTCAGAGAAGCCCACCATGAGCATCGCCCTGTGAGAGTCCCTGAGCCTCACCACAAAATCTCATCAGGTCCTTAGTTAGCCTCCTTTGGGGGAGGTGGGAGAAGGCTGTCCCATTTCACAGACGGGCACTCAGGAATTGTCTCAGTGACAGGAGAGAGCTGATATGAGAATCCAGACGCCCACCTTCCTGCTCAGGCTGATCTGCATCTCCATGGTCAAGGAGAAGCAGCCTTTCTCTCCTACAGGGCTGAATTTTGAAACTCTAATTCAGTGCCCCATTTTTCTTCCCCACCAGGGAGTCTCCTCCAGAAATATCCTGAGACGGATAAGATACAAAAGCAGAGGCTCAAGTTGTCTTCAGAAAGTCTCGATTGATCCTCTGTTTTGTTGAATATACCTTGATTTGGGTTTGTCTGGTGTTTTGTCGTGATCAGACTGAGGTGATGCGTTTTGGGGAAAACTTCATCTAGATGAAGTTCTGTTCTTGGTGCAAGAACAGAAAAAGTGTCAAGGTTGTCAAAGACAAGGAGAGAGTAAGGAATTATTAGAGACTGCAGAAGAGGAGGGAAAATAATGAAAGGCAATGTGAGATCTTGATCTTGGAAAGGATCCCCAGGACAGAGAAAGAACACCTGTGGACAGGCATTCAGAGGTGTGTGGTTTAGTTGACATACTGTGCCAGTGTCAATTTCTTAGTCTTATAATTGTGCAATGGCTGTGGAGGTGAATATGGGGAAGCTGAGAGAAGTGTTCGGGGAGATAGTACTGTCTTGCAACTTTTTCTCTAAGACTAAAATTAGTTTGGAATAAAAAGCTTAAAAAAATGGATTTGTTCAGTCCTCGTTCTCTCCACCTGTGTTTGCCTGGAAAGAGAGGAAAAGACACCTGATCTTTCCAGCTGGTTTAGGATCACAAAGATAGATGCACCTAGGTCCAAAGCAAAGACTCCAGATTGCTCCTGGACCCAGAATGGATGACCAGCAAGGAATGGGCTCCTCCCGGCGGCCCAGGTGCTCCGTCCCCCACAACTTGCTGGAATCTGTCTTCCTGCGGCTTTGTTGCATCCTAAAGAGACCAAATTTATTTATTTATTTATTTATTTGTTTGGGTACCTGGGATTGAACCAAGGGGTGCTTAATCACTGAGCCACATCTCCAGCCCTTTTATATTTTATTTAGAGACAGGGTCTTGCTGAGTTACTTAGGGCCTGGCTAAGTTGCTCAGGCTGGCTTTGAACTCATGATCAACTGGCCTCAGCCTCCCAAACCACTGGGATCACAGGCATGTGCCAGTGCACCTGGCTAATAGTCCAACTCTTTACCCATGTGGAACATACTTGCTGCCCTGTCTGTCCACCTGCTCTTCTTCTTGTGGGCAAGCAGTTCTTGGCATCTTAAAAGCTTATTCCCCCTTACCTGTCCTCACACTAACTCTGTCATAACTTAAGGTTGACATTTTCTTCCACCATCCCAGCTATCAGTGGACTACTCTGTGTGTGTCTGTGTGTCTGTTATGGTTGAACTAGGTGGTGTCCCCCAAAAGCACATGTGTGAAACAAAACAAGAAAGTTTACAGGTAAAGTGATTGGGTTATGAGAGCCTAACCTAATCAGTGCATTAAGCCACCTGACTGGATTAACTGTGTGGTAACTGTAGGCCGGTAGGGTGCAGCTGGAGGAGATGTGTCCCTGGGGGTGTGCCTTTGGGGTATATATGATTTTACCTGGTGAATGGAGCACTCTCGCTCTCTCGATCTCTCTCCCTCTCCTCCCTTCCTCCCCACTCTCTCCTTCCTGGTGCCCTGTCCTGAGCTGCTTTCCTCTGCCATACCATTCCTCCATGCTGTTCTGCCTCACCTCTAGGCCAGATCTATAGAATCCGCCATCTGTGGACTGAGACTTGTGCCACCTCTAAAATTGTTCTTGTCAGGTCTTTTGATTACAGTGACCAAAAAAAGCTGCCTACATCAGTGTTTATGTGTCTGTGTGTGAGCCTGTGTGTGTCTCTGGGTTTGTGTCTATGTGTGTTCCTGTGTGTCTCTCTGTGTGCCAATATGAGTAATTTTCTACTTCCACTATATAATTTCCATGCCAACAAGCCATACTTGGATTAATATTTTAGTAGTTTTTGTGAAGTTGAAGTCGAATCAATTCTTAAGAGCAAAACAAGGTATTTCCAACAAACTCTGCCTACCACATCTCATTTATTCATTAAATGTGTGTTGGAAACCTTCGAGTCAGGAGCTGCAGAGCATGGAAGTAACATTCCCAAGCCTGCTTTCCACAGCACAGAGCATGAACCTCTTTGACCAGCCTGAGCCCATCCGTGACATCAAGAGGTCAAGTTTAGTCTGGACCCTGCAATGAGTGCGCCCACCGACAGAGAGAGCAAAGCACAGGATCCCCGTGCTAGACGTTTTCCAGGAATGAGCAAAGACACTTATTATTCATTGCTAACTCTTTTTAAAGGGCTCAGGCCAGCTTCTAGCATGAGTCTTTTATCAACCAACCTCAGTGCCTATTTCTTCCTATAGTAGATTAAGTCCTGGGTTCATAAGTGGCAATGAAAAATAGGAATGACTTGAGTCCAGCCTGGGTTCTGGAGTTCTGGATCCCCCACAGAGCAGCAGAGGGACGAACCCACGGACACACAGAAAACTGCCAGGCCCAGCCCACCTTTGCAGATATGAGCAGTGGTTCTTCAGAGGCCACTGACCACACCCCAAGCCCCTCATCTACTGTCACCCAGACCACAGGGCCTGCTGAGCTGGGGAGGTGACGCCACAAGAGCGCTCCAAACTACCTTCTCTGCCTGCTGAGAGGAGCCGCTTCTCATTTAGTCCCTTAAATGTCTCCCAGCGTGAGCGAGATGCGGCCAGATACCTTGTTGCCCCACACTTCGGGGAAGTGAGGCTGCCCCACATCTGCTCAGCCTGTATTTTTAATTGCTTAATAACACCGAGTGGGCTTCCCTCCTTCCCTCCAGCTCGGCAGCGTGGGGGGCTTTGACATTCAGGGCCTGGTGTGTGGGCAGGAAACACAGATGAGGCAGGGAAAATGTCAACCTCCTACAGCTTCTCTCCCAATTAATCACCACGCCATCTGACAGGGCACACCTCATCTGAGGAGCACTGGGCTGGCAGTCCGGAGAGCTGAGCCCAGCTCCACTACTAAATTAATTGTGTGACATGGAGCAAGTAGCTCACCCTCTGGGAGCCTCATGTTCCTAACGTTTTGCAACAATTTGAAGGCAATGGGAATTAGTCACGAGCATATTTAAGGGATTGTTTTATGGAATAGGGATAAGAGTATGAGCTTAGGATTTAAAGCATCTGGGGCTAATCCAGAACCCACCATTTGCCAATAGTAAGATCCCAGGAAAGTTAATTCGCCTATCTGTGCCATGATTCTCTCAAGTGCAAAGTGAGCAGGAGGGTACCTACATGAGGTCACTGGAAGGGCTTGGAGCAATGCAGAGCCGGTTCATGCACTCAGGAAATGGTCGTCCTGATTACTGCGACTCCAGTCATTTAATTTAATTGACTATTTAAAGTTCCAAGGGAAGTATTTTCAAAGATAAATAAAACATGGAGTTTGTCCCCCAGATACTTACAGTCTTAAGAGGAAGATAAATAAATACGTGCATAAAACCACGGGGGACGGTGTGGACTGCCTGCAATGTGGCCTGTGGTGGAAGTAAGTGATAACGCCACGTGCCAGGAACCATGTTGAACGCCCTGCCCGAATGGCTCCCTTGTAATCCTCACTCCCCGCCCCACCCCCAGACCTGTGAGGCTGGTCCCATTATATACAGTGGAAAGCAGTCACAGAGAAGTCAAATAACTTGCCTTAGGTCACACACAGCTTCTAAGTGGCAAAAACAGGATTCAGACCTGGGTCTGAAGTTGCTGCTCTTCACTGTATCTCTGGGGGACTGGGTGGAGTTGGGGAAAGTTGCAGAGGAAAAGGTGTTTGAGCAGCCCCCACTCTTGTCATTAGGAAGAGGCAGGATTTCTAGAGCAGCTCTCAGCCAAGCTTATTTCTGAGCTCTGTGGGTGAGTTTATTAACTGAGCCTCTGAGCCCCCATTTCTTCATTTTTGAATAATAATAGTGCCCTCTCTGGAGCTTCTGGGTGGTGCATAGAAAGCTCTTCACAAAGCATCTGGCACATGGCACACTTGATAGATGCTGGCTTGTACCATCATGATCTTTGTCATCGTTGTCGTCATCGTTATCATCTATGCTCAGTCCCCCATCAACTGACAGTCAAGATCACTGATGGTTAAAAAATAACCTCCATTTTCAAAACGGGTTCTCAAGACCATTTCCAAACTACTTCCTAGCAGGAGCTTGAAAATATGACAATCAGCCACTTATTCCTCTGGTTAGGCATCTGTCTTATCCTGGACTCTCCTCCTACACACAAAGCCACCGAGAGGAATGAGTAACACAGGCAATTCTATATAGTGATCAGTTAGTTGAGAAAAGAGTTTGTGTGCCCATCAAGGGTAGAGCAAGGCAAGACTAGGAAGATGAAGCAGAGGAAGAGAAAAGCCATGACACTTGGGGACTAGAAAGTAGGGAGGGGGGGTGCTGAACACTGTCTTCCTTGCAAATCCTCCAAGGGATCCTTGTCCCTGACTTTGGAGAGGCTGAGCACCAGCCTCTGGGTAAGGGTGGTATAGGAGCTGCACCCTCATTAGCATGTGCCACTGGAGCTCAGCGGGTGAGTGATAGCTCCCCCAGGACTGAGGCGGGTTTGATGTTGGCTTGTCAGCTCTGCCATCCTTCACTGGGACCTGGGACCAAGATTCATATCCTCTGTCAGAGGCTCATCCAACACCCCGAGCGAGCCTCCACCAGGGTCCAATTTTTATACTCTCTCCCTGAGGATGGCAGGCAATCTTTCAGTTCTTGGAGATGGAGAAACACACAATGATACTCCATTTTTTCCTGGAAATTTCTTAAGGATTGGAGTCAGGAAAAACCAAGAGGAGGAAGAGGATTCAGAGGAATGCATTTAATTGAAGCTTTTTACCTGATTCCTGCCATTATTGCTCATGCCCTCACTCCCCCAGCTGGTGCCAGGTTTGCCAGGCAATATCACCCTGAGTAATGGTTTATTATTCAGAATACGTTCAGGATACTACTCTGTCACAACAGAGAGGAAATGATGCCATGACATGCCAAGGTCAGATTCATAGGAGAAATAAAATTCTCCAATCAAGATGAAACTGTTTGAGTATTTTAGTGGATGGTCTGTACTGCTTCTTCTCCATTCTGTGCCTCACTCAGGGTGCCATGTTTTAATCCAAGTCATTAAGTCTCCAGTGGGTGCTGAGGAGAGTGTTGGGGGTCAGGAGACACTGGGCAATGAGTTTGGCCAGTCCCTCCTCCAGGCACTCACAGCCTTGAGCCTGTGACTGTAAAGACAAGCCAGGACAGGAACTAGGTCTCGTGTCCCTCGCTCTTTCCCGTGGCTTCCACAGTGACTGGCACATAGTAGGTGCTCAAGAGTTGGCACTTCAGTGCTAAATTTCAGTAGCATCTTTCCCAGAAAAATGATGCAGAAACCAACAATGGTGAAATCTTAGATTATTTTCCTTTATCTGATCTGTTCCAGGGGAAAGAGTATTTTCCTCATTTTTCATTAAGATTGGACAACAGAAGAGATGCTACAAAATTTGATACCACACTCTCAGGCAATATCAGCCTTTGGTTTGTGTGGTCCTGGCAGAAAGAATCCTAGGCCAGAAGCCTCCAGTTAATGCTGGTTCTGCCCTCATGTCACCTTGGAACTGTGAAGCCCCTGGACTTGCCTGGGCCTGGTACCATGTTAGGTTCATGCTTCTACTTCATAGATCAGGACGCGGAAGGCAACAGGAGCTTGGTGGCACTATCAAACAGGAGCCTGAGCTGGGTCTGTGGGTTCACTCTCACAGCCTACAACTAAAGAAACAAAATAATAGGCTCGGATGCGGTATTTTGGCCCATGCGGGGCTTTAAAGAAAATTAAAATCATTCCAGCATTTAAAAAATCAGGAAACTCTATATTTTAAAAATCTAGTTTCCAGCTGCCCTTGAAAAATATCAGAAACACCAGACCAGAAGCTGAATATGAGAACAGGCTTTTGTAGTTGAAGGTCAAGTTAGCTACATCCTTGAGACTGGACCTATGCTCCCTGGGTCCCCATTGTCCCCACCCCAAGAGGCTTCTCTCTTGCAGGCCACCTTCTTGGACCCCGTGGGCATCTGGTTGGTTAATAAATTTGACCAGATTGACCAGTTGTCCAAGACAGCAAGTGTCCAGGGATTTAGAGTTACCAGAACAAGTTCCTCCCAAAAATTCAGAGGAAAGAGAGCCCCAGGGTGTTGGGAAGTGGTCAAGGAACTGAAGCTGATTGAAATCAGGGTGGAGGGCTCTGAACTGGGAACAAATTGCTCCTACTGATAAAGGAAGCTGAACACCTGCAACCCCACCTTGACAGGCACCAAGGAAGCTGGGGGCAGAGAGCATCCCCTCCTTTGGCCTGACTAACCAGGCCAACTAAATCTACATATATGTATTTCCTGCCCTTTGTCTGATTTCCCTGCCACTCCCTCTTCTCCCCCACCTCCTCTCCTTTAAAAGTTCTGCTCAATTTCAGGAAGTTTGAAGATAGAACCTTTGAAACAATTAAGTTGCTTCTAGCATCCTTCAAAGCTGGCTTAGAATAAAACCTATTTTCCTACCAATTTGATTCCAAGTATTTCTGGAGCAGCGAGCAGTGTAGCCCAGCCTCTTCCTTCCCGGGTGAAATTAGAGGCACGAGGTGACAGAACGTGTGCATGGTTCTATTGGATGGGGGTCCATAAGTAAATCATCTGGTCAGAGTAGGGGTCTGTGCAGAAGAACAGGGAGGGGTGGGGGAACGTGGCTGAGAATGGTAAGTTGAGCCCACATGTGGAAATGAGGGTCCTAAATGCCAAGTAATATTATTCTCAGCTCTTCCTGCCAGAAACTCCAGATCTAATGTGAAAACTGAGGGGCCAAGGTTGCCAAGCTTACCCCTGCACACCCTTCCGCCCTCACCTTCGTGACAACAGTTGAAGTGGGAGTCCAGGCCTCAGGACACACAAGGCTGAATACACAGTTCTGAGAACCACCCCTTGGCCTTGCAAGCTCCTCCTTCTTCAGGTTTCCTAAGGCAGCCAGAGGCAGCCGGCAAAGACCCAGCCGCAGCAGGAGGCCAACATCCAGGTTGAGTCTTCCCAAAGCACATCAGGGGTAAGAATGGGAGAAAGAAAGACGGGGAAAACCTCCTTTCAGCCTCATTAGAGCCCCTGCTTAACTGAGCTAAAAATAAAACTAATTGCTTTTGCTATTCTAATGTGAAAAATCAGTTTTTAAAGGATCAAGATTCTCTCCCTGGCTGGAGAAATCACTGAATCGGTAATAGACTGACTGCCAATGAATTATGAATATCGTAATCAAGTCTTCTTGGAAGGCCAAAGTCTTGGTTACAAATGGGCACTATAATTAGAAATGTGCTGAAGCTGCCTAAAGCAGACCTCCTTTGTCTTTTTTTTTTTTTTTTTTTGGTTTTTTCTTTTTTAACAGGGAAGAGGCATGGACCGCTCTCCATGAAGTATGTGGCTATTTGGCTTGTTCTTGAACTCTACCTTGTTCTCACCACTTAAGGAGACATTGACACGAAAGAGCTCAGGAGCACCGTCCCATTCCCCTTCCCTTCTAAAAATTCCCACCAGTGTCCCCCCAACAGGAATTGGTAGAAAGCTTCAACTTGCTCCATCTATCACATGGGAATGCTAAAAATGGAAGAGATATGAGGACAGCAAGCAGCTCTTCAAATCCAAGAAGACTCGGGCAGTGTCAGGGGTGTCATTCAGTCACAGCCTAATGGGAATTAGATGGGTTCGATCCTTTTGTCTGCACTAGCTGAGCTCTGCAGGGCTGGGAACCAGAGGGAATGGGGCATGGCCATCCATCAGGGAGGAAAATGAGAAAAGGAGGCCAACATGGACTGGGAGGCTCAAGGGAGGATAAATGTGAATAGGGCTGCCTCTCAGCTCTGAGCCTGCAATCAGGAAGGAGGAGCAGTCTCCGCCCACCCACCCCCAAATCAAGGCAATGCAAAAAGCCAATGAAGCTTGATAGAACTGATACTAACAGTAATTTTCTTCTAAGAAATTCTCATGCCTAAAAATGGGTTATCTTACCTCATTTTTTGGAGGATAGGTGGTTTTGAGCAAAAAATGCCCAGAAGTTGCTGTCCTTTCTTAAATGTTTGCCTCTAGAGATGGACTCGGCTCCAATCAGAGAGATCCTTCAATAGGAGCTACTTCCAAGAATTTCCCTTAGCTCGGCCCTGGGGTGGCCAGCTGGGAACAGGTCAGGGCTCTGATTCTCTCTGAGTCCCAGATTGAAGGAGAACTAAGCTGCTCAATCTTTGTCCCCATTGGCTTAAGTGACTGATTTTCAGCCCTGAGTACATATTATATTCTCCTGGGAGATTTTAAAATGTTGGTACTCCATCGTTTCCAGAGACAAATTAAATGGAACATCTAGGGGTGGCTTTGAGCAACACCATTTGTAAAAACATTCAAGTCATTATGAAGCACAGACATGGCTGGAAACCACTTAGTTAATCATTCAATTCCTGCACCTGTTCTCTGATGTCTGCCTCTCCCCTCATTTCCCAGAGGCTGAGGGCATGAGATGCTCTGGAGGCAGCCATGACTTCATCTCTTAGGTTAGGAGCCTCTCTGTACCCCACCTCCACATCATTCCATTAGAAAATCCCTTAGGGCACATCTTATCCAGGGTAACAAATACAACCCATCTTTCCAGCCAACACTGTTGGACCAGAGAAGCAGTTCTCTAGGGCACTCTATGGAGAAATCCTTCTCAACAGGATATGACCAATCTCTATAAGAAAGAACACCATGATCAACTATGAATGTCAGCAAAAGGAGCAGGGGAAATGACACAAAAGCCTAGTAATTGTCTAGCCTCAAAAAATGGTCCCATCTAGCCTCTGGGAAAAGAGAGAGACAGACAAAGAATGAGGTATGCCCATTCAATAAATCAGGCCAGCTTTAAGCGTTTAAAGATTGGCTTTGTGTCCAATACTGCAGAATCTTCTTGCTCTAAGTGAGGTCCACAGACCAACAGCCATCAGCACCTACTGGAAGACCATGACAAATGCAGATTCTTGGGCTCCACTTGAGACTTACTGGATCCACATCTGCTCTTAAACAGGTTCACCAGGTAATTCATTCTCATAATGAATTTGGGAAAGAATTTCTAGGAAAGAGATAGAAGATGGGCATACAGTGAGTTTGGTCCCAGTCTGGCTAAGGACAACTGGGAGAATAAAAATCAAGTCAAGAACAATGATTGGAAGTGTAAGAGAAATGCTGTGTGAGCCCAGGAACTGAAGGGATTCATATGCAAAAGCAGAGAAGGCTTCTGAGAGTAGGACATGTTGGGGCCAGGTCCTAAATGGTGGGTAGATTTAAATAGGCAGGAAGACACCTGCCACCCTCCAGCAGCTCTCTTGTCACTTCTGGACCCTCCATCTCTCATGATTTCCCCTGCCATAACTCTGGATATGAACCAGTTGTTTCTGGTGGGGGCCTCCTCTCCCTAACAGGCTTGGGAGCTTCTTGAGCCAGGGATGGGGTCCCTCTGCCCAACGTCTCCTGTGCACATCCTCATGGGATCAGGCTCATAAGGACACGTTACATTTTTGAGGGCATACATTAGTAACAATAAACAAAGGACTGAAATCAGGGACACAGAGCCTGGCTCCATTCCACCTTGCCCTAGTACCATCATCCCACATGACCCAATGGAATTCAAACTGGTACCCCAAATTATTAGACTATGACTTTTAAAAATAAAAACTTAATCTAAAACTCCCAAGCTCGCTCAGTTCTGTTTTGGCTGCTGATTCACTGGGTCCTTTCATTCTTCAAGTGACCTCTCCAAACTCTGCGGTTCCCAACATTCTTGCTGAATCCCAGAGGGAGGCTTGAGAAGAGTGGAGGAGCCCTGCCTACAGTATTATGGGAGGGTCAGCTCTCCTGTATTCAGAAGGTTCCTTCTGATACAGTAGGGCTCAAAGGGCCCCTCAGGTCAGTCCTGCAGACCTCACCCACCCCACCCATGCCATCCACAAGGTCAGCACATGTGGAAGGGCTATGTAAAGAGATATGCTATGTAAAGTATCATCATTGCTGTATGATGGGAAACTCAAATCAAATCTTAGAGTCACAGGTGTTTCTCACACCTTTATTTATTCACATAGCCATGCACTTGTGGACTCTTTAGAAGAAAAGCGTGCAGGCTCTGGGGTGACACTCCTTGTGCTTGAATCCTAACACTGGCACTTTTTAAGTGTGTGACCTTAAGAAAGTTGTTTAACTTCTGTCTGGCTCAGGATTCTCACCAATAAGACGAAGATGACAGTAATAAAAGCTACCTCACAGTAGTGCTCTGGGGATTACATGAGCTCTTGCAGATATATGTATGTGGCTTAATTCCTGGAACACACTACATATTCAGCAAATGGTAGCAATCACTCACCTGACCTTACAGGGTTCACCTTCACCAATTACCACCCACCTTACAACGCCATCCCATTACTTCTCTCTACCTCGTGTCCTCTCTGTTAATGCTGCTGCTGGTGGCCCAGGTCCTCCCATGGGTCCCACCCAGTTCTGGTGTAGGACAGTATCTCAGGCTTCAAAGGAATCAGAGCCTTCTAACATTTGCACAATCCCTGTTCTCTCAGGGTCTGCTCAGCAAACTGGAAAGAAAGTATTTGATAATGTCATTGATGTGTTATAGACCTATAGGTGTTTACGTTCCTGTAAAGGTTTATGATACTTGCTTTTAGAAAGGAACCTAAAGATAGCAATGCCTCAACCAAAAGGGATGGAGCCGCCACTACTGAAATTTCAGGCACAGTCACAGATCGGGTGGGCAGGTGTTTTTAAGCTGAATGAGGAGAGAAATCTGAAAGCTCAACTGTGTGGACAATCCTCTTCCTAACGTGATATCAGAAGACAAGAAGGCCCTAGGAAGAATTGCAAGGTAAGTGAACGATTTGATTGATTTGCGTGGTTCCTGAATTTGGGGTCACCCTGTTTTGGATAAGAATATTGGGAGACAACTGTGTCTCTGTTATCTCCACCAATAGACCATCCTCTTACAACCACAGACTGCAGAAACTACCTTGGCCATTAAGGTCAAAGTCCCCACTCTGGGAAAGTGAGTCCCAGGAACTGATTCTCCTAAGCACTCTTCAAGCATAATCCAGAGAAATCTCTGCCATTTTCTCATCTCCATCCAAGGAAACCACCTTCCCTGAAGGTAGGACACGGGGCTAGGGCAGAAAGGCAGAGCAGTGCTAGTCTCACCTTTTCTAGGGCAGATTGAGTGCATCAGCAAGCTGAGGAGGGAACACCTGGATGGGCAGAGAATGTGGTCCAGGAGTGGTTGCTGGGAACTTTCTTTACATTAGCAATTCAGGCTCCATTTAAGAGTGTGATAGGAGTCCAAAGGGAAGAGTTGGAACTTTATTTTCTAATTCTTCCTGTGCAGTTGGCATCTGAAGCTCTGGCATCACTTCCCCACTCCATCACATCAATGTTAGGATTCTTGCCATTTTTTACTTTATCCTGAGCCTCTTTATCCTGCAGCAGTAAAGTCTTGGTTATGTGCCTGCTTCCAGTCTTCCTGGCACTGTTGCCAATATGATTCCTGCTAGAGCTCAGCCTTTGCCCCTCCTCTGACAACAGACCAGCCCTCTTAGCTGCCTCTTCTCCCCAGTAGCAAAGGCCTGTTTGCCATCTGCAGATGTCCACAATCGAGAAGCCTCTGTCCTGGTTAGAACATGCTAACAGTTCTGAGGGGTGGTCTTTACTTATGTAGTCATACCTACCTACCGTTGGAGAAGAGGAGATGGCATAAATAGGAGGGGACTAGATCCTAACTCTCAGCCACCAACCATCCTCAAAAGAACAGCCAGTAGCCTCCATGTGTCCCTATATTTAAACATTCATCCTGTGCACAATCTACAAAAAGTCAAGACTGTTTAGGGGAAAGAATTCATGATACAGGAAGAAAAATAGTGGAGTCTTATCTCAAATGTTGTCTCATTCGTATCCTCTATTAGTATCATCTGCGTTCCTGATGAGTGTGTCACTTGCATGCACAGATGCACCTTGACTTAGGATGTGGTTACATCCCAATAAACCCACTGCAGGTTGCAAATATTGTCAGTTGGAAATGCACTTAATAAATCTAACCTATCAAACATCAGAGCTCAGCAACACAGCACACTTCAGAGTGTCGCTGTTTACTTTGGTCATTACAAGGCTGCCTGGGAGCTTCGGCTCACCATAGGATGATGCTGCCGACCTGGGAACAGGCGAAGATTCAAAATCCAACTTACACTTTCTACTGAATGCCTTTTGCTTTTGCACCATTGTAAAACAAAAAAATCCCTAAGTTGAACCACTGTGAATTGGGGACCGTCTGCACTGTTCATTTTCTTTTCTATATAAAAAGAGAGTCACATACTCAAGAAGGAAACAAAGGTGGAGCTTAGAGGATGAAGTGGAAGAAATTGCTTCCATCCAGTGTTTAAATGCTACCTAAGAAATAAAATGAGGGTTTCCTTTTATACTTGAGAGAGAGAAGATGCAATGACTGACCACTTAGGAAGGCTAGAATCTCACTTGGTAGTTGGCTATGGAAGCCAGATGCTGAATGACAGGAAAGCTTACAGTAACAAAGAAAGAATGCGTTTTGGAATCAGAGAGAGCCAGGTTTGAATTTCAGTCCCTCTGCTTGCTGTGTATCCTTGGACGAGGTTCTTAAACTGTGTGGAAATTTAAAATGGCATCATAAAATGTGACACATAGGACTGCTATTAAGATTAAATGGGCCACTGAGTGTCAAGCCCCTGGAATTAAATAGATACTCAGTAAAAGGGGAAAGTGCATTGACTTTTCAGTTTTCCGTAAGGATTTTCAATTTCTCCCAAATAAGAGTTGCCATGTTTTACTGAAGTGGCTTTCAAATTTTTTAGAGAGAAAAATATTTTCTTCAAAATAAACCAAACAAATAAAATTGGAACTCCTATGATCCCATCAAACCCCTCTCCTCCGTAAGGATCCCCTGAGACACTACCCTACACCCTTAAGAAACTAGGGGCAAAAGATGATCCAGGTAGAAATTGGAAGACCAGGATTCTGATACATGTTATGCCACTAACTTCCAGAGACACCTTGGACAAGCCACTTTCCCTCCCTAAATCACAGCTCCCCTATTGTTAAAATGAAAAATTTTGAGTATATTATCACTAAGGATTCTCTGATTTCTAGAACCCAAGGAAGACATTGATTAATGCATCTGACAACTGGTTTTTCTGTTTTTCCATATGCCTACTCCAAATTGTTATGTATAATAAATATTTATGGGTGTTCTATGAGACAGCTATGTCCCCATCACTAGAGCCTGCCTATTTCTACTTAATGCAGCAATATTATCATGTGTTGTCTCACTCCACACCTGAGCATTTGCATGTGGCAGAATATGACATGCAACTACCATACTGAGAGCAAGCTAAAGGCTCTGGGAATGAGGCTGTGGCTTTGGTTGAAGAGGAAAAAGAAGCAAAAAGAGATAGATGTGAAGACCCTGAAGTATGCTCCAGAGCGGGAAATCAGGAGCTGCAGTTCCATGGGATTTTTAAGACTACATCATTTCTCTTCAAAAGGGAATGCACTTAACCTCAGGACCTAACAGGCAAGTTGCCCTGTGCTGAGTCAATAGCAAGAAGTTGAACAGGAATCATGTGAAGGCTGATTCTTAGTAGGAGACAGGCAGGAAAAGGGATTAGTGGAAGGACCTGGCTTGGGCAGGGTTTAAGGAGTCGATTTTCGGTCTGGGCAAGATGACCACAAGCATGAGGTCAAAGATCTAATCATTTCAGAAAAGTCTGTCATATGGGATCTGCAGGCAGGGCATGAGGGACCTAATGAGAAGTTAAAAATAAGAGCATAAATACGGAAAGACTTACAAGTAGGCAAGGACATGTGGTGTACAGTCAGGATCCTGAACTACTCCTAGCTCCTGCCTTTCACATACACAAATTATGACTTGTGTACCTCTCAGAAATTATAGTATAATCAAACCAAACCACACTTTGTAATTCTTTGAAAACAAATGTCTGTCCATCATAAGTTGCTTCTTACTAAGGTATTGGAATCAGAAAGAAGCCACTTGCAGTCAGCACCAAGGACAGCTACCAGTAGGACTAAATGCGCTCCTGGTCTTCCCCGGATTCAGGATCCTCCTGTACAGACTTTTTCCCTGGGATAACTGTTGGGATTTTAAAAACATAATTTTCTGGGACCTGTCGCGACCCCCTTGCCCGCAAGGAAGACGCAACAACAGGAATCTTCTTTCAGCCGTTTATTCAGGTCCTTGATATTTCTTCTTCTCCTCTCGGATGCCTCTCCCAGCCTTAATAAAGCATCTCAAGCCCCAATGCGAAGCTGCCACGTGGAGCTTTCTCATAGGGTGTTAAAAAACCATGCGCCAACTCTCCCAAATAAGGAGTTGTTTGTTACAGACCACAGCGGAGCCAGCGCCATCTTGTAATGGCGACCACAGTCCGCAGAAACGGCTCACCACAGTTCCCCCTTTTGTTTTCCAAAAACAATACAGGCGAGAGTAGAGGTCCTATCCCACTGTGCAGAAGTGGCTGCATAGTATGGCTCAGCCCCAAGGAGGGCCCTTCCCCAGATCTGAGTCCATATCAGCCGACGCCTTTTTTCGTGGGACGGGGCGTGGACGCGTCTAACCCGCATGCAATAGGACATGCTCTCCTTGAGGTCCACTTCAAGGATCACTCAAGTGCAGTGCCTTGCCTCGCATCCTGTATCGTGATGATGGTGGACGAAGGGGGATGGCTGAGGCTGAACTGTGGCTGTATAGAAATACGACGACAAACAAGTTGGCAACACCCTAAAAGAAAGGCACGGGTCTTAAGGCGATAGAAAAGCACTAGTGTGGAAACCCATCTGCGTGCAATGGCAGTAAAGCCGGCAGAGTGCAAGGGCTTTCCAACACTAAGAGAATAACAAAGAAAGACATGTCGATCCCAGTGCAATGTTCATAAAACTTGGGGTGCAACGACCATGTCAAAGATTTACTGTTTAATCTGCGCAAGCCAGACTTGAGGTGAGATGCCATTTTCTAAAGCTGCAAGAGCTTGTATGATCATAGCTTTATCTGGACCAATTTCCGGCCAAATATTCGCCAATGATACGGGAGGCATTCCTGGAATCATTAAATCATGAACCGGCATCGGCATTGGCCAAGCCCGTGCCGCTGCCCACCACTGCATTGGTGTCGTCCATGTCATCGGCACCAGCACCAGAGCCAGAGCACTCAGCAGAATGAAGATCCTCATCACGGGGTTGCTGTGGTATTTCTTGTTGCTGAGTAGCTGGCGTCAAGACTCTTCTTGTCAGGCGTTCAGGGACCCACAATGGTTCCGTGCGATCCTGGGAAAAAACACATACAGATCCTCGTGCCCATGTCAGCACGGGGTCGGGGCCGTTCCATTGGCCCGTAAGAACATCTTTCCACTTAACATAGCCAATCACAGAGGGCTGAGGGGACACATGTCTATCGGCCGCAGAGCGACCGTGAATATCCAAATTCAAAAAATTAATGGTAAAGAGAGCTAAGGACAGGCGTTCTTTAGGAGTATGTTCAGCTCCTATTCCCCCCTTTTGTTTTTGTAAAGTTTCCTTTAAGGTGCGATGAGCACGCTCAACAGTAGGCTGCCGCATAGTGGCAAGCACACATAATTGGAAAGGTTTATCACTCTGGAGCCTGCATAAAGTAGCATGTTGTATAGCTTCTTCTACTGTCATAAGGGCCGCTCTAGCCTCTTTAGTGAGGCTACGAGGGGAAGTAAGATCTGGATCACCCCTAAGAGTAGCATACAAAGGCTGTAGCATAACATTAGAAATATGTAAATATCCTCGTATCCAATTAATATCTCCCAGCAGTTTTTGATAATCATTTAGAGTTTGGAGATCCTGAGTTCGTATGGTGATTTTTTGTGGTCGTAATTTGCCATACCCAATTGTTGCTCCCAAATACTTAATAGAATCCCCTGTTTGAACCTTTTCAGGTGCAATATGCAGTCCATATTGAGCTAACAACTTCACTAGGTCTTTATAGGCCTCATGAATTGTCTGCTCTAATTTAGCAGCCAATAATACATCATCCATATAATGAATGATCTTGATGGAGGAATACTTTTGTCTGAGAGGTGCGAGTGTCTTCCCCACATACATCTGACACATTGTGGGACTATTAGCCATTCCCTGCGGCAACACTTGGAAGTGACTTCCATGCCCGAATGCAAATGTTATTAATTTGATCATATACCTCAAGAGGGAATCCTGTCTGTTGATTAGCAAATCTACCTTGCCCCAAAAGCATGTCCTTATCCCAATGAGGATGTCCCGCCGCATGGTTTTGGGCGGCCTGTTCTATTGCGCCCTCTAACACAAATGTTCTCCAGTCCAAATATTTACCTGGGGAAACACAAGCCCGAACAAGGCTAGCCCAATCAGAGGGAGTCATACAGTATCTAGACAGACTCTCCACCTGAGTTAGTGTGAAGGCGGCATCCACCCCATAAGTGCGCACAGACTCCGCCAGGGTCTTCACAATTTTAAAATCTAAAGGCTCATGGAATCTTCCCCTATTATCGTCCTGAAAAACTGGATAAGCAAGACCCATCTCAGCGTGAACAGCCTTCCATGTTTGAGCATGGAAAGCTCTCCCCGAAACACCCCCACCATACGGCGGTGGATCCGGAGGATCACATTTCTTGAGCCCCTGCTTATCTTTGCTCCCTTCTCCTACAGCTAAACTCCCTAGCTGGCGAGACAGCCTCCCAAGCTCCTCCTCCTCATTCTCCTCTTCCTCTGACCCACTTTCACATGGAGGTGTGCGCAGCGCACTGAGATCTGGATACAATCGCCTCTTCCCCTGTTTCACGCTCCGCACACTTCCATCCTCCCGAGATACCTCACTTCCTGCCGTCTCTGATTTCTCCTCATGTAATTGTTCTAGAACTTCCTGTCCTTTAGTAAGTGCGTCATGACATCTGTCCTCTGTGAGGCAACTACGGACTATTCTCCAAAGGGGTATCACCCCGCCCTCTAATATGCCCTGCTCAGAAGCAAAGTCAAGATCTTTGCCTAATTTATCCCAACTAGGTATGGTAAGGCTGCCCGAAAATGCAAACCACGGTGCAGCAATATCTATCTTCTGTAAAAATCTCTGTAAAGTACGATGCTTCACTTCCAGGCCCTTGGAACGCAACAGGCCATCTAGGGCCAGGAGAAGCGGACTTGAAGATGCGGCACCCATGACACAACAACAAAAGAAACACAGAAAACAAAAGACACAGACGACAAAAGAAACACAGAAAACAAAAGTGAAAGTACACATTGCAGCTGCAATAAAATATGAGGCTCTCTCTTTCTTTGTAGAGGAGCTGACCCCGCTTTGGTCGCGGATCCCACTTACTGGGACTATCCCCGCTTTGGTCGCGGGTCCCACTTACCTGGGACTATCCGGTGCACCACCCCTGACGACTGAAAGTTCTGGTTCCCCGGGTTTCGGCACCACTTGTCGCGACCCCCTTGCCCGCAAGGAAGACGCAACAACAGGAATCTTCTTTCAGCCGTTTATTCAGGTCCTTGATATTTCTTCTTCTTCCTTTCGGATGCCTCTCCCAGCCTTAATAAAGCATCTCAAGCCCCAATGCGAAGCTGCCACGTGGAGCTTTCTCATAGGGTGTTAAAAAACCATGCGCCAACTCTCCCAAATAAGGAGTTGTTTGTTACAGACCACAGCGGAGCCAGCGCCATCTTGTAATGGCGACCACAGTCCGCAGAAACGGCTCACCACAGGACCAAATTCTCCATAAAAGATTCCCAACATATATGTTACATTTCAGTGCAGTGTTTCCCAGTAAAAGAGCAACACAACTGGGGAGATTAACCAATGGACTGCATCGAGTTAACTTCCATTGTCTTCTAGGGATATGTTTCAAGGTCTTGAAGGGTGGGTTGGACCCGTAGGCTATAGTTTACTAACCCCTAACCTACAGGGTCAGCGGCAGATCATTTCAGGAAGGATTAGATAATCCTTACTGTTAAGTATTCAATGTGTGACCCAATTTGGTTCGACAATGAGGAATATTTAAGAACCATCCTTTCATTATGCTGGACCTCAACTTTGACCTTTATTCCAGATAATCATTTGAAAGAAATTAGGTAGTCCCAGCCAACAAATGGTGAATATGGAAAAGATCAAGAGAAGGAGAGAAAAAAAAAGTTAAGCAGTCATGAAAATTTAGTGGGAAAGCAAACCATGGACACATGAAGTTTTAGAGTTGACCTTGCAAGAAACAGTGATTTAACTGGGAGAAGCATTTCCAAAATATAAGAGTGAACCACTGAGGACTGAATGAGAAGGGAAATCCATGATGTAGTAGAGGCAATTTAAATCAGGAGGATTTAAGGAAAGGATAGATACAAGGAGAGATTTCATCTCAATTAGGCATCTAATTCATACTGGAACCCCCACTGGGAGATCGGCCTCTGTTTTTGCATTTAAGTCCCCTCCAGTGGAATAGTGCTCCTATTCAAACATGAGGAGCAGGAGGACATGAAGGGGAAACCAGATGAAATGGAAGACCATCCAACATCAGAGCCCATGCTCCCCCGACCCCTGCTCTCTGACTGCCTTCAAATTCAAAGGTAATGAGTTGCTTGAAGAGGCTGAGTCACTTGTATCTGAGAGACTCAAGTCCACAGAGCTTGTGACACCTCTCTCCTCCATGACAGCCCCATTTCACCTGGGGACACTCCAACTCTCTCAACAGCCTTCTCCATGGAGTTACCCAAATTGGGAACAACTCTCCCACTCTCTTCCTAACATGCAAGGGGACTGTGGCCTTCATGCAGCTTCTTGGACAAGGCAAGGGCCCACAAAATTGAGACCACTCAGAGGAGTCAGCTTGGAGCTGATGAGACTGTGTGGGGATCGGGGGCTCCTGGAGGTATTCTCTCGCTGCACTCCTTGTTCAAAGAGGACCTGATTGGCAGCTGCAAACTGCATGTGAAATCCATCCTTCAGGGCTGCCAAGTTGGGGGGGGGGGTGTTTTAAGGCAAAGCTACAATATGCCTGCAATAAAAATTTATCAGCTTTTATATAGGTTCCCAATAATGAGAGGAGATATTTCAGCAGCTCAAATAGTGCTGTGAGAGGAAAAGCAATTCCCAGCACCATCTCTTTAAGGTGAGGCTATGCCTCCCCCACATGATTCATAACCGGGAGTTTTTCCCATTTAAAGGGGACTGCATCAACTTATGTGTCCCTTTTATTCCTTATCAGAATTTGTAAAGGTTTCTCAAAACTTCTAAGTGAAAAGAGTCGAGAAACTGACTTTGCATTGACCAGGGTGGTTTAATTTTCACATCTCCCAACTTTGGAAGAGTCATGAGCTACTAAAACAGAGAGGTGAAGAGGTAAGGGATTGTGGAATGCTGCAGTCCAGGGTGGGGGAAGGAGTAGGGAGAGAAAGTGTGCCTTCAAGCCAGAGTCCTAGGAAATAAGATGGGGCTGTATCCAAGAGCTACAGCAAGGACTTTAAAAGGTCACATCCCCTGAAGTGTTTCAGAAACTTAAGAGAAAGAGTGGAGAAGAGTCTCCCAAGGTAACAGGAAAGAAGGCACAAATGGAAGGCCAGAGAGAGGATGACTGGCCACTTGGAAGCAGAGAGACTAGGAAGGGTCAGAGAAAGCAAAGGCAAAGGTAAGGGGGCAGCATGAGGGAAGCCAAGATGAAGGCAGATGAGCCAGCTGTGGGACCAGAGGGAGAGAAGCCTGCTCTCCACGGCACCCAGAGGGTGAGGACTCTTCTCCTCCCCAGGGAGCCGAGTGCAGCCTGTGCCAAGGTGTCCTTGGGATGTGATGCAGGCCTGTGGGGCCCCCTGCGATTCTCTGTCTGACGTGCGTCTGTCAAAGCTCATTAACAGAGACATGCCCCAGTTCAAACTTGGGATCATGAGGACCCAGACAAAACTCAAGTTATATGAGCTCTCAGTGAAAGGAGAGTTTGTTACACAAAATGGAATTTGTGAAAGAATTGGGGGCAAAAGGGATAATTAACCTGCTTGGGGAAAAGAACTAATTTCAAGAACTTGGCCTGACATTGGCTCCTCTCTCTTTGCATCCAAGCAGTGTCACTTACAAATGATTGCCGTGTGAGCTTGGCATATGTCCATCAGGTCTCTGCCTCCAATGCTTTGTTAGTCACTAATTGGTGTTCTGCACATGCCTGAAATGTCCACAGTAACTCTTCTTTTAAGGTTCAGATCCAGTCACCCCTCCTCAAAAATGTCTTCTGAGTCTTCTCAGCCCAAATAGCTTTTCCTAAGGTATCCAGTGTCTAGGGCACCTGTGTGCAGTTTATGGGCTACCTTAACTAACTTAACTTCTCCTGTCCTGGGCCCAATGGCCTGGAAGTACTTGGAGATCAAAAGTCAGCCTTATTTATGGCAATTTGCACCATTAGGCCACTAGGAACTATATTGGTTAATTGAAAAGGACATGTAATTTTTCAGCAAAGTCTTTATATATGGATACTATGAAACACTAAGAAGCAATTAAAAAGAATGAGTTGGAGCTACATGTATTGACTGACCTAGAAAGATCTTCATCTCACTTTTAGTGGAAAAAAAATTGATTATAGGGCTATACACATTATATGATGCCATTTTTGAAGGAAAAAATCCTTGTGAATATTTTATAAACATTTAAATAGGCTCGAGCAAGCACAGAGAGAAGGAAGGAAGGATATATACCAAACTGTTAATGCTGTGCTCTTGAATCGGGAGAGCGGGGGTGGGAAAGAGGAAGAAGCTTGGTTTTCCTCTGCCTCTGCGTGGCTGATAGCATGGGTGTGTGTGTTGCTTTTTACTTTGCAGAGGATTCAGTGAGCATTTCAAGTAGCACAGAGTCAAGCTTGGTCAACCTTTGCAGGAACCCAGACAATACTGCCTCTTCCCCATGTGGCCGAAGGCCAAGCTCAAGGTGGGCAGAAGGGCCCTCAAAGACAATCCTTCCTCCTTCCACGTGGCACCCACACACAGGCTCCCTGGGGAGCTTTGTGAAGAGTCTTCATAAGCTGCACACCCTTCCCCAGCCCCCCTCAGGTTCCATTCCCATCACAAGAGGGTCTCTATCCTCTTCATCTGAGAAAGCCCTGTCTGAAAGGAGATAGCACTGAGATCTAGGTCTGTCTGCTCTTTCTTGCAGAGCCACTGCCACCCTCTTTCACCAGTTGGTGGCTTGAGGGGCCTGGCAGCCATGGACTATGCAAATAAGACTCCCTTACTGCCTTCCAGATCAGAGGACGGGAGAGAGAGCTCAGGTCTGTCCTGGCCCAGCTATAAGCTGATGATAGCTGGTTCTCTGCTGAACATCATGGCTGATGCAAGGCAGCCTCTTCTGATCTGCAGCTGTCCCAGGAACAGTAAGCGGCAGGTGCTTCGGATCTTTCAGAAATAACAGTTTCTCTCTATTGCTAATCCCCAGGTGCTTCACATCCCTTACTGGTCCCCTCAAACTTCCCTACACCCTTGGGACCTGTCCTCTTATTAAACTCTCCTCAGCTCCCCCCTTCTTTTTAAACATGCCATCTGTCCTGCAGGGCCCCTGAGCAGCTGCTCCACTCTCTGCCACCAGCAAAGGGCCCCAGGCACTCCATCAGAGAGCAAGAGCTCTCAAATGCTGCCTGTGCTGTGACAGCCTCTACAAGTTGGGGACACCTCTCCAGCAGGCTTCCCAGGTTTCGCCCTGAGGGTGGTGGGGGCGGGGGGCTTCAAAAAGCACAGTGAAACTTCTTGTTTCTTTCACCCACCACCAGTGGAAGGAGTGGCATGAGTCCAGTTTACCCCCTTGCAGTCCATTCGAACAAAGGAATCCAGATGAACTAAGGCATGGAAATCTCCCTGCCCCCTCAAGTGCTGGAAACAATCAGAGGGGTGCTGTGAAGTCAGCCACTGTAGCCAAATATCTCCCATAGCAAAGTCATGCTCTTGTGCCTCTTACCCAGCGGGTGTCAATCAGGCAAGGAACAGGGAGAGAACAGATGCAAACAAACCAACTAAAAATACCCCAGTTTCAGAATTCGTTAAATGTGCGGGAACATTCTTAGTCCCCAGGGGCGATGATGGGACCTCGAGATCTCAAGGGGCATAAGAGGAATGGCAACTAAAGTAAGACCCAGTATGAAAACAACAGAAATGATGGCTCTGTGTGTGTGTGTGTGTGTGTGTGTGTGTGTGTGTGTGTGTTTCCGATGGAGGAAAAATGTGTTCGTGCTCATATGACCAGTTAGTTCTTCATTAACCTGAGCAAGAATGAACTGTTCCCTCTAAATCAACTTCCTTCTGCTGTCAAAAGCCCATCATCCAATCTGGGTCGGCTAGTAATCCCATGAACTCTGGTGATGTGTGGAGGGGACCCATCCCAGGCCCAATCCAGATGTACCAGGAGACTCCAAACAAATAGGGCCTGAAGGGCAAACATAGGTAAAACTGACAAGCAAACAGACCACCCCCTCACTTGCTCCTAGCAGCAAGAGAGCTAAGGATGTGCTAGACCCAGATTTAGAACAGCCAAGGGACAAAGATTTGTTTTTCACTTCCATCAAGGCAGATGTGAGAAAACTGATGGCATGTCCAGCTTAAATCAGCATCAGCAGAAACGGGGACTGACTGGCTCATTTAACTGAAAATTCCATCGGTAGTTCAGGCATGGCTGGATCTGGGTGCTCGGTGATGTCACCAGGAACCTCTGTCTCTCAGATCCCCTTATCCTTTCTGGTGTGGTGATTCTCATCCCTGGTGAACCCTAGCAGCTCCAGGCTGCCACATACTATTGACCATAAGAAATTTTACTCGCCTTCCCCAAGAGTTCCCATGTGAGTCTCAGGTTTGAGTTTCAGCAGCAGGCTTTGTTACTTGCCCCTCGGTAACTTGTCTCTGTAGCCAGAAGAATGGAATGCTCTCAGAGTCCAAGGAAAAGGGCTCTTCTCATTGACCAGGTCTGGGTCTCAGAGGTGAAAGAGTCTAACACATAGTTGTCACTCAATAAATGTATAGTGACTGCATGAGGGCACGAAGGGATGAATGGGAGGCCCAGAGATAGGCATGTTCATAGCACATGGAGGACAGCGAGCTGGTTACTGGGGGTAAAAGCATGTGACTGGAAGTCCAACAATGGACAGGCCTGATGCAGTTGCCATGGGTAAAGCCCTTCACCAACCACAGCCACAGCTACCAGAGACACAGAGAAGCCCAGGGTGGCTATTCATCTGCAGAGCTTCCAATCTAATAGAAGTGACATGCCAACCACATCAATGCCACGTCACAAGGGAAATGTGGTGAGATTTCCAGGAGCAGAGAGGGTGTCCTCCCACCTGGGGAGGGAGTCCCGGGTCAGAGACTTTTCAGTGGAGGACCTAGGCAATCTGTTTAGACCTGGTGAGCATAGGTTGAACAGGTGAAAACCAAGAGGAGCTCTGTAGACAGAAGGGGGCTCAACCAGGTGGGCCAGGGGTCAGGGAAGGTAGGTCCATGGAGGTCAGTCCTCTGGTAGAGGACTCCAGGTCCTGGAGGGCAGGCCAAGGCTCAGGGGCTTTGTTCCAATGGCTGTGTGGCCTCCAGGCCTCCCGACAGGCTGCCTCTCTGCCTGGGCCAGGGAGTGGGCGGGTCCTCTGTGGGGGTGACAGTGTCAGGCTGCGAGTGGCCCTCCCTCACTGTCCACTGTGCGCAGCGACGCCCGCCGGCCTAGCTCATGTTGAAGTGCCCATTTCCCGGCAGCGTGCTCAACTCGACTTTAAACTGATTATTGAAATCTACAAGCTGTTAATCCAGTGGCTGCCAGCAAAGCCCCATTCTCTCCAGAGTTTAATCTTTACTTACGATGACAGAATTCATATGTCCTCTCGGCTGCTCTGGGCGGCCCCCACCGTGCCTGCCCGAGACCTCTCCTGCAACCACTCCACGCGGCAGAGACAGAAAATCCGCGCCCCGCACCCCACGCACCCCCATCTCTACTCCTTTTTTCTGTTTAACCAAGGTGGAACTAGATGCATCTGGAATTAATGATCAAAGCATGTTAAAAAAAAAATCACCAAGGGGGAGGAAATTCTGTGCAGGGGGACTTACTGCATTCTCAAGGGTTTTTACAAGGGCTTGCCCACCTGATCAGGGGGTGCCCCCCTAGGTTGGGCCCCTCAGCTGTGCGAGCCTTGCCCAGGGCCTTTTTGAGGTAACCTGGTAGCATCCCCACCAGGTGGGGCTGACCCATCTCCCCAAAATAATCAAATAATGCAGGACTGGCGCTCACAGATGTCAGGGCCTGGCGTTCATCTGACCAAGTCACAGCTGCCTTCCTGTCCCCAGGCCAGGTGAACCACAAGCACAGAAACGGCCAGGGCCCCACATCCCCATCCTCATTAGCCTTCAGTCTGACCCCACTCTCAGCCAGCGAGGCAGCCTGAAGTGGCATGGATTCCTCTCCAGGCTGGGCCCACTTACTTCTCCAGCCTCCTCCGCCCCACTTCTCCTCCTAAACCCTTGCATCTAGTCAAACTGAGCTGCTGCTCTGCCCCCAAGTCCTCCTGCCCTTTCTCAACTCTCTGCCTTTGTTTCCTCTGACTCCACCATCATAGCACCCAGCCAGGAGCCGTCCCTCCATGATAAATAACCCAATTCCCAAAATCCTATTAACCTTCAAGCTCAAATGCCACTCTGCCACAAAGCCTTTCCGGGTTCCTGAGACCACATGGGCCCCCCTCCTCTGAATTCCTATGGCACTGATTGTATCAAATACACCGATTGCATTCGTGGACATTTATCCTGTTCTATTTCATATTATAACCATTCAGCACAGACTCAAAGCTTTGCTGTATGCCCCTAAAAAAGCACCTTAGCCTCTCTGTACCTTGATTTCTTTTTTAAAAAAAATTTTTAAATTTTGTTTATTTACTCTAATTTGTTATATATGACAGCAGAGTGCATTCAAATTCATAGTACACATATAGAGCACCATTTTTCATGTCTCTGGTTGTTGACAAAGTAGAGTCACACTATTCATGTCTTTATACAAGTACTTAGGCAATGATGTCCATCTCCTTGATTTCTTAATCAATAGGAATGATCTTCCTACCTCAGAGATTTGTTGACACACATGCCTTGGGAATGCTACAATATGGCTTCTATCAAGTACTCCTAGTCCTTCTCCTCTACATCCAGAGATTCCAAAGGAAGAAACTTTTCTGTCATGCCATGAAAGTACCAGCAGTCACCTCTTCACTCTATCTCTTGCTTTTGTCCCAAACCAACATATTAAAGCACTTTGAAGGCCTTTGCTGTGGATTGTGCAAGAAAGAAAATAAGAGGAGAAAACTTTGTGAAATAAACTTGGGAAACACTGGATTCACTAAAGTTAACTAGGTTTCCTTGCTGCAGAGCCTCTCCGAGCCCTTTTGATGTTCACGAGTTTCTTGGGCCTATTTGACTACACAAGCCTTTCCCACAGAGCTTCCCCTGGGCTGCCGTGGTGCCCGGGGACAACTTCTAAGACTTGCCATCCTAAACCACCTCCACCCCTAACATCACATGAACTGGGCAGTGCTATAGCTTGGATCTAGAATGATGCCCAAAGGCCCACCTGTTAAAAGTTTGGTCCCCAGCTAGGTGCCACTGGGAGCTGGTAGAAACTTTAAGAGATGGAGCCTAGTGAGAGGTTTTAGATCCTTGAGTGTGCCCTGGTCACTCCTTTCATTTTTGCTTCTCACCCATGAGATAAACTTTTGCTCTGCCTTCTAGTCCTGCTATGATGTGCCACCAAAGGCCCCAAAGTATTGGGGCCAATTGCAAACTGAAATCTCTGAAACTGTGAACAAAAACAACAACAACAACAACCAAAAAAACCTTTCTCTTTATAAAGTTATGATCTCAGGCATTTTGTTACAGGAACAGAAAGTTGACTAGCACAAACAGCTCTGAAAAGACTGCTCCCTCACTTGGAGAGTTTGGACTAGAGACTTGGACAAATGCCATGGTTGGTCAAGAGCAGGCTGCACACTTTAGTCACCCAGAGAGCTTTGAAAAAGGACTCTAACCCAGAGATTCTAGGTCTTTTCCCTGGGGCAGAGCATTGCTATTTTGCAATGCTTTCCTGATGAATAGAACATGTATCTAGGAGGAAATAATGTAAATTAATTGAGTTACTTAATGGATCAGTTAGGACTAGGCTCAACTGTGAGAATAAGAATAAATTGTTTAAATAAAATTGAAGTCTAAAGGTAAGTAGTCTAAGGCTGATATGGTAGTTCTGCTTTATAAAATTCTCAAGCACTAACACTCCTTACACCCTTAAAGTATGTTCCAAATCCTCACAGTCCCATATGACAGCCAAAGCTCCAGTCATCACATCTGTGTCTCCCAAACAGTAAGAAAAGCATAAAAAAGAGAAGAGGCAGAAACATATACCCACCTCCTTAGTGAAGTTGCTCCTAAACTGAGCAGTGACACTTTCACTTATATCTCATTGACTAGAACTTGAACTCACACCATCCACAACGAAGGTTGAGAAATAGTCTTCATTCTAGTAGCCATGAACCCAGATAAAAATCAGATGTTCTACCAAAGACAGAAAAACGCATATTAGAGGATGACTAGTAGGCTCTGCCACAGGTAATGAGAAGTTTACTGCCAAGCATCCCACTTGGCTACAGGTGACCACCAAGAGGCCAAATTAGTCTCGAAGTGTGGCAGAGGGAAGGACTCACTTGGCAAGAGGGATTATCCAGGGGAAACGTTCTAGAAGCCTGCTTTCACTGATGAGCAAAGTGTGCCCCCTGGAGGCTGTACAACAGCCCAGAGGTGGCAGAGCTTGGCTCCAACCCCGGGCCTGTCTGGGTGGGAAGCTCTGAGGCTTGGTTGTCTGACAGAGGGAGGAGAAGGCAAGACAACCTTTAACTGAAACAAAAAGCACCCAGCTCCCCCCGGCCTTGCTTTATGTGTGTGAAGGCACAGAAAAATCTAGATGATTTTCTGGAGCGGAGACTCTAGCAGGCCCTCCAGGTGCCCATCCTCTTGCACCAGGGAGAGGCATCAGGGCCTCACCAACACAGTGTTGATGAGCATCTGGGCACCTTCTTCCCCAAAGGTAGAAAAGCAAGGGTAGAGGCAGAGCCAGGAACCTAGAGGGGAAAGTTCCCTGTGGGTGGAGTCGGGAGGGCTGGCATAGAAAAAGAAGCTGACCCCAGGGGTTGGTCTTCTGGGGCAGGGTGAGCTGCCCACTCCCTTTGTCGACTTGACCCATTTGCTTTTCTCAGCACGGGAGCTCCCTTCACTCAGAGGTGCTGGTGGTGGTGTCTGCTCCTATGGCTCCAGCCGTCCAGGGCCAGCGAGTTATGGCAGCAATGGTACCCAGAGCCCTGTGCTTGATCTAGGCCAAACAAGGGTACAGAGAGGGGTCCATGTGCATCCAAACTCAACTCACACAAACAACAATTGCATGTACTTACCCTGTACGTGGGGTTTCCATGTACGTATGCATTGTAGAATAATGAAATCAAACTAATTAACATATCTAATTGATAGGGGACAGATGGGAGCAGTGGAAACATGAGGTGAAGGGGATAGTTCTCTAAATGGGGCCCACTATGCTGACCCCCATATGCTTTTTTTTTTTAAAGCAATTTGCCTACAGCCCTGCCTGGCTTAAGTAGAGAGGATATGTGACATTCCTCAGCAAACTACCTGTTATCTGCAGGAGAAATGCAGATCTAAAACGCTGGTAAGAACACAAGTTACATCAAGGGGTGGAGGGGGACTTTTGTGACCCTTAGGCCAGATCCCATAACTCAAGGAGATAAGGATGATTTCTCCCTGAACCATAAAATTGGTAAGAATGGGTCCACCACAGGCCAAAGTGACCTAGACATGGCACGCGCAACAAGGGCTTGAAAGTCAGATGTCATTCTGCTGTCAGTCAAAAGTCAAGAGGTTACTTCATGGAACGTTCTGGAAACATTCCTGGGACCCACCCCCCCAAAAAACTGTAGAGGTCAGGAGAGGCACACTGTCCTTCTTCTCTCTGAGGACACCCAGTCTCTCCCATGAGAGTGTCCCCTTTTCCCCTTTCCTATGCCTTCTAATAAACTCATGTCTGTCACTCTGAGCAACATGTTTGGAATTTTTCTGTCATGATTGCAAGAATTGGGGTTTAAAGAGGGGGCCTCTGAGGTTGCCTCAGTTTCACAGCAGGCCTCTGGCCTGTAACACAATCACCTCACCTACTTTATGTGTGTGTCTCTGTGTGTTGTGTGTATGTGTGTGTGTGATGAGAATACAAAATCTACTCTCTTAGCAATCATTCTCAAGTATACGATATTAGCTGTTGTCACCATAATGGACAGAGGAGCTCATGAACTTATTCCTCTGACAACAGAGATTTTTGTCTTCTTTGACCAATATCTCCCCAATCTCTCACCCCCTGCCTGATCTCACTTACCTAGGGGAACTGAAAAAGTTGAACTCACAGAAACAGAGAGATAACCAATTTACTATTATGCAAACATGAATGAAGGGGCATCAGCCTCTGCACTTTGTTAAGGGGCAAACTTCAACAACTACATGAAAAAAACTTTCAGCATCATTAGCAATTAGGGAAATGCATATCAAAACTACACTGAGATTTCATCTCACACTAGTCAGAATGGCAGCCATCAAGAACACAACTAATAATAAATGCCGGAGAGGATATGGAGAAAAAGGAACACATTTACACTGTTGGTGGGACTGTAAATTAGTTCAACCACTATGGAAATCAGTGGTTATACTAATTTAATGGAGAATCCTCAAAAGACTAGGCATGGAATCGGCATATGACCCAGCTATACCACTCCTTGGTATTTATCCTGAAAAATTAAAGTCATCACCCTACAATGATTCATGCATACCCATGTTTATAGCAGCACAATTCACAATAGCCCAACTATGGAACCAACCTAAGTGTCCATCAAGGGATGAATGGATAAAGAAAATGTGGTGTATGTACACAATGGAGTTTTATTTGGCCATAAAGAAAACTGAAATTATGGCATTTGCAGGAAAAATGGACGGAACTAGAGACCATCCATTTTTCCTGCAAATAAAGTCAAGTGAAATAAGTCAAACTCAGAAGGTCAAGGGTCATATATTTTCTCTCATATTCAGAAGCTAGAGTGGAAAAAGGAAAAGAAATGTGGGGGCGGATCTCCTAAAAGTCAAAGGGCAATCAGGAAAGGTAAGGGACCAAGGCTTGGAGGTGCCCTTGCATTCCCACCTCTCAAAATGAGGCACTGGTTTGGGGCCATCCCTGAGCAGTTTTTAAGAAAGCAGTCTCACATGAATAGAATGCATTTCCCCACTTCAGATTTTAGCAACAGAGTCATTTCTCCGGGAAATAATGATAATGAAAAATGGCCTCCAATTATTCAAAGGCTGTTTCCATGAATAATTCAGGAGCAACCGAGCTGGGCTCCTTACCTGCTTGCCACATCACCCCTTCTCCTCCCCCACCCCTCCCTTGCTCCTAGGATGTTTCTTGATTCCCCAGAGATGACTAACTCTCTGTGCATGAAGACACCTCCAAACTCTGCCACTTGGAAATGCCAGTTAAGATGGCGCCAGTGCTTCTAGAACCCACGCATGCGCTGGACACTGGGGAAACAGGCTGTGCGCACCTCACATCTACCCCTGAAAGACTCTGATGTTAGCCGTATCTTATAGACAAGGAAGCAAAGGTTCAGAGGGGGCGAGATCTGTGCCCAATTCTACATATAGGTAGAAAGCGATAGAGAAAGACCCAAGCCCCGGAGATGTGAGAGCCTGGCCTCTCGTGCAAACCCTCTGCTGATGTCCTTTGACTCGGAGGGGCGGGTCAGTTCCTGGGCTGCCTTGCCAGTGACCCCTTGTCTCATCCCAACTCTCACCTGCAAAGCAGGGAGGCTTCTTTCTTCACTCCTGGGCTTCAGGGTGTGCATGGAATCATCCCTCTTTCTAGGATGTTCCTGGACTCTGAGTTTATAAGGTTAGCTTCTTGAAGACCCATTGGGCGGACGGAAGACTGGGAAAACTTCTTTGGCATCCAGAGAAGGCTTGGCCTTATTTCAAGTCTAGCTCCTTAGAGAAAACTCTACCAAGTTTTCTATGTAAGTTAAAGAGGCCTCAGCATCCACAACCCCTCCTCCTCTTCCCATGACCATTACAACCCCCACCCGATGGATGATAACTAACAGGAGAGATGGGAGGGGCAAGCCTGAAAGTGGGACTTGAGCTTCCTGTCTGTACCTGGATCTGCTCTGCTTCCTTACCTCCTCCTGTGAGATGCATGTCTCGGCCTCTGCCCCACATTCGGCGAGAAGGCAAGACCCGGCCAAGCCAGACCCCCACACAGGGGGAGAACAAAGAAATCACAGCCCCCTCTGCCTTCACCTGGGCTCTTAGTGAGAGGGGTGAGTCAGCGCTGAGTAGAGACAGCCAGAGGACTTCGGCATCCATCCCCCTCTTCATTAGAAGCAGGGTCCTGAGATTTATTCTCATGTGCTGTCTCCAGGAATAAAAACTACATTTCCTGGGGCCTCCCTGGGCAGCCAGGTTCTCTCCACATAAAATGTAAGCAGAAGTAGGGCAGGAAGTTTCCAGTAAGTCTTCTATTTAAAAAGGGGTGGGGGAGGCCTACTTTTCCTTTCCTTCTTCCCATCTGTGATGGCAGCAAAGACCCAGAGCCACTGCCAAACAGTAGGACGAGCGCCCCTGGCCTCTCTGGTCTCCTGCCTGCCTGGCACCTGCGGGCCCCTCCCATTGGTCAGACCCACCTGGAAGACAAAGGAGAAGGAAGCTGAGTAGCCCTTAGAGGTTAGCCTCTGGGGCCTCAGAGCAGGCAGAGGGTGTCGAGGATGGATCTGGAGGGGCAGGTACAGAAGAACTAGCACAGCCCTTGATTGACAAGCATCTGATGCTCAGCTGAAGGTGTTGATTTCACCTACAGCACAGAAGCCTGAAGGTGCCTCTGTCTCCTCCTCTAGGGCTAAGGAAACGAAGGTGCTGCCTGGTGATGGCCTCAAGTCTTCCAGGCTCAGACAGGGGACCTCCACTGTGGGCAGCCATGACTCCCAAAGACCCCTTACCCTTCCTCCTTAGGCAGGATCCAAGTGGCTCCTATCATTTCTGCTGCTTCTCCCCCCACCCCACCCTTTAACCCACCCACCTTTGTCCCAGCTGAAGAGAAGGAGCTGTGGCCAATTTGTACACAGGCCGTTATTTGCACTCCCCATTCTTTCTGTTGTTTTCATTAGTTACTGTGGTTAAACACACACACAATAAAATTATTCTACCATTGTGAAGTACTCAGCTTAGGAACATAAGCACACCTTGTTGTGCAAATATCATTATTACCCATCTCTAGAATTTTTCATCATCCTGAACTGAAACTGTGTCTGATAAACACTAATTTCCCCTTCCCTCCTGCCCCAATCTCTGGCAACCACCATTCCACTTTCCATCTTCATGAGGGACTCCTCTAGGGACCTCAAGTAAGTGGAATCAGAATGTGTGTCCTTCTATAACTGGCTTATTTCACTCTATAATGCCTTCCAGGTTCATCTGTGCTGTAACCTGCATCAGAATGAGATTCTTTTTAAGGCTGACTAATATTCCACTGTCTATACCATATTTGTTAATTCATTTATTCACTAATGAACAATTAAGGGTATCTCAGACGCTTCAGGCTGCTATAATAAAGTACCGTAGGACTTATAAACAGCAGTTATTTAGTTCTGGAGGCAGGAGGTCCAAGACCAGGGTCAAGCATGGTTGGATTCTGGCAAGGCCTCTTATAGATTACAGATGACCATCTTCTCACTGTGTTCTTAAGTGACAGACCAAGGGTGTGAGCGCTCTGGGGAGGGTCCCTTTTCAAGGGCAATGAGTGAAATTCCACCTCTGGGACCTAGTTACCTCCCAAACACCTTTCAACATATGAATTTTGAGGGGGGCCCAAACATTTGGTCTAGAACAGGTGGCTTCCACCCTTTGGGTACTGTGAATAATGCTGCTATAAACCTGGGTGCACGAGTGTCTCCCCGAGTCCCTTTGGTTTCTTCTGGGTAATGCCCGTGAGTGGAATTGCCGGGTGGTAAACTAATTTTTGTTGTTGTTTATTCGATACCAGGAATGGAAGCGGAGCCTTGCACATGGTGAGCCTGTGGTCCTCCACCAAGCCACACTCCCAGCGTCTCTCAGAAGGTCAGGTTTGAGGAAATGTGCTGTTTCCCACCGCGGCTGCGCCATTTTACGTCCCCTCACCCCGATTCACTTTTTATGGTCACTGATTCATTTTTCATCTCGTTCCCATGACACTTTATGCACCTATGTGTGTTTCCTCTGCTTAGCAATCAGGGCCACCAGGTGACAGCGCCTTCTCACGCAGGAACCACGGTGGGACCAGCTACAGCAAGACGCCACACGCATGAACAATGCTGACCACGACTCTCCTAGACTCAAGGAGTTTATTTTCAACCTAGAAAGAAAAACAGCCGAGAAGATACATGCAGTGACCGAGGTCTGACCTAGAGGTGACGGAAGGTTCCCACGGGCACTCGAGGGACTTCCTGGTAGACACAGCACTGGGCTCGGGCCTTGGAAGGCAGGGAGGATCTCCACAGCCAGCACTGGAGAAGGGAGATTTGCGGAAGGGAGACAACTAGAACAAAGATGCACAGGATGGAAACTTCTGGAGTGTTTAGGGACTCACAGGTGGGAGGGGAGGTCAGCTCCTGGAGCACAGTGGCAGAGGACCAAGAGGCCAAGTGGAGGAGGTGGGCTGAGGCCAGGATGGAAGGCCTTCTTGGCTGCCATGTTGGACTTTATTGAGGAGGCAATGGGGAGCCACTGAAAGTTATAGAGTAGGGAATGTCATGATCACAGCTTAGTTTTAAGATGGTTAAAGCAACAGCAGTGCATGATGGATTTGGAGGTGAGAGATCAGAGGCAGGGAGGCAAGTTGAGAGACCATTGCAAATTCGACCTACATCACATTCTGAACCTTGAAAGTGACCCTGGGGATGGGAGTCTGTGTTTGGAGACCCCTATGCAGAGTTCCCTGTAGAGCATGGGCTCATCCTCTCCAAACTGTGGGAACCTGGTTAGAGCCCCCATTCCCAGCCTCTGTCACCTCACCTGGCATGGAGACTCCAAGTCAAGAATCTGGTGGCTGCATGCTGGGCCCTGTGGCAGGAAGACATGACCCACTGCAAAAGCCCCACAGAGGCCAGCTGCATGGGGCTTGGAGGGAGGACCGGCAAAAATAGGGTGCTCTTAGAGGAGGAGCTAAGGGGAGGCCAAGACAGGGTCTCTACCAGACTCCAGAGCCTGGGAGTTGCCAAGCCTCTGCCCTCCTCCCTAGTGTCAGCCAGGAGACCAACAGTCAGAGGGGCAATGGTGTCACTGCAGAAGTCACGCAGACCTGAGAATTCCTGCCCCTCGGTGATTTGGTAGAGACCCTGGTCTGCCCAACAACACCTAGAAGCAGGGACAAAAATAAGAGAAACTGAGCAGTGGTCCAGATAGGACTCACCCTCAGAACCCCAGCTCTGTGATGGCTCAAACGGCAAAGCCACACGCTCTGCACAGCGAAGGAGATGCTCTCACGTGATCTATTGTCCCCTGCACTTGAAACAGGACTTGCCCTTAGAAGCCTGTCGTCACGTGGTTTAGCATGTCCTGCACCCCTGAGTCAAGAAAGCAGGGCCAGACCACCTCTCAGGACTGTGGAAAGACACCTGAGTATCCATGAGGAGAGCCTGGGTGTGGGGCTGAGGAGCGGAATCGTGGACATCCTGGCAGGTGGCACACTGTACGAGGGCACCGAGTAGCCTGGGCAAAGCTCCATATGGAGTAGAAACGGTCCTGATGAGACGAAGGCAGCCTGGGGCTTCAGAAATCATCTTCCCTCCCTGATGCCCCAGAGTCAATCACCTCTACCACTTGCTCTTGTAGCCCCTCCTTCACCTTGCACTGTTCCAAACTTTTATTTGCTTATGTGATTATCTGTCCTTGTCTACCTTCCCCCGGGGAAGCTTTTCATTTAAGTGAAAATGACTGTTCCAGCCAACGGCCACCACCGGATCCTGAAGGAGGTCATCCATGCCCCAATTCCTGTCCCCAGCACCGGGCTCCGTTTCCCTGGAGAACTGCTATGGACTAAAAGTGAGTGGGAAGGAACGTTGCCCTCTTGCCTGGCCATTGTCATCTCCGGTACCTCCAGATTTTGAAGGGAGCCATTGTGTGAAGCTCTCCAGCCACAGCTAAGAGTGGAAACCTAATTAGGCTCCCTCACCTCTTGTGTCCTGTCCCGTATGCCAGCCACAATGCAATGCACTGGCCAGGAAATCCCATGACAGAATGATGGAAAAGTCCAATTTTCTAAAAGGCATCTAAGTCAGACTCTGTCTGAAACCCACACACCCTCGTGTGCGCACAGAGACATTATTTTAGGCTGCAGAGTAACAGCCGTCAGCAACAGGAAGCAATGTGCTTTGTAACTAGGGGGGAGAACGTGATGCTTTTCAAAGGAATCCAATTTCTTTTTTTTTCCCTCCATAAAAGTCATCACCCTTCAGGTTTAGACAGCAACAGGCTTGGCTTTCAGAGGAAGATCTTTGGGAAATTTTCCGTCTCCCCCACCTCCCTCTCGTCTTCCATTTGGATAATAACCAGCCAGTTCTCCCAGTCACTCCTTGATGTTCCATTCTTTCTAAAATCTCCATGTCAACCCTTAAAGACAGCCAACACCACAAGCCCTTGTGTGATTTTCAGCCTACATTTGAGGTGAACAATTACATTAAGCAATGGTTGCTGCTTAGCAAACCACCTCCGAATCTCAACGGCATCCAACAATACGCATTTATTTTTCGCTGAAAAGTTTGCAGGTTGGCTGGGGCAGCTCCGCTCCAGCGTTTCCCATCCTCATCCTGAGTCAGGGGCAAGTCAGGTGACAGTGAAAGCACAGAGGGCAAGTCCCCATCACAAGAGCACAAGAGCAGTTTGAGCCTCTATTGCATCATGTCACATGTATCCATCCCATTGGCCAAAGCAAGTCCAATAGCCAAACCCAAAGTCAAGGGCAGGAAGTAGAATCCACCTTTGTGAGAGGAAATGCAAAGTGACATAGCACAGGGTGTGGATAGAGAGGGGACAACCCCACCCCTGCAGCTACAATATATATGTCTGTGAATGTATATGTGTGTGTGTGTGTGTCACCCATACCATATACACACACACATGCATGCATGTGTACACCACTACACACATATAAGGCTACCACAATGAATTTGACAGTCTCCACTGTCAAGGAATTCTGAATCCAATAAATGGATCCATAGAGGTATAATTTGATATGACTCACAGATCTCGGGACTAAGGGAGGGAATAACACATTTTGTCCATGAGAGTCAAGGATTACTTTGAAGGGAAGGAACTTCTTAGGTAAAAGGAAGAGGTTAAAAAGGAAACAACCCTCAGTTCACCAACCAAGAGCAAGAAATCCCAGATCTGAAATGATGGCCAATGTTGGGTTCTTTTATATTGTAAACTTAGTTAATAATACTGAATAACGAGAATCCAGAGAACACTGGAATCCCCACATGATTCCAGAGGTCACCTAATCCAAGCAGTATCAGGACCCCCACACTCAGCCAGGCCCTGGGAACACAAAGGTGACTGAGAAACAGTTCTCTGCCTTCAGCTGGGACAGTCATGAGAACACTCAGCATGGATGGGAAAGGCTGGTGTGGGGGAGGAGGGGTGGCGGGCACGCGGCTTGAGATCATCAGAAATCAGCAGGGCCTGTTGGCAACTGCAAAACCACACAGCACCAACAGAGCCTAACGTGGCAGCCCTGGGGTCAGCAGAAACGCCAAGGGATGGCTGCTGGGGGCCCACATGCTGTCCCTTTCTCTGGAGGAGGATCGGAATTCCCTCTGCAGGTGACTTGAAGCCTCCAGACTCCAAAGGGTTCAGAGGAAGCCGACGGCCTGGAGATTAGCAGCAAGACTGCTCTTCAGATCCACCCGTTCTTGGTCACCCTGGGAAACCAAGGCAGCATGGTAGACCCTTCTGTTGCTGATGACCAAACTGACTGGTGTCCAGGGGCATCTAGAGGAATTCTCAGTGTGGGGTGTGGGGATGATGGCCAGAGATGGTGAACACCCTGAAAAGACATAAAATGTGTTTTGTGTCTTTTGGAGTAAGAATTCATAACTTCAATTTCACTTACGTTTTCAAGGTAATTATGACCTACTGCTATAGTTTGGGTCTGGAATCCTCCCCAAATGTCCATGTGTTAAGAGACTTGGTCCCAAATTTGTCCCTGTTGGGAAGTGGTAGAAACTTCAGGAGGTGGGAGCTTGTGGGAGAACAATGGGTTACTGGGGGCGTAACTTTGAAGGGCTTGTAGGATGCTATTTCTTCCCCTCTTGCTTCCCAGACATGAGGGGAGTGAGTTTTCTTCATCACATGCTCCAGCCAAGATGGGCTGCCTCCCCCAAAGCAATGGGGCCACCTGATCATGAACTGAAACCTCTGAAACTGTGAACCAAAATAAACCTTTTCTCTTGACCAGTTGATTATCTTAGGGATTTGTTACAGTAGCAGCAAGCTGACTAACACATCCCCACTCGAAGAAGTTAAAAAATTTGGTCTGCTCATTGCTTCATTTGTTCCATTTATTCACCAAACACTATCAATGCCAACCATTTGGAGCCTGCATACCCAGCAGTCAGGATTTAGGGAGCATAAAACACCACCCCAACCTCCAGGAAGAATCTATATATCATCTTGAGTTTCCAAGGGGCCTGTTAGATCAGCAGAATTTTAAACCCTTTCAAAATGTGGGCCCACCCAGCCCATCTGACATTAGTCCTTATGATTCCCCATGTCTTTTCCCCTCTTCCCCACTCTTCCCCCAGCCACCCTTCCCTTCCTGCCTTCAACTGACATCTAAGCAGCTCCCCTGTCCTGGCCCAGGCTGTACCTTGCTGAAATGCCAGAGCCTTGCTTTGGACACAGCAGTGTTCAATGCAGTTCATCTCTGCGGAGAAAAGTTCTAAGTCTCCTCTTCTCTTCCCCTGTCCTCAGGCCACCCTAGAGGCCACTGTCTGCCCCACCCCAGCCGTGGAGGGCTTCGCTTTCCCCCTGTAGAGGCTGTGATGAAGACTCCCACCTTTACGGTTTATGGAAGAACAGCAGAGAATCGCCATGGTTACAGGCCCGTCCTGCCTCCATCTGAGGACCAGAGGGAGTTGGAGGAAAGCCTGGCGGTGGTTCCCAGTGCCACTCAGCCCGGAATCATCATTTCAAAAAAATGTTTACATCAGAGGAGAAATTGCTTCTCAAATAGCGAAGGGAAAGCGCCGGGTTTGATGAGATTGTTACACGGAATCTTGGCTGGGTGTCTCTCCCGCGCTCCCCTTCCCCGGCCCCATTATTATTTAAGGTTGTATTAAATCAGGCAAAGGGAGCTGATGACAAAATGCGAGTTCACGCTGACTGTGCTGGCAGGACGCCCAGGCCTCCGCTGGCCCCGCAGCCCGCCTCTTCATCTCCAGCAGCCGCGGAGACAGTGGCCTCTAGGATCAGCATCTCCCTGCAGGCCCTGTTCCTAGACCAGCCCAGGGGACACAGAATCAACCCACTCCTGTCCCTGGAGGCTGAGAGGCTCAGGTGGACCACTGTAATACTGAAACAGAATGAGGCCAGGCTAGGGCCCCGTGACCAGGGTCTGAATGCAGCCCTGCTCCTCGATAGCTCTGTGTCCTAGGGCAAGTTTCTTGACCTCTCTGAACTACACTATTCCTTCCTTTAAAACAAGAGCAGAGATAACCATCAAGAGAGCAAAGCAGTTGGATACTGAGTCTAAGAGTCAGGCTGCCTGGGGTCCCATCCATACTGTACCACTTTGCTGGCTAGGTGACTCTGGGCAACGTACTAACCTCCTACGCCTCCACCTCCTCACCTGGAGGACAGGGTAGATGACAGGTCAGCAGCACTGTGAGGACACACAGCCGCGCTCCGAAGCAGGCAGGACCGTGGCAGATGCTTGGTAAACGGGCTTCGTCATTTCAGTAGCTACGTCACATTCTGAGTGTCTCCATTTGTTCCTAAAGCACAGAAACCTCGGAGAGGAAGTGTCATTTGGGCTGTCAGATGGAGGAAGAGGCTGTTGGCATTAGGATAGAAGGACTTTGCCTCCCACTTCTCTCCCCCTCCTCCCCAACCCCTCCCTCTTGATGAATGCATGGACATGCAGGTGACCGTTGCCCTCTGAAGGGCTCATGCTAAGGGGAAGCTGGAGGAGGCCCCCCTTCTGCCACAGGTGTGAGTGGCCTTGACCTGGAGCTCCCCTGGTGTCCAGCACCAGCAGGGGCCAGGATTTCTTCAGTCCAAGCCTGGAAGCAGAGATGACTTTGGGGTGCTGTTTGAAGTGGGAGCTGAGAGAGGGGACCCTGGGGGAAGCCATGAGCTGCAGGTGAGGAACCTGGTCATGATCCTTAGTGACAAAGGGTGTTTTGGCTGCAGCAGACTCTGTGCAGGGCAGAGTGCTAGCCTCACCTTGCTGCAGCCCCTGCTCTCCCTGCTTTACATAAGCAAAGGGTAGCTTTTGCACAGGCTCACATGGCTGGCTTCCATGTAGCTGAGCCTGACCTTGACCTTGGAGTGGTTTGGGCCTGGCTCTTCACCCCTTTGCCCGGTTTCCCAACAGCTAGGAAAAGAGCCGTGGTCGTTGTACACGGTTCTACAGGCTGCAGACCCCGGAGGGCCAACCTTCGGACCTTTCTTTCTCTCTCACCCCTATTCTGTTCTGTTGTCTCCTTGGGATCTGCAAAAATGTAGTAAGGGAATGAAAACCCAGCCTTCTGGGACGGTGCAGAACCAGGAAGGGGAACTGAGCAAGCAAGAGATAGTCTAAGGGCGCCCACACCACCTGGGACGTTTCACCGGAGCTGGTCTTAGACAACCAAGCCGGAGTTCTCCCAGGACAGGGGCTTCCTCACACAGGCCTGGGTGCCTTAGTCCATTTCATGGGTGTAGCAGGGCATGTGAGAGGAGCATACATCGCGGAGGCCTGGGTGCCATGTACCCTAGAGCCTCATACCCTGGGCCAGGTGCTATATTAGTTTACATACATCATGGCACTCACTGTATCCCACAACCATCTGGTGAGATAAGCACTGCAGTGATGCCCAGTATAGAAAAGGAGCATTAAGTGGCCACAGAAAGTGACCGAGTCAGGATTCCAACTCCCGGCTGTCCAAATTCTGAATCCAAAGTCCTTTCTCTGTTCCCACAGGATCCCCTACTCAAGGCAGACCCTGAGAAGAACTGCCGAAAGAGCATAAGGCAGGTCTATCTGACCCCAAATCCCTGCTCTTAGCCATTAGAATAAAAGCCTCTTCTCGAGAAAATCTCACCTACTTGGAGGACAGGGGAGCTAACAGAAGCAGCTGCTACAGTTTGGGTCCCCAAAGGCCCATGTGTTAAAAGCTTGGTCCTTGGCTTGCCACAAGTGAGATGGTAGAAACTTTAAGATGTGGGGCCTCGTGAAAGGTCTTCTGCTCATTGGGACTGTGCCTTCAAAGGGGATTGTGGGACCCCAGCCTCCTCCTCTTTCCCAGCCATGATATAAACTGTCTTCATCCACCATGTTCTCCCACCATGAAGTACTGTCTCGCCACAGGCCCAAAAACAATAAAGATGATTGGCCATGAACTGAAACCTCCCAGACTGTGAGCCAAAATCAATCTTTTCTCTTTTTAAGTTTATTATCTTAGGTATTTTGTGTTATAGTAACAGAAAGCTGACTAAAGCACCAGCAAAGTAGCACTGTGAAAAGATACACAGTGAGGAATGAGGCAGGAGGTGTGCTCGGGCTTCCAGGAGGAGATTCTCCTGAGGGCTGCCGGGAGGACTTCTGAGGAAAGATGAATTGGCAAAACTAACTCCTCAGAGCAGAGGTGGGACCCGTCGGAGCAAAGGCGGAGATGGAGATTGAGATGCATCTGGAAGTGGGGGTGTCCAGGGGCCCCCGAGTGGTAAATGAGAGCACAGCCACTGCCTGTGGGCAGTGATGGGTGGTGGGAGATTTCTGCGTCAGGTGTGTGGTGGATTTCACGGTCAAGAGCCATCCTCTGCCTGTCCCATAGCATGACCCTGCGAAGCTGAACTATGCAGCTTGGACCAGGAAGTCCAGGATCTGCAGCCCCTCCCACCCCAAGTCCCACTCAGAAGGAAAAGTCACTTTCCATATCAATATATCTAAGTCCGAACCTGCTGACCCAGGAATATACCTTCCAGTGATGGATTTGTCTTCTCTTTCTAAGACAACCACCTCGTTATTTTAAGTCGCACACATGGCAGGGTCAGGCCGGGCTTGCAGAGAAGGCTACGGAAAGCAAGGAAAGGGTCCCTGGCCCAGGAAAGCTTTGCTCAGCAGGCCGGACAGAGCACTTTGGGTCACAGATCATGAGCACCTGACAGGCCCCAGGTCTGTGATTGGGCCAGGAGAGGCCCCACCAAAAGGAAGTGTGGGTTCATGGTAAAACAATGTCTGCAACTTTTGCTCTCCCTACCTCCCTACCTCGGAAACAGGGTACCTGTGTCCTGGCAGACACCCCAGGAGAGCTTTTGTGGATTCTGCAGGGACTTGGGGGGATCAGAAACAATTTAAACTTCAAAAATGCCTTGTATAGTCTCAGTAAAAAAAAAAATGACAAGTAACCCTCACACACAACACACACACACACACACACACACACACACACTCACATACACACACTTTGTCCTTTGCTGGAAAAGGATGTGTGTTTGAGATTAATCAGATCAAAACCAACTCAGAAATGGAAACCCAGTTCCAATGGGTCAAATGTTGATTCTGCACCTGGCACTTGGAGCTGGGATGGCCAGTGGTCCCTGGAAAGAAGCGCTGACCTGCACAGGGGGTGAAGTCAAAGGCCTCCCAGCCACCCTAGGCCAGACAGGCAGCCAAGCAAAAAGAGCACGAACTTGGGAGTCTGTGAGCACCTGGGCTCAAAGCCAGCTGTGCTCCGGCAGCATGGCTGCAGGTGTGCTATTGCAAAAAGGGGATTACTTCCCCTTCTTCTTAGGCCTCACTCTTCCCACTTGGTGAGATCCTTCAAAGCTTGTCTGTGCCTGGAAATACGAGCTGACTACCCCCCTACCTCCCGTGACCTCCTGGCACCTCATGGACATTCAGCGTGTGGTCTGTTTTCATGTCCTGCACTGCATTGTTTTCAGGGTGGATGGACTGACCACTCAATTATGGGAACCGTTGCTTGGAGCTGAGGCTGTCTTTATACTTATTGTGGATTGTCTCTGGGATCTAGCACAGGGCTGGCATGGGACCCAGAGGCAGGGGCAAAGGGGAGGACTCAAGCATGTGTTGTTTAACTAAGTGATCACGGAGGTGCAAGGACTTGAGGGCCAGAAAACTTAGTCTGCTGAACTAGACGGGTAAGGACTGGCTCAGTGCACTGAGGATGTGGCCTCAACAGACGAGGAAAGGAAGAAAGGAAGGGAAGAAAGGAAGGGGGAGGGAGAGGGAGAGGGAAGGGAGGGAGGAGGAGGGAGGGAAGGGAGGGAGGAAGGGAAGAGTTTGATGGGTGAGTAAATGCATATATGCATGTTGCAAAGAGGTATGGATAGAATGACCTTATTCAGAAGAGATTTCTCTGGCTCTTAATCCATTCAAAGTTTACCCTGAATCCTTACCTTCTTTCCTCTTGCATAGACTCAGCTATTCCAGCCAGGCTGCGCCCAAAGCCTCCAGGGGCAAGCTGATTCGTTTTCTCACTTGCTTCGACATGGAAGTAAATAATATAAAAGCCAGTGTCATATCCCAAACATTTCTGCTGGTGTATCAGCCTCCTAATTAATGCCATTGCCTGGCAGGTGCTCAGCAGCCTGTCCCCCTGAGCTCCCCCTGGGCCCCCATAGTTCCTGCCAGGCCTGGTGCAGCCTGCATCCTCCCGTGCCCACTCTAGAGACAAAGACATTTCAGACAAGTTCAGCGAGAGGCAGCTGAAGGCCATCCCGTTCCTAGAGACATGTCACAATGTCGTGTAAGAAAACACTTTGCCTTTGGGATTGTCCCACCAGAACTTCCTTTCACAGCCTCAAGTCCGCCCCAGCCAGGAAGCCTTCCCTGGTTTCTCATCCCTCGTTAATCAGGTCCTCCTCCCTCTAGCCTTCACCTATGGGGAAGGTGCAGCTAGCTCTTTCCCTGACTCTTATTTCAGCCTCGGCCCATGTGAAAAGGCATGTCTTACTAGTTTGTTCCCCAGAGGACAAGGAATTACAGATCAGAGTTGAGAACATTCACTGGGCCACATTTTATTCTTGGGCAGTTACCAGGATCTTATTACTGGCACAGGCCATATTCAACTTACTTGTTCCTTAAATAAAGCAGGATGGGGCCTTAAGTTTGTGTGATCTGAGCAGCCCTCATTAAGAAAAAAAAAATACAATGTTGCAAATACAAAATTCGGTTGAGGCCTAATTAGGTGAAGGCTAACCTTAGAAAGCTTCCTCTTTGCAACTCCTAGAAATACTGTACACTCTGTCCACTTCCTGCTCTGGCCAACGAAATGGCTGCCTTTGGGTTTGGCCTAGACGGTGCTCTTGGAAGCATCCCTTTCAATCTCCAAGAGGCACGGCCATCCTGCCGGATGCAGGGCTGAGCTGGCCGTGCCCAGAGCTTGTCCAGGTGGCTGGAGGGATGAGTGGCCATAGGGGCTGCTTCACAGAACTTCTTGTTTCAAGGAAGCACTGGTCACAAGTCCCACAGGGCATCCAGGACCAAGCCTCTTAAACCTGATCTACCCAACTAATAGCATTTTGTGTATCTCCACTGGTAGGAAAAGTTAATAGAGGAGACTTTCACTTTCAATGAAATAAATAATCCCAAAGTATCAAATAAATATCCACAAATCCATGCTGATATAAATAACTGAATCAATTTTATAATGGGAGGGAAAAGACAAAACTCCTGTGCTGAAGAATTCCAAATGATTGATGTAAATACTCCACCCCCTCCCCCCGGGGAAGGGAAGGAAGTACAACTTCCCATTCTGTAAGTAGGAACCGTGCCTAGAGACTTTGGTTTAAAAATACAGTGTGGCAAAATGAGAAGTTTTACTCCATATATGTATGATATGTCAAAATGCATTCTACTGTTCATGTATAACTAAAAAGAACAAAAAAAAATTAAATATGAAGCATTAACTTTGGGCTCCATGGGCTGGGAGGGTTCTTGGGTTCATGATGAGAGTCTTTACAGCTAGGTCCCAGCAACTAAGATAGTTCATTGCACTTAATAGCTACTTAATTTGTTGAACTTAAATAAACAAATATATGAATCATGAACGGATTAAAACGTTCTTGACTCAAAAACAAACAAACAAAAAAAAGTACAGTGTGGTAAGAGGGAAAAGTTTAACTTTATAGTAAAGAAATTCAACAAAAGATACCTAAGCTGGGTGATCAAGTCAAGACCAACAGGGATGAAAATGGTCCTTTACCAACGTGGTCTTCTCCCCCAGACCCCATAAACCAATCAAATCCTGAGGACATCAGACTCCCATAAAGGGCTGTCGTCCAGAACATCTGACCAGTGCTCCTCTATAATGTCAAGGTCATTGAGAACAACAAAAGTCTGAGAATCTGTCACAGTCCAGAGAAATCTAAGGAGACGTGACTATTAAAGATAACATGGTATCCTGCACAGGGTCCTGGAAAAGAAATAGAATATTAGGTAAAAATTAAGAAAATCTGCAGAGACTTTAATTATATGTAAATACTGATCCAGCGGATAGAACAAATGTATCATACTAAAATAAGATGTTAATAATAGAAAAACTTGGTGTTTATTACATGAAACTCTCCGTACAATCTTTTTTCTACCTCTAAATATAAAACTGTTTTACAACTTTTTTAAGTTAATTGAATGATTTTGATTTAATTTTATTTTTTAAAAGTTAACAGAAAGGCTTGGGAGTATAGCTCAGTGAAAGAATGCTTGCCTGGCATGCATGAGGCCCTGGGTCCAATACAAAACCCCCCTACCCTGAAACCCTAACACATATACACCCAGAGAACATGTTCAAACATGGCCTCACATTTTCAGAGAGTGTCCTGGCACAGAACCAAGCACATCACTATTGGTCTTGACTTGATCACCTAGCTTAGATACCATTGATTGAATTTCTTTACTATAAAGTTAAACTTTTCTCTCTTACCTCACATAGTAGGTCCTCAATAAACATCTGATCATTTGCCCCCTACGCCAACAAACTTTGGGGGTGAGAAGAGATGGTGAGCGTTGCCCAATCGTGAATTAAGGGTGGTTGTATTTTTCACAAGGAAGTCAACAGACTGTCAGAGTCTCAATGAGGCACATTAGCACAACTGCACCATCAACTGACCTGCATGAATGATAATAAGGCACAAGTATTGAGCCCTCGTAATATACCAGGTGTTGTGCATCGCCTCATTTAATCCTTGCGAGAGCTCTAAGTAGAAGGTGGTTTCTATCATTATGATCCCCATGTTATAGATGAGGACCCTGGAGCTAAGTAAGATGGTGGGACTTGCTCAGTGTTCTGGAACAACCCGGCCCCAGTGTACGAGAACTGGCCCCAAGGCGCAGTGAGACTGAAGAAGGAGGCAGATGGATCTAGGATTGCACAGAGTGCAATTTCCTGGGGACTTACTGACAGAAGTGTCAACCTGAGGAACAGCGAGGTCAGTGGATCCCATGCTTTGGGTCAGAAGGAGGAGGCTTACCAAGTGGCCAAGACCCAACGGACTCTGCCTAAGCTGGAATATACCTAGTTTATCTTATGTGAATATGAAGGACATCAGACGTGTCTCTGGTGCTGTCAACACAGGTGCTAGTACTTGTACTACTTACCAACCCATGTCGTTCATTTCAACCTGTTTCTCAGCATGGGCTCTGGGTGCCAAGTTCAAATGATTACAAATTCCCACTGAGCAGGTCAGAATAAACAAGGATGTTCGGAAGTCTCTCTCCAGACTAACAGAGGGGAGGTCCAGAGCTTCTGGTACAGCAGCTTCTCCTCCTTAGCAGAAGGCCTTAGGTCTTCCATTGCTGCTATAGTCTCCATTCAGGTCCTGCCTGTGCTACCCAGTGGCTGTGTTCCCTCAGCCTGACCTCAGTTTCCACCCTGTGCAATGAGAAGTTTGGACTAACAGGTCTCTGAGGTCCCCTCCAACTCAGACATTCCAGGGCTCTTCAGACACAAAAGGGGTCCCCGAGGGGACAGTCCTGCCTATGTCAGAACACTGGGGTGCGGGGTACAGATGGGCTCACGGACCAGACACATGGCCCTGCCCCATTCTTTCACTCCAAATAATCCCAGACTAACCCCTCAAAGCTGCAGCTCCATGATCTGTACTCCAAGGCCCAGATCTCAGCAGCCACCTGCCCACCATCCCTTCCCCTGGGATTAATTTTAGTTCCCACAAAATCCTCTACAACAGGGACACACTCAGCCCTAGTATAGGAATTCCCTTGAGTAAGTCAAACGAGAAGAGCTACCTTAAAGAATTCCCTCGCTCATCCCTGGTTTGTGTTTCCACCCAGTCCTGCTGTCCCAGGGGGCTCACTCATTGTCAGGCTATTGGACATATCCATAGTGTTTGCCACCTGCAGGCTGGCAGGTGCCACCAGTCTGCCCTCAACAGCCCCTGCTGATGCTGCTCAGGACCTCCTAGAGCTGCAACTGTTGGTGGCTCTCCCACCAAGGGGCAGAAGCAAGGTACAGGCTCCCCATCCAAATAGGCCAAGGCCTCTGCTCGCCTCCTGGCTCCAGCTAGAATCTCTAGAAGCCACCCCAGGAAGTGATAGCCTTACCTGGCCCTCTAAGGAACCAAAACTACCTGGTGCCAAGTGGGAGGTTGTCATGGACAGAGCACCCGGCTAGAGTTTCGGAGACCTGACATCCAGTCCCAACTTTGGCACTAGTAGGAAGCTGTGAGTTTTGGGGGAGATTGACCATCCCTCCCTGGGACTCTACTTCTATATTTAATTATTTTGAAACATATGACCTTTTAAATTAATACCTTACTATAGAAGGATGATACACCCTCAACCAGGGGTCCACCACAGGGTAGCTGATCCCTCCTGAGCTCCTCATGCTGCTGAACGAATAGGCAGAAAAGGGAGCCAGGGAGAAGAGCGGGGTGATGGAACTGGAGGAAGCTATGGAAGCAGAGGGAACTGGGTGGCTCTTCCACAATGGAGCAGGGAGACGGTGTCGGGAGCTCTGGGAGCCGTGGTGTACCTTTGGAATTCTTCTGTCTGAGAGTCCCGGTCAATGGAAAAGGCAGCAACCTAACCAACTCATATATCACAAGAATAAGGCTTAGGACATATGCCAGGTGATGCGTCCCACCCCAGGAGCCTCCCCAGAAGCCTTTCCTAAGCTTCTTTCTATTTCTGAAAGGAAAACCCCAGGCCCAGTCATTCTACATAGTTCTTTTTTTGTTTGTCTGTTTTTGTTTTAAATTGCAGGAATACTCTGCTCTAAAGACCCAATCACAGGACCTCCCAATGGGCAGTCACTTCAAAAGTGGTTCAGTTCAGAGATACCCACGGTAGTCAGATTCATAGAGACGGAAAGTGAAATGGTACTGCTGGGTGGGAGGAGACAGGGAGTCCGCACTTAATGCCTAGAGTTTCTGTTCTGCAAGATGAAGGGTTCTGGAGATAGTGCACAACAATGTGACTACACTGAAGTCCCTGAACCGTGCATTTTTAAATGGTTATAGTGATAAATGTCATGTGAACTTTGCCACAATTAAAAAAAAAAATCAGTTCAAATAGTCACCACTACCACTCTGCAGCATCCTAAGAGGCCCATTCCATCCCTACTGATACATGGAGAGGGCAGAGGTCTGCCTGGGCACAGTGGGAAAGGGAGCTCAGGGAGAAGGGCCAGGGGTAGGAAGCAGGAGAAACAGACCTTTGCAACTCTGTGCTGGGGACACAGTAGAGGCTCATGCTTGAAAGGTACATACACATGCAAACACTGGCATGTGCACACACACACACACACACACACACGGTCCTCACCCCACCCCTGCTGGCTCTTTCCAGCCTTTCCCTTTCCCCAGCTCCTGTGTTAGCTGACTTCTTGTTGGATTAGACCAGTAGTCATCAGCAGGAGTGGGAGGTATCAGGGTATCCCTGCCTTCCCTGTGTGGCAGCAGCAGCTTCTGTGTACACCTTCACTTCCATCACAAGTGACCCCCTTCCCTTGGAACATCCCACCTTTCTGTTGTAGCTAATCCTGGCTTGCCTCACCCTCCCTTGTAGCTGGAAGATTCTCCATCACACAGCCTAAGTGCCCAGAGTCACGAACACTCAGGGATGTCAGTCTCCCTGGCTAGGCTCTGCCTTCTAAAACCAGCCAGCTGTTTACGCCAGAGTCACAGCCTGGAAGCAAATCACTTTTGCTCCCTTACACTGCAGGCAACTCAGTAGCACCTGGGCTCCAGATGAGTGACCTTGGACCCCAAGATACTAAGGGAAGTGCTTCCTACATCTCATGATCCCAAGAGATCCTGCCCTAGCAACTCCCTGCCCATGCTCTCCCTCATTGTGGGTCCTACCCTGCCTCCAGATGTTCTGAGCACTCAATAGCCAGCTGTGTTCAGAGTCCAAGAGGCTGGGAGCACCTGCTGATGACCTGAGAGTGGCGAGGTTCAGAAGAGGGTGTGGGAGCAGACCCGGGCAGCCTGTAAGGAAGCCGACCCCCTCCACACTCCTCCTCTGCCCTTCCCAGGTGTTGGGGGTTCTGAACAGCAGTATTTGGAGGCCACTCCCTTCTACCCAGGAGCAATGTCATTCCTAGACCTACATTGTCCGTAACAGTGGCCATTAGCTACATGTGGCTTTTCAAACTTCACATTTAAAAGAATTAAATTTAAATAAAGTTCAAATTCAGTGCTTCTGTGGCTCCAGTCCTGTTTCAAAAGCTCAACTTGTGGCTGGCTGCGGCAGCAAATATGGAACATTCCCCTCAGCAGGGAAAGTCCTACCGAGCAGCTCTGTTTGTAGACAAAGCTGAATGTCAACACAGAAAGAAATGGAACCTGCATAATACAAATTAACCAATTACATTTTAACAACTAAACATTCCCCCTGCCATGTGTGTGACCAGGGGATGATTGGGTTTTTATGCAGAAATGGCTTTCAGTCGGACCGGATGGGTTCAGGCAGAGTGGAAGAGGCGGAGAGATTATTTTCTAATGTTTCTCCCAAAGATGCATGAATAGAAAGTTGATGGGATTTATGTAAGTGCATCAGCCCACCAGAGCAAGAGGAGCTTTTTTTAAAAACCAAATGAAAGATATTTAGTTAAATGGAAAAAAAAGAAGAAATCACATGTTTACTCTTTGCTCGGTTCTCTAAAAGAAACAAAAGAGCATCCGTTCTTAAAACATCTTTGCCACCCAAGCTTAGCAGAGCAGGGCTCAGAAGACAAGGCTCACTGTGGTAAATGAGATATTTAAACTGTCTGCTCTGACAAGAAAATTAAACACATTTGAGCAGGGCATTAAACTTAGAGAAATGGAGATGGCTCCTTTGGTTATACCTTTTCTCACTGCAGCCTTGGGTTAGAAAGCATAATCTTTCTTTCCAGTTCATTCAAAATATAATGGGGGGGGGGGCTCTGACCTGAAGAGAGAAGGCCCTTTCCCAGGAACTGGTCTCACTGGCAACTCACCAGTTACCTGTGGTCACTGGTACCTATGATCCAGTAGGTCTGGGGCCAGAGTCTAAGAATTCACATTTGAATAAGTTCTCGGGAAGCTGGTGCTGTGGGTAGAGGCTGCGTTTTGAGAATGACTTCCCAAAAGGCAGCCCAAGGGTGGGCTGAGGTCATGATTGTCCTTCCAACTCGTCCATGTTTGAAAGAGCAAGAGGGAGCACTTCCCCTTCAGAGAATGAGGTACATTCAATTTGTTAAAAAGTCCCATTAAAACATTTTTTTATCTTGATTACTGAGGTGATCCAAGGTGATCCCTGTTTTCTCAGGGATGTGCAATGACTTGCCCAAGAACACACAATAAGTAGAGTCATCATCTAAACCCTCAGGGCCTTTGCCTTCCAAAATCTAGAATTCCTTCCACTAAACAAGTAGATCCCTAATGAGCGATATTTGGGCCGGCTGTGCCTATCATGAGCCGATTTTGTGGCCACCCCTTACACAACGCAAGAGGAAAAAAGCAAGGCCCATGCATCTGTATTAACCACATGCTCTGCGCAAGAATGTTTCCAATTTCTTATTTCCACCAAAGACATTGCACACCTACTCAGTGCAGACAATAAGGAAAATTCAGAGCCTTAGGTCTCAGTTCCAACCCCCAGGATTTTGCATACTTATCTCTTTCAGGCAGACAGAGAAGCTGGTCCATCATGCATAAGGCCCAGATCATTTTTTCAAAAAAAAAAAAGAGAAAAACAATAGCTCATTTTTAGCAAGAAAGAAGATGCCAGAAGGTAATTGGTTTGCAAATGACTGTAAGTTATAAACAGATCAATGATTTTTTTTTCCAAAATCGGAATCAACTATAATTAGCAATATGCAAATCATACCCTAAGCCTTTTGTAGCCCACAATGAAGTGGGAGGCACCCTCAACTCTCAGTTATATTCATTCAGAGGAGGCCGGTGTGAACTGAAGGAAGCAGAGACGAGCAGAGTGGAGTTGCCCGAAGGTTCTGCCTGAAGCTGGGGACCAGACCTGAGGTCACCCCTCACAGCTCTCCTAGCCAAGCCTGCCCCTGCCCCAGCTCAGGCCTGAAGGAGGATTTCAAAGGTGTGCATTGGAAATTACTTCCCTTCCATCCTTCCTATACAAGAAGGTTGGAAGACGGGCAAGGAAACCATTGGGATTTAATTTCCTTGTGAAACCAGCATGCCTGTCATCTGAACAAGGAAGCTTCCAGGGGAGAGGAAGCACACTGCCCAGGAGAGAAGTCTGGGCACATCTCCTCACCAGCCACCTCGCCCTGCTGGCACTAGGTTCTTTGTTCATAAAACAAGGGGGCCGGACAGGTGTTCCTTGGGTCCCCTCCCTTCATTTTTTTCACTCACTACAAGCACTTATTCTGCCTTCTAGTGCCAGGCACTGTCCCAAGCACAAGGGACAGAAACACAAACAAAACCTGTTCCCATTAGCAGGTGTTCACAGTTCTCCACATGATGTTCTGTCTCACCTGGGGTCCCAAGGAATGGAGCCAGCTATCTAGGTTCTGAGACCTCTGAAACCGTGAGACCCAAAATAAACCTGTCCTCCTCCTCTAATTGTTCTGGTCAGGTCTTTTGGTCACAGCAGTGAAAACGCTGACTAACACTGATCCTCCTCCCTCCAGATTTCTCCTTCTGTTTCTCTCGCTCTGTGCAATAGAGGCTCTTCATCTAGCTTCTGCCTGGGGAGCAGAAGGCCAGGGGGACATTGTAAGAGAGAAGAAACACCTCTTGGCAACACTCACCCCCAGATCTTCACCTGGTAGGCTCCACACTGTCAATCAGGCCTCAGCCCACATGGCACCTCTCAGTCTTCCTGGACCACCCACTCCATTAGTCTAACTACTGTCTGTTCTACCATCCCTGGGATAGTCCTTTAATCAGTGACCCCAAATAGACCATTCCTCCCAATACGTAATCCATACACAGTCCTGTCCCCTGGAATCTGTACTGGTCCTGTGAGTTTTATTTATTTGTTTGTTTGTTTGTTTATTCCAGGGATTGAACCCAGAGGTGCTTAACCACTGAGCCACATCTCCAGCCTTTTTTTAATCTTTTATTTTGAGACAGGGTCAAGCTAAGGTATCTAGGACCTCTCTAAGTTGCTGAGGCTGACTTTGGTCCTCCTGTCACAGCCTCCCAAGCCGCTGGGATTACACGCATATACCACCACACCTGGCTGAGCCTTTTCTTTTTAAACCGTAGAATATACCAGAGGTGGGCCTTAAGAAGGACTGGTGGCTTTCATTTTGAGCTTGGAAGCTCTGAGCCCCCAGGTAGGAAGTCTAGCGTCACCCCTGCCAGAAAGACCATGTTGAGAAGTCACATAGAGAAGACGGTCTGCACTGGAGAGACAGGGGATGGGGGGTCCAGCTGATCTCCAATGATCCTAGATATCAACTGACCTGCAAGCTAAAAGCAGCCGCCCAGGCAACTAGCAAGGAACCATGATGGTGAGCCCAGCCTTGGTTGTGAGCAATGAATAGTTATTATTTTAAGCCACTGAGTCCTGGGGTGGTTTATTATTCAGCAATAGACACCTGGTACCCTATCACTCTGTTTCCTTTTCTTCATACCATCTAGCAAATTACCAAAGCCATTTGTTCCCTCCTTTAGAAGATCAGCTCCATGAAATCAGGGGCTGTTTGCTCATTGCCATGTCCCTGAATCTGATACTTGTGCAGAAGCTCCCTCATGTCGATAGAATGAATTCACCATCAGCTCATGCAAACCTTAGGCCAGACTAGAAGAAACTATAAGAAAATAATCAAAAGCCCAGCAGCTTCTTGGCCTGAGCTAGAGTCAGAGAGACAATGTTGATTTTTCCATTAACAAACTTCACAGTAGTCAAAGCAAACTTTAAAGGATTAAATAAAAAAAAAAAACAGCTAGCAAGACATTTTATGCTTGTTCAGAGGTGCCATAAACAGCTGGCTTACAAGCAGCAAACGCTGCAGTTCCCTGGGGTCACAGGATGCAACAGCCGAGACCAAATGGCATTGGCACCGATTCTTGCACAGTCCCAGAGCTAACATCTGGCCTTCTGCACTCCAGCTCACCCTGGCCACACAAGGAGCACACCCCCCGACTAAGGACACTTTCCAAGAGGGGTCCGGCTGCCACTTCCTGCCCAGCAGAGCCAGCTGCCAGTGCTGAAGGACACCAGAGCCCCGTCTGGGGGTGGCCAAGCTGCCTGCACTCAGGACAGAGGCAAACAGTGAAGATGCTCTCAGCTGCTTCCTCAATGACCCCTAATGCTAAAATTTGGGTTATGCCCCCTTTGCCGCTCTCTGGGCTGTCCCCACTTGCGTGCTGTTCTGTCCTCTCTCTTCTCTTCCTGTCTGCATTTGCAAAGGTTTGAAGGAAACTTGGAGAAAGTGGCTGCTAGACAAGAAAGTAAGGGAAAGTGCTACCTCTGGACGCTCCCAAATGCCCCAAAACAGTCATGGTGGGACTTCAGAAGAGACCTAGACAACCCTCTTTGGCCCTTCTAGGTGTCTGTATCTTCTTTTTAATAAGCAACTCTCTTAGTATTTTCATGAGGGCTAAATTACACAATTTATCAAAAGTAGCAGTTCTCAAAAGTTAGCCTGCATCAGAATCATCTGGAGGTTGTTAAGACACAGATGGCCAGGTCTCACTTCCAGCATTTCTGTAGATCAAGCAGGAGGCCCAAGAATCTGCATTTCTGACAAGTACCAGTCAACAGTGTTGTTGATGGTCCAGGGACCACACTTTGGGGACCACTGACACAACACGGGTGGAAACACAAATGTGAAAGCTACAGACACACACATGCACACAAAAAGCCCAGACTTTCTGGAACTGTCCCAAATCTTAGTCAAGGGAAATACATAAATCACTTTAAACAGCCTCTACTATAGTCCTCAAGGGGCTGTCAAAGGAAAACAGCCTTCCCTGCCGCAGAGAAATTGTAAAGAATGCAGAGAGGAGGGGAGGACAATTTCATGAGCTTAGAAACTAGTGTTCCTCACACATTAAGAGAAGGGCCAGGGAGTGAAGGGAGAGGGAGGGGGACCACGCGTCTTCTGAATCCATTGGCCAGGGAGGACTTTAAAGACGGAAGAGGGCTTGTAGGGCTGGGGGCATGCTGGGGTTCCAGGGTAGAGTGAACATCTCTTGCTAAGATCCACCTGCATAAGAACCTCAGAGACGCAGGCTCCCACCCTCACTCCAGACCTGTGAAACAAGAATCTATGAGGGGAAGATCTAGAAATCCTTATTTAAGCATGATCCCCAGTAAGACTTACACATACTTTTTTTTTTTTTTTAAGATGTTGATGGACCTTTATTTTATTCATTTATTTATATGTGGTGCTGAGAATCGAACCCAGTGCCTCACACATGCTAGGCAAGTGCTCTACCACTGAGCCACAACTCCAGCCCCATTACACATCCTTTTTCTAAGTTGTCTCAAAGTTCCGTCAAGAACATAAGGACTGCCGGGCTTGGTGGCACACGCTTGTAATCTCAGTGGCTGAGGCAGAAGGATCACGAGTTTAAAGCCAGCCTCAGCAAAAGCGAGGTGCTAAGCAACTCAGTGAGACCTTGTCTCTAAATAAAAATATAAAATAAGGCTGGGGATGTGGCTCAGTGGTCAAGTGCCCCTGAGTTAAATACCCAATACTGAAAAAAGGGGAAAAAAAAGAACACAAGGGCTGGAACAAGGAGGAAATGGGGAGTTATTATTTGATGGGGACAGAGTTTCAACTTGGAGAGATGAAAAAAAAAGTTCTGGAGAGGAACTATGGATGTAGCTCTGTGGTAGAGCACTTGCCTATTGCCTCGCATGTGTGAGGCCCTGGACTCAACCCTAGCACTGCAATAAATAATTAAATAATAAATAAGTAAATAAATAAAATTCTGGAGATGGATGGTACTGATGGTTGCACAACATGAATTTCCTTAATTCCCCTGAGCCATACACTTAAAAATGGTGAAAATGGTCAATTTTATGTTATGTATATTTTATCACAATAAAAAAATTAAGTCCCATCAAGGAGATAAAAGTGGAATATGTATCTGACCGACTAAAGTTATCTTGATAAAGTTGACATTGTGTATGATTGAACATTGGATTGTTAAGGGACTATCTCCAAATTCCCATATAAATCTCCAAATCTCTGGGGTTTTTGGAAGTGAAGACAAAGGCTTTATTGCGAGCCATCAGTCAAGAGCACAAAGACCAAGCAGTTCTGCAACCCTCAACCCCCACTGAGGGTAGGAACAAGCTTATAAGGCTTAAAACCACAAAGAAGCGGGGTCAGGAGAAACAATCATAATCACAAGATACATTTCATAAAAGTGGAAAATCACCAGGTTGTTCCATTCTCTGAAATTTTTGAGAAGAGCAGAACCTCCATTCTCTGAAAAACAGTCTTGCATTAGTCCCACAGAGTAAGGATATTGCGGTCAGGGTGCAAGTGGGTGGGGGTACAGGTGTCGGCCTTCTCTGCGAGGGGGCTCATGTGCAAAGGGGCCAATTTCACAAAGAGTGAGGTGTCTGAACAAAATGGAGTAAGTCCGGGCTGATTTTCAGATCAGCCCGTAACAGGATGAAGTATAGAAAGGCAAAAGCCCTAGAGGAATAATGTTTGGGGCACACTCTGTCCAGTAGATGGGTGGTTTGATTCTATTTTTTTTTTTTTAATTTATTGTTGGTCCTTCAAAACATTACAAAGTTCTTAATATATCATATTTCACAATTTGATTCAAGTGGGTTATGAACTCCCATTTTTACCCCGTATACCGATTGCTGTATCACATCAGTTACACTTCCATTGATTTCCATATTGCCATTCTAGTGACTGATGTATTCTGCTGTTTAGCCTATTCTCTACTATCCCCCTTCCCATCCTCTCCCCTCCCCTCCCCTTTTCTCTCTCTACCCCCTCTACTGTAAATCATTTCTTCACTTGTATTATTTTTCTCTTACCCCTCCTTTCCTCTTATATGTAATTGTGTATGACCCTGAGGCTCACCTTCCAATTCCATGCGATTTCCCTTCTCACTCCCTTTCCCTCCCACCTATCATCCCTGTTTAATGTTAATCTTCTTCTCAAGCTCTTCGTCCCTACCCTGTCCTTGATTACTCCCCTTATATCAAAGAAGTCACTTGGCATTTGTTTTTTAAGGATTGGCTAGCTTCACTTAGCATAATCTGCTCTAATGCCATTTATTTCCCTCCAAATTGTATGATTTTGTCATTTCTTAATGCAGAGTAATACTCCATTGTGTATAAATGCCACATTTTTTTTATCCATTCATCTATTGAAGGGCATCTAGGTTGGTTCCACAATCTTGCTATTGTGAATTGTGCTGCTATGAACATCGATGTAGCAGTGTCCCTGTAGCATGCTCTTATTAGGTCTTTAGGGAATAGACTGAGAAGGGGAATAGCTGGGTCAAATGGTAGTTCCATTCCCAGCTTTCCAAGAAATCTCCATACTGCTTTTTTTTAATTTGGAAATTGGCTGCACCAATTTGCAGTCCCACCAACAATGAACAAGTGTACCCTTTTCCCCACATCCTCTCCAGCACTTGTTGTTGTTGGACTTCCTAATGGCTGCCAATCTTACTGGAGTGAGATGGTATCTTAGGGTGGTTTTGATTTGCATTTCTCTTTTGGTTTGATTCTAATAACAAACACTTCCGAAGGAGCCAAAAGTATACAACCCCCCTTACTCCTATTCTGGGCTCCCTAGGCAACATGGCGATCTCCATGGGGGGCCTTCTCAAGCACCCCTCTGAACTCTCAGGAGGCAGGGACCTCCCCAGCAGGTGCCTGTGGCTGGCCTCTGACTTCTAAAGGAGAAGGCCTTCAGTGGTAAATTTCCACACAGGCTGTGTGCCTCATTCCCCAGGGAGTAGAGGACTATTTGGTCCCAATAAATCCCTTGCCTCAATGCCTGGCCAATTGAAAAAGCTGAAGTTCCAAAGCTATGAAGTTGAGGATGCAAATGGCCCCCAAGAGGGACACTTCAGTCCTGGAAGCTCCACCTGGGAAGGGAACCGCCAACTCTGAGCACCCCCACCCACCCCCACACACCTGTTCACAACCAAAGCTTAAGCCAGCTCTGGGAAAGGCTCTCATTTTGCCCAGCCATGGGAGAAGCATTATCTGCTTATGTTTTCCAAGCTCATCCCAGGGATCTATGAAGTCCCACTTTCATCTCACCTCCTTAGCAAAATCTTGGCTGAATTCTCCAAACTCCACTGATCTCCCTCTCTCTCTCCTAACGACTGCAGAATCAGAATCAAGAACTTGACATCTAATTATGCCTGGCCTTGTGTCTTTTCCTGGCATAAATAGCTTGATGGCGGTAGAAAAGGTATAACTTTGGTAGACAGAAATTTTGGGTTGAAGCTAGCTCTCGCTAGGTGACCATTTGACGCAAGTGAACCTGCATCCGTGCTAAGGGAATTCAGAAGCTTGGTCAAGGTCACACAAGTAGGAAGGTGAAACAATGACTGCAAGAGTTCCCAGAACTGGGCAGGACTCCGATGATGTCCGGAAGCTCTTGGGCGTCAGAACTCTTCCCCCAAACCTGCTGTTAACCCTGGATGTGTATTAGAGTCTGGCAAATAGCTTTCGATGCCCAGAGATCCTGGGGTGGGGCTCCAGCATCTATTCTTTGAAAGCACCCCCTTCCAGCCACTTTCCTAAAGTGAACAGCTCAATAAATGTTCCAAAAGAACTTAATAAATTGATGGAGACGCCGAGTTCTGGGACTAATGTGATTGGCAAGATGGGACCATGACTTGCAGGTGTCATTAGTATTAGGTTCCATTTTTAATATGGAGAAAACCCTCCAGAATGTTAGGTACATCCAGATGGCCGTGAATTGAGCTGCCAAACTCTCGGTGTTTAGGCCAACCATCTCAACAATATTCTTGTTGATGGTTCCCATTCAACATCAGTGTCTCCTCCCATACTGAGTCTCCTTATTAGAGAAATAACCATCTTCTTCAGTTCATGCTTTGCTGTGGTGGTGAAAAATAAAGAGGTCATGAAAGAACTTTGGGAGGCAGAGTTAAGAAGCCCAGCGGTGTATGAATAAATAGTTGGGTGGTTACTAAACTTGACCCCAGAGTCACATAATTAGAGAACTGGGGAAAACCTCATTAACTACAAAAATCATTATTGGAGAAAGAGAAGGGAAGGCTGGTGGTGGAATTATTGACTGCCAGGGAAAGCTATGCTGGAGGAGGCAGACTGCAGCTGGGACCGGCTCTCTGGTGGGTGCAGAAGTATGAGAGATACAAGGGAGGCCCAAGGGTGGACAGTAAACCCCCGACGCCCACTCGGGGGTTTCCATGAGAAAAATAGAAGGGGTTGAAAATGCCTAAGGCATCTGAATGACCAGTCCCCACTTCCTGGTGTCTTTGCCCAGGATTCTACAAAAACACTGTATAGGCACAGAGACCTGCAAAGGAATCCCTGACCCTCTCTGATGCATGCATGCTCACAAGGAGTCCTCTGTGATCTACAGAGTAGCAAAGCAGAACTCAGAAGGAGGCTGAGAACCCAGGTGAGTCTGTTAGTTCCCAGCTAGTTAGCTCTGCCTGATGCCTGCTCCCCAAATCCCAGCTCCCACTTCTACTCCCAAGCCTGGTGACTGCCTCTACCCCAGCAGGGTGAGCACTGACCCCTGGATGTCCCATCATCTAAGGAAGGATTTGTTCCCTTTGACTGGATTCATTCAGCTAACAGTGAGCTGAGCTCCTACTCTGATTCAGAGGCAGGAAGTACACACACAGGGGTTATGATGAATGGATGAATGAAAGGTAGCTATTACTAATAAAGATAACTAGCATTTATTGAGCATATGTCACATGCTAGGCACTATGCTAAGTGCCTTATGTTGTTATTGTATCCTTAAACAACCCTGAGGAAGGTAGTATTATTTCAGTTTTATCGATTGGAAAATTCAAGTTCCAAAAACAGGCAGGCAGCATAGTCAGGAACTGGTGGAGCTGAAATTCAAGTCTGCATCTGCTTGACCCAGCATTGGAAGAGCTCAAAGCCTACTTGAGCCTCAGGGGAAGTATTCAGAATGAAATGCTGAGGGAATCAGAACATCACACGTGTCCAGCAGCCGAGCCGAACAGCAGAGGAGAGAAAGACCAGGGCAAAGAGGCAGTGGGGCATGGTGAGGGCCAGGAGACGGGTGGTTTGCCTACACATTTGTCCAGCCATTTCTTAAGGTTTCATTTGGATTCATATTGGATGTAGAATATGTACTACTCCCTAATGTCTTCCCACAGTCTGAAACACACATGGGTCACATCCTATGGCCCAACACACATGGCCCAACTCCTATAATGATTCACTTTGAGGACCAGGAAGAAAATTGGAGCCCCCCCTAGGCAAAACTAGTTTCCCACAATAATAAAGTTACATGACAATACTCTTTCCTTTATTTTTAAAATACACAGGAACTATTTTTTAACCTATTTGCAGGTGGGGTGTGTGTGTGTGTGTGTGTGTGTGTGTGTGTGTGTGTGAGAGAGAGAGAGAGAGAGAGAGAGAGAGAGAGAGAGAGTGCCTAAACAGTGAGGCTCCAAGCGTAGAATGCACAGAAATTCTCCATTCACCCTCAAAGCAGATATGCCTGCGACATAGAATGCCCGGGCCCTGGCTTTCCTGTTAAAGAAAATAATCTTGACTTATTAGTATCCTCTGTACCCTTTAGAAAAGAAAAGTCCTTCACAGGGCCACTGCCAAGGATTTCAAATTCTCTATAGGATTTTCACAACGATCCTTCATAATGTGTACCCCTGTGCTCCCTGGCGCAGGAGAACAGGAATAGAATTACAGGCAGTGGCAAAGGCATGGCATCCCCACCACGGCCAATGTCGTCTAGGAATGCTCAGGAGACAGTGTCAAGCACCCAAACATTGTGAAAAATGACTGGAATATGTTTTAGCAGACATGGCCGCTTCTCTGGAGTTTCTGCAGTTCCACTATACTTGAACTGTCAGCATCTGCAAGCAGGACAGCCCCTGGGCCTCAGGCAAGTGTCACTTGAGTACAAGCTGTAGGAAGAAGTCAAGAGACTGTTTACAGCCTGACACCTCGATGTTGCTGCAGCCCACAAAGTACCACATGTTCCTAGACGGTGCAGAAACCCCACCCCCAAGCCAAGCGTCTTCAGGCCTGGGTTCCCTCTGATCCTGAGCCAGCTTCCTCCAACAGCAGAGCAGGGTCATTTGAATGATAGAAAGTTCTGTCCTGTGCAGAGGAGCAGGAGAGTGGAAGGAAATAGAACGTATGTTCATTGCCAGGAAAGTTGGAGTGAATAATGGGTCTGTTGGGGACCCGTCGTTCTGGGGAACATCAGCATATTCACAGTGGCTCTCACAGATTGTTCAGGAAAATAAATCTTTCTCCTTCAAGAGAAGCAAGATCATGCCTTCGTTGTCAGACTAGGCCTTCCAAGAGGCGAGCCCAGGTTTCCTCATGCTTTGTTCAAATAAATCTTCTTGAGTATGAAGAACCAAATCCTTCATCCTCACCTACCTCTGCTCACAAGGGGAATATTTTAAGTCAAAGTCAAAGAACTTAGTAGCTGTTATGGTTCGAATGTGTCCCTGAAAGTTCATGTGCTGCAAATTTAATCCCCAATGCAACAGCATTGAGAGGAGACCTTTACAAGCTGATAGGACATGTGAATGGATCAATGCGCTTATCCTCATGAATGGATTAATGTGTTGTCACAAGAGTAGATTTGTTATAAAAGCAAGTTCAGCCCTCTCTGCCCTCCCCTACACACCTGCTATATGGACCTCCTCCCTTTTGCCTTGGGATGCACAGCAAGAAGGTACCTGCCAGATGTGGAAACCTCAACCTTAGACTTTCCAGGTTCTAGAACTGTAAGAAATAAATTTATTTTCTTTATAAATTACCCAGTCTTTGGCAGGCTGCAACATAGCAACACCAATCAGATTAAGACAATACTCATAATGATATATTACACACAAATAGCCACTGTGCTTAGATGCATAGATCAATAGAACAGTCAGACAGATGGGGAAAAAGAGGGTGCAGATCCCATCTTGAGCCTAAGTGGTATCAGATCTGAGACTCAGACGTGTTTTCCACTGTTTGAAGCATTGGTGGCTCCCTTTAGATCACTGTAAGAAATGGTCAGCGTACTGGCTGTGAATGGCTCAGAGGATAAAGAGAGAAGCAAAGAAGTCTGATCTGGTGTCAAGTCCTCAGGATGAGAGGGGTGGTATGATTCTGCTGATAGCATGGACTCTATCACTTGTCCCGGAACTTGCCCAGGCTGTGCTGAATCATTTGGACCCTATTAGTTAATTAAAGCCAGTTAGAATTACAGGTCATTTACTATGTACCCCAAGCTTTAGGCTCAAATGATCATTTAGGCTCAAGTGATCCTGAGTTACTCTTTCTTAGTGCTATTTCACAAATGAAGATTTTGAGGCTCAAGGAAGTAAAGAACATTCCCTAGCCCAGGCCACTACTGATGGGAAGACTGGAAGTTTGACCCCTAATCAATGGGACTTGTCACCGGGGTCTGACCTCCCACTTCCCTGATCTCCTGCGGGAGGGGACCTTAGCACTCTGTCTGCATATACTTTAAGGCAGCAGCTGCAGCCAGGGCTGCTCTGGGGAGCAAAAAGTGGGGAGAGCCATTCAGCTCTTCCCCCAACATTGCTGCAGATCACCACGCTCAGCACCTGGAAGCTTCTGAGACATTGGTGATGCTCAGTGCCAGGATATGTTCATGGAGGGAGACTCTGGTCCTCTGGGGAAGATGACCGTCGGGTCCAGGAGAAGGAGCAGCACCCTGGGGATATGGTGATGTGGGCAGAGGTACACAGAGGCTCAGGGGCACCTGTGACAGCTGTGCCCAGCAGACATCTGTGCCACTGACTACCCAGACCACTCCCTGTCTGCCCAGGACCACTTGAGGGGCTTTCAGCAAGGGTTGGGGGTCTGTATTAGTGGGAGGGTGAGAGGTAGGAAACCACAGGGTACCCATGGCACAGCCCAGGTTCTACCTCAGGCTGTCAAACCTAAGGTAACTTTCCTTGAAAGCATGAGAGAGACAGAGCACGTATGTCAAGCTGAGCTTTTTTTCAATGATCCTGATTTCTTTCAAATAAAAAGACCAAGTTAGACATTAAAAGTTTTTTGCATCACAATGAGGATAATAGTTTTAGTCATCCAACCCCATACCTGTTAGACATCCTCAATATTGATGAGAATCTTTGGCTTCAGTTTTTCCAACGTTCTGACCGTCCCTGACCATCCAGCCAAACAGCTACTAACCCCATGAGCAGAAGCCACACCCTGTGTCCCTCAAGCCCATCCATGTACCTATGAGCCCTCAGGAACCCAGACCTCCGAGAGCCACTGCAGACTATGACTCCTGACAGGATAGGGTTAAAGACTCAGCCTTGTTCTCCTCAGCAGATGCCATGTGTAAAAGTGCTGGCCTGGCAGTGCCCTGTGGCTGCAGCAATCAGGCAGCGGGGCTAATTAGTGAGTCAGACCCACGGGGAGAAATGCTGACAAACCAGCAAGCAGCAAGTGCCTGGTCCCACAGCAGGAGGCGGAGCCACAGAAGGCAGAGGAGCAGCAGGTCTGGGGCAGGGGAAGGGCAAACAGGTGTCCTCCACAGAGCCCTGACCTGGTCGCCTCTTCAGCCTTGATTCCAGAGCTGAGTTTAGAGCAGGATCAAAGAAACCTTACCAAGCTCCAGGCACTGTGCCCATGCTCTCTGTCTCTCTGACACCTGTGCTCCTGGGAAGGACCAGGAGTGGGTGGTAGGGACAGGCAATTGATGCCAAGGGTCACAGGGTGTCACAGCATGCACACAATACACCAGAAACCTAGAATGTCAATTCTCTGCCCTAAACTATGGAGGCAGAGAGCATCATTGTCTATCAAAACAAGTCTGGGTGTATTACAGAATGAATTGCTAACTCTGCAGGGATGTTTAAAACACAGCAGAAAGTTTTGGGGCTCAAGCGACACTCCGACCCCCCACCAGCACATGGTCACTGTTGTCTGGAGTTAAAGCACATCATTGGAAAATCAGGATTTTTTTTTCTCTCTTCATCTTTTTCTAGCAACTCTAAGGGTTATATTTCTGTATCTCTTTCTCGGGGGGGAAAAAAAAAAAAAGCTTAACAACTTGTTCAAGTTCAACCAGATCACTCTTAGTGCTATTTCTTAGTGTATAAACTAAGTGTGTCCTGAGGCCAACATCCCATATCAAGAGGGAACCTGGGAGAGTTTAAATCTCCTTCCAGAAATCCCACAGGAAGTGAAATCAGTATATCAAAGAGGTACCTGGACTTCCACCTTTCTGCAGCTTCACTTAGCCCATGTACAAATATGACTATGTGACTGGTGTGATTCTACATCATGTACAGCCAGAAGAATGAGAATACTCCATTTATGTATGATCCGTCAAAGTGCATTCTACTGTCATGCATAACTAATTAGAACAAATTTTTTTAATGGAGAAAAGAAATAGACAGGATGTAGAATCAACCCAATGTCCATAAATGGATGAATGGACTTTTAAAATGTAATAAATATACATACATTCTATGTTGTATATATTATATGACCTTGAAAAAGAAGACAATCCTCTAAATTGCAATAACTCTGATAAAACTAGAGGACACAATGTTAAGTGAGGTAAGCAATACATAGAAGGACAAATACCATATGATCTCATTTATTTATAGAATCTAAAAATACTGAACTCTCTTGAGAATAGAAAGGTGGTTACCAGGGGTTGGTACCAGCAAGAGGGAGTGGTCAGGGAGATGATTGTGAAGAGGTACACAATTTCAGTTTGATAAGAGGAATAAACCCAAAAGACCTACTGTATAACACTATGATAACAGTTAATAAAAAGAGTATAATTTACAGTACTTGAGAATCATGGAGCAGATTTTAAGTGTTCCCACCACAAAAGAATTCTAAGTATGTGAGGTCATGCATATGTTAATTAGCTTGATTTAGCAATTCCACAGGTATACATATGTCAAAACAAGGTGTATACTGTAAATATAATTTTATCAATTAAGAGGCTTTTAAAAACATTGAAAATCCCTATTCAGACTAGAATGGGGGCATTTAGGCACCTCAATTATTTCCCAGGTTTTCCTGAGAATACTGAGGGTACCCTGGCAGGTAGAGAGAGATCACTGTCCAGAAAGAGGCACTGGACAGGCCCAGAGAGGATCCGGTCACCCACACATACACAATACCCCAGGCATAACAGTACCAAGAGAGGGGTGAGCTGACCTCACTCCAGAGCACAAGGAAACGATGAAAGAAATAAACAAAAATTGTATCTTCCCTTGGAGAGCAGGTGTAGTAGACACTGGGTTATATAGAGAATAAAATGTTTCTTAATTTTTCATTTCTTGTAATACATCTTCCTTTTGATGTGTTGTGGCTCAGGACTTCACAGAAGCATACCAGGTGTGAAAATCTGATTTTGATTTAATAAATATATTCACACACTTTCTGGACGTTGGTGGGAACATTAAATTATAGTGATTTCCAAGTATTTCTGAAGATTAAAATACATAAAGCTTGGGTGAGTTTTTATTTCATTGGCATAGTCTTATTTCATTGATTTCCTTACACGTCTTCCAAATTGAAAGATACATGGCAGAAAGTGAACATTAATTCTGGAGGCTGTGCAGCGAGGAGACACTTGCAGCGATGTGGCAGGTGCAGCAATGACCACTGCCTAGAGAACCTAGAGTCTTCCTGCATGGGCGGTCCTGTTTCATGGATGTAGCCCATCAGAGGAACAGAGGGTGCGCCATTTTGGAATTCGCTAGTTCAATAGACATTGTTGCAGGTAACTTTTGTAGATAGTAGGAACACAAGAGTGGCCAAAACAGTCAACAGTTTCAGGGAGCAACCCAACTGGTGCAGAACTGGAGATTCTCTGGTAATAGGAACAGTAACCCCAATAATAGCAGGAGCTAAACACGTTGCTTCGTTTATATAACCTGTTTGAACTTTAGTTACCTTAGTTTCCTAGCCAGAAGGTGGGAGTAACTAGCCATCATCATGAAACGATGATGACTACCTCATCTAAAACATATATAAGAGAAAACACAATATAGCCCAGTGACAATAACATGGTCTTGAGTCAGAGACCTGTGTTTGAGAATGTGATCTTGAAGTCAGTCATCCTTTGAATTGCAGAGGATGTAAACATATATGAGAAAAACTGAGAATAATGCATGGCGTATATAAACACACCACGAAATATCAGCTTTTATTTTGAACAACAGTAAAAACCAGAAGACACAGAACAAACTGCTCAGAGAATGGCATGTAGTAAGTGTTCAATATATGACACCCTGTTATTCCTCTTCTTCCTGTGCCCACCTGAGTGACTCGGGGACTGGGAACACATTGAATGATACACTGAATGATGGTGAATATGTTTGTCCAACCTCCGGCTTGTGTATAAACCAAACAAAAAAAAAAGTGATTTTGAGCTTCCTTTGGTTTCTGTATCAGTTGAACCTGAGAAATACTAAACAATGTTTGTGACTGCATCACACTGGTCTGGTGCTCAGGCACAGGAGCCCAGATCCAAGGGTTTTTGGCTAAAATTTCGTTTTATTTATCTCCTTCAGTGATTCGAACCATGAGCTTGATTTCTCCCTTAGATGGGGCACTGGAAGTAGCTCATCCTACATGATAAAAAGACACAAATAAATGAAGGGGTAAAAGGGATGCTGTAACTTATCAAGTGGATAAAAAGAAAACCAGATCTGCGTCTCATTCCCAAATAGAAATGGGACCAGCTCCACCAAATGTAGTCATTATGTATAAAGCGCAGCTCCGGAGCATGCGGCTCCCACTGCCTGTGCTCCCTCCCCCTCTGCACCCCCCACTGCCCTACTGCAGGGCTTCATGGGAGGGGGGCATTTTTACAAAGAAACAACAGCTAGGCAACTTAGCAGGACCCTGTCTCAAAAAATAAAAAGGACTGGGAGTGTAACTCAGTGGTAGAACTTGCCTAGCATGTACAAGCTCCTGGTTTTGATCCCCAGCACCGAAAAGGAAAAAAAAAAAAAAAAAAAAGGAACCCATGAGGACCTGAAGGGAACAGATGTCTCCATTTTCTCTCTGGGCTTCTTAATGCGGCTCTCAGCTTAATTAGCCAGCTGTGCTGCCTCACACCTGGATGGGATTCTGGAGGGCTGAGCGAACACCCCTGGGCCCCTGAGGGCTGCCTCTGTCTCCTCTCTGCCCTCCAGCTCAACTGGAGTTCAGGAATCTAAACCAGTCAGCAGGTCTCTCCTAGGACTTGGGCTGCGCTCTGCATCACAGAAGGACTGACTGCGAGGGCAGGATCTGAAGGGCAGCCGACTTGAAAGAAAGGCCCTTACTCCCCAGAACCCAGCCACGCTGGGGTCCTCCAGAGGGTCAGAGCAGGATGGCAGTGGGGGGAGATTGGATGATTTCAGTAAGTGAAAAAGCCGGCCCCATGCCCCAAAGGAAGACCCAGCCACCTTGCCCAGTATTTTGGTGGCAAGGACCTAAGAGTCCTGCTACCTTTATTCCAGACTAGCTGACACTTTAGGAAAATCATTTAATCTCTTTGAGCCTCGTTTTCCTCACCCATAAAAACAGGGTAATCTTTACTTCCTACATCCTAGAATTGTGAATGTAACATAATACTTGTAAGATGCCTCTCACACAGTACCCCCCAAAAAGTGAATGGATCAATATCTAGTAGCTCCATTTCTATGATTACTAATATGGATAATTTTATATAAAACAGAGCTCCCAACCTCTAAGTCAATTTTCAGAAACTCCTTATCTCTCTGTTCATTGATTAAGATAAATACCTAAAGACAAAAACTTCTTGAAGTTAATAAATCTTTTTAACAAATTTGTATTTTTAATAAATTTTAAATCTAAATCAATCAAAATCTAAATAAGATCTAAATATGTAAGCTATCTTAATAAATAAAATGTAACAATCTCAGTATTTACATCTAAAATAAAATGTATTCAACCTTTTTAATAAATTTGCACTTTTAAATAAGTTTGTATTGCACGATCATAAAGCAGTTGCATATATTTAAAGTATCAGTAAAAGTGTGGAACAGCCATGGAATTTAGTCAGCCCTCCTATCTGCCAGCATGTACATGGACTTGCAAGCACATCATGGTAGCTCCAGGATCTCTCAGCCTCCCTAGCCACAGAGTGGGAGAGTCTCTTCAGGAGTTCATCATCTACAAGCCCATGATAAATGCCAACATTTATCCGTGCATCTGCAGGGTGCAATCTCATGCTGAGGCCACACAACACACCACACTAACCAATCACAGATGAGAAATGATGAGCATCCCGTGTGTACTTTCTAGGTGGCTGAAAACTCTCATTTTAATGCCAATCTGTTAATGTGATTTGATGGCAATCTTTCTAACATATTTTACTAATTTCCCCTGTCTTCTTAAGAGCACTTTGAATAAAGTTGAATATTTCTTCATCCAACCAGGATCAACAAAATCCAAATTTGATTAACCATGTAACCGTGCTCAACTGTTGTGTGTAGTACTGGCTGCAGAGCCCACTCAGGTGTACTGAGATTTTTGCCACTGTGCTAAACATCTCTGACTGCTGTGTTTTTGTAGGTTTTCTAACTACCTTCCATGGGCTTGTCTCTTTCCTCCAGCGTCACTTGCCTCTTCTTCATCACTGTCCATGCATGGCTGATGAGAAGCCCACAGCTTCTGCCCCACACTAACTGGCTACACAGAGGACCTTTATTTTACCCACCAGGTGCGGGCATCATTTAGCTAATGGAAGCAGATTATTTACTGGAGTCTTCTAGGGCTCAGGAACTATTTTCTAAGCACTGTACACATTGTATCTTATCTAATCAACACAATTACCCTCCAAGGATGGATAATAATATCCTCATTTAAGTTTTGGAAATCTAGGTATGGAATATTGAAAAATATATCCAAGGTCGCATGTAAAGAACAGGCAGTGACCAGAGATCCAGCTCACTCTGCCCCCTCGTTTCATCACATCAATTCTATTGTACCAGAGACATTTCTAATAATAAGGTTGGCTTCTGGATTTGCTCACTCTTTCATTCATTCCTAAACATTTCTCACAGATTATCAATGAGGTAGTTAGAAGTCTTGACTTCTGAAATAAAGAAATATAGACATATAAGACACAGTTCCTATCTTTAAGAAGTTTGCCATCTGGAAGGAGAAACAGAGTCAGATACACAGAATTATACTCCTAGCTATATGTGTTAATTTGTTGCTTCTATAACCAAGTGCCACCAAATGGTGGCTCAAATCATGGGAGTGAATTGTCTCAAAGTTCTTGAAAGCTAAAATCTAAAATCAGGGTGTCAGCAGGGTTGGTTCATTCTGAAGCCTAAGAGGGGTTACCTGTTCCATGCCTATCTCTTAGCTTCTGGTGGTTTCTGGCAAGTCTTCGTTGTTCCTTGGCTTTTTAGATGCATGACCCTGAACTCTCCCTTCTGCTTCTCACTGTATTCTTTTGTGCATGTGGCTGTCTCTGTGCAGTTTTCCTTTTCATAGGGACACAGTCATATTGGATTAGGTCTCACCCTAATGGCCTCATGCTAACTTGATCATCTGCAAAGAGCCTTATTTCCAAATAAGGTCACACTCACAAGTACTGGGGTATAGGATGATGAGATCTTTTGCAGGGACACAATTCAATCCAGAGCACTGAAAGGCAGTTAAGGAGGGAACGAGGACATGAGAGTTACGAGCAGTCTGCCCATGTCTTTTACCCCTTCTTTTTAGACTTCACAGTTCCAACTATTTGCCAATTCCTTCATAAATAGATATATTGAACCTACTGATGATATCATAATAAGGCAAAATTACAAATGAAAGAGTCTTAGAGCATAGCAGATAACTAAAGTAGAAGTCATGAGCTGGGCTTAGAACTATTTGGGTTGGCTCTTACCATGATTTTAAAGTAATAAAGTGAGTTAGCCAATAATTAAAGATTGAGATAGTTCATTTTTATATCTTGATTAACATCCTTTCTTGAAAAATCACACTCCGTCCTGTAGCAACAATCACCCGGGAAGTAGCTGCCCTCCGTGGGCAGAGCACACCACAGCCCACCACTCCCTGCTGCCCCCCTGGCCTAAAGCTGGATGTCAACACCAGTTAAGATCAAGTGTGTGCTACAATTTTATGGATTGGATTGCTTCATTTATTTATATTATATGCCTGGCACATTTATGTTTGCAACCCCCTACACTAAAGGAATAGCAATTGGTACTAGCGAACTTCCATGCTGGACATTTTTCTCAATATTTTACACGTTGAGTTAATTTGCTCCTGAAAACATTGCTAAAAAGCAGAAGAGATTACTCTTTTTTAACCAATGATGGAAATGAGGTACAAAGAGATTAAACACACCTAATGCCTCACGGCTAATGAGTAGCAGACCTGGGGTTAAAACCCAGGCGTTCTAGCTCTAGAATCTGGATTCTTCACCACGACACTAGTGGCTTAGCAGATGAGTTCACCAGGCAGCATAAATGGTGAATTATATTAGATTTGAAAGCAAAATATAGATGGTACATTTGAAAAGCTCAGGAAAAGCACAGCATGTCCGTATAGTGCTAAGCTGCTCCAGGCAGACGGACAGAGGCTGGAAATGCGGTTTCTGTTCGAGAGAGAGTCAATGTTTAATTACAGTGATAACATTGGTCAAGCAGTTACCCACATGCCTAACATGTTATTTCCATTCTACAGAAGAGGAAAACTGAGATTGGAGAAAGAATGTGTCCAAGATCACACAGCTAATGAGAACTGGTATTGGGGGGTAGTTCTGTCTGTTTTCTGAGGATGTAGGCTTATCCTAATGCCAGGTGAAAAGTCATCACTCAGGTCAGGCACAGGGGCCAGTCAGAAACAGGAAGAACACTCCTCCACCCTTGCTTCATGCTGCAGGACCTTTTGGCCAAAGGAGATGAACTTGACCCTGTGCCCATCAGGCCCATCTTCAGCTCTCTTAGCTCCTTTGGGGAATAAAAGCATCTCAGGCTGTAACCCCCATCTCCTGCAATGCAGCCTCTCTCCACCAGGGGGACTGTAGCCTGTCTTCAGCAAGGTTGTCTTCTCCAAGCCCCCAGGAGAATGGACACGTGGCTGGAGGCATCTGATCATCCTGGCCTTGGGCAGCGCATGAATCTACCTTGGAACTCTTGTCCAGCCTACTTGATCCCCACACCCACCCCAATCCATCTCCCCCAGGGACAAAAAAAATAATGTGAGAGCTTTTCCAAGGAAGTTCTCTGTGGTTTAGGTTTTTTGTAAGAAGACTATTTTGCATGTTTTGAGACTTTTCTGAAGCTCTGAGCTTGGAAATCCATTGAGGTTTTCCCAACTCACCATTATCATTTATTTGGCATGTAATAGATTCCCTATCCTGCCCCCACCTCTCACTCTTCTCATGGGAGCATGTTAGCAGTGTCTCAAGGTGTGCTGAATCACCTTTTCCTCTGCTTCCTCCTCTATAAATAATCTTCAGCTACATAACAGGACCTCACAAGGGCTGTTGTGAGGACCAAGGGCGGTCTTGAACCTGGATCCTTGCCTGTGGCAAGTGCCGGATAAATAGAGCCCTTACTACTATTCCTCCTATCTCCCCTTCTCACTCAGAAACTAGAAACCCCAAAATACTTACGATCCCTGATCCTAATGGGGAACCAATGGGAGGGGCCAACCTGAAAGTGGTCTCCTTGCAATACATCCAGCTTCAGGAAAAACAGACTATTGGAAGTTCATTGATTTGCACAAGGAACATGATTAGTTCAGATTCAGAAGGACTTCAAAACCAGTGGTTCTCAATCCTGGCTGTATTTTAAAATTACCCAATGGCCATTAAAAAAAAAAAAAACAGAAAGTACCCCAAGCCTTACCCCAGAAATTCTTAGCACTTAGTCTGTAGTGGCGTCAACAGTATCTTTTAATACGGAAAGCTCAGATCATTTCTTTTCTGCCCTTCCAGGCTGCCTCTCTGTCCACGTGCCTCCTGTGCAAGCCCCCTTCTGTTCCAGGTGGGCAGGGCATGTCATCAGTTCCTCAGCTGAAAATTTTACTTGATTTTTTACTTCCAGGTGCAAGGGCTCCAGCCCATGCTGACCACAATCAACATGATCACTTACTGAGCTTCTATTGAGTGCCTGTCACTGTCTTGTCACTCGACCCCTTTATCACTAGTCCTATGTCAGAGGTTGGCTGCAAAAAAATGTCCCACATTCTCCACCATTGACTTTTTTTTTTTCTCAAAAGAGATGAGGACTGTCCAGGGTCCCATTTGAAATCTAACCCTGCTGCCACCTATTCTTGACAGATTAGGAACTGAACTCCCTGCCCTCCCAAATTCTTTTCTTTCTTTTTTTTTCTTTTTGGTCCCAAGGATGGGGTTTCACTTGGTGTCCAACCAGAAAGTGCATATTGTGATTTTTTTAAATCAAATCAACATGTTAAGATGTCTAAGCGCTCAGAGCAGAAGTGTTTGCATCCAAACCCTGAAAAAGAAAACACTAAAGATAGTCAAGTTTTATTGGAGGAAAGAAATTTCTCATGTTTGGGGGTGACTTCTAGATAGATATTCTCATCTAATCTCAGTTATAGTAATAAAATTATTTACTCAATAAGGCAAGAGAATAGTGAGCCCCAAAACACTTTGTGACAGCCTATCCACAGTGATTTCATCATTGTGGCATGGACATGCACATGCCTCTCTCCAGTGTCTGAAACAGACAGGGGACAGATCAGACACACCATTGACACATGGAGTGAATCAAGTTAATGGCAAACAGTTCATGCCACTGTCAGGGCCCTGCTGCTGCTGTTGTCCTGGGAGTCGCCTGATTCTCTCCTTCCCTGTGGCCTGAATGAACATCCAGGTTTTACTTGGTTTCCAGCAGCTGCGTACTCTTCCAAGCTAACTGCCCGGCCCTTCCATTCCTAGAAAACATGTGATCTCTATAATAAATTGATTTTGCTTTAAAAAATAAAATGTCCTTCCCTTGCAAAAAGTGCCTGACCTTCTAGCCTGAGTTCTAGTGCACTAGTTCCAGTGCACTCAGAACCCCTGGCAGCCTGTTGTGGGTCTCCCCCGTCACCTCTGACCCTGTGCCAGGGCTTGTGCATGGCTGAGGAAGGATTCAAGTGTGGGGTGGTAGGTCCATCCCATCTTCTCATGGAGGGACAGGGATGAGTGCAGAGAGCCTGGCTGGGACCCAGAAGAAAAGGGCAGGGAGGAAAAGGAGCCCAGTTTTGTTCTATGACGCTTGCTGCCAGCTTTCCGGCTGCCACAAAGACAGCCTGGGTGGTTTCCCAGGCTGAGCACTTGGGCTCTGGGAGCTGGGAGAGGGAAGAAAGCCACCACCAAATGGCAACCACCTTTGCCAAGGCAATAAACTGCAGTTCATGGGAAAGGTGACCTCAACCAAAGCCGTTACTCTAACGAAAAGCTGTGTGCGGTAGGAAGATGGCTATTGTATAAGAGGCCTGCGATCCAAAATGGAACAACTTTTGAAAGTTGTATTTATCTATATATAGTGTGTGTAGTGTGTGTGTGTGTGTGTGTGTGTGTGTGTGTGCATGGACACACTGCACTGTGTGTCCTTGAACAAGTGACTTGTCTGAGCCTTCATTTCTTCATCCATTTACAAAACAAAGGATAATAATATCTGTGCTGTGCTCATTCGGAGGCTTGCAGGACCTAATGTATAATGCCCAGCATGTATTAAGGACTCAATAGGCAGAAACTGATTTTTTAAAATCATGTTGTTTTTTTCTTTCTCCTCCAGTTGTCCAAGATTCCTAAAACAGAAGATGGCGGCCCTAGCCCTCACCATGAGGAAGAACCAGGAGGCTAAGAAGGTGATGAGTCCCCTGTTTGAGAAAAGGCCTGAGAATTTTGGATTTGGACAGGACATCCAACCCAAAGGGAACCTTGCCGGCTTTGTGGAGTGACCCCACCAAGTTCAGCGGCCAGAGCAGAGGGCTCGCTGGGCTCTGCAAGCAGCTGAGAGCGCTTCCTAGGCTCACCAGTTCACCTAGACCTTGGACTGCCAAACCGCCACTCACCTGCCTGAGCTGGTCCACGACCTCAGCCCAGAGACACCGCAAGAGGAGAAGCAGAGGCTGCTGGCCCAGGCTGAGAAGAAAGCCGCAGGCCAAGGAGATGTCCTTGCCAAAGCAGCACCTGTCTTTCAATCTTGTCACTCACTACCTGGGGGCAAACAGGAAGGCTCAGCAGGGGTTGGCTGCACCAGGTGGCTTCCATCTATCTAGCTAACATCTTCCTGCCTGCCCTGGGTCCCTTCCACATCATGAAGGGGACAGCCAGACTCGGGAGGCTACTCTACAGAAAGGCCTCGCCCTCATCCACCCCCACAAGATAACTCAGAGACACAGGTGTCCCGTCTAAGCTGGTGGGACTGTCAGGACCAGTTGCAATGGTGGACACCTTGGGGACCGCTGTCACTAAAGGGGCAATGTGCTGGATCCGAGGTCTGTGGCTCACACTGTCTGCAAAAGGCAAGGCCTAAAGAATTTTCCACGAAACTGGGTTAAAAATATACTAAGTTTTCTGTATGAAAAAAAAATTATAAAAATTCTCCTCTAACCCGGTCCATTGGGCATTTTATGTTGAAGGAAAATTTTTTTATAAATTTAGCTGGACATAAGGAGTCCTTGTCCTACAACAAGCTCAGTCTCTTCTAACCCCTTGCTGGCTGGGTAGGATAGGAAGCTCCACCAGCATTCAACAGAGCCCCCCCACACTACCCCTGACCCCACAACATTCTTCTGGGTAATCTCTTCTCCTTTACTGGAAAGTTGTAGAGGGAGAGAGGCAGAAGAGGAAGCACCAGGGAACAGGCCAACACGCATGTCCGTCAGGAGCCCTTCACCTCCATGTCCCCATCCCCATCGCAGCAGCCAGGCCAGGCCACCCTAAACCCTCCCTACTCTGTGTGGACAATAGGCTGGAGCACCAGCAGCTCTCTCTCGTCGTGGAGGCACGTGGCTTCAGTTTGCAGCTGAACCCCCGTTCCCCACTGCTGACCCCTGGCCCGCTGCCCTCATTTCCACTGCTTCCCTGACCCACGGGCATCTGCCCATCTGGTCTGGAGCCGTGGGCCTGGATGCTTTGCTAGCCAAACCCCTCGTCTCCATCAGGCCTTGATTTGTAAAGACACTCACAGCACAGGTCCTGGTGGGGTCCTCAGGGTCCCAGGGCCTTAGAATGACGACACGAGAAACCAGGACAGCAGTGCCTTCTGGGCTTCTCTCCTTTACCAAGGGAAAGAGAGCCCTGGGCTAGGGTTTGGCCTCCAGGAGGGTGTGAGGTCCTTGTCCCCTTGCCACCTATCTGGACTTGAGCCTGTCCTCTGATGGATCAGGAGGATGGGAGGAGAGGGGCTCAGAGGCTCATTTTGGTGCTTACTGGTTATAAAGCAGTCAGTCTCTGCGGTTCGGCTGGGAAGAAGCCACACGAGCTGGCCATGCCCTGGGTTTCCCCTTAGCGACAGGCAGAGTTGGACACTCCCAGGACTCTCAGCGTTCAGGACGATGAGCTAGAAACCCTTGTTTCTGGCTTCCAGGACAGTTCATTTACAACCCAGAGGCGCAGGGGGGTGGGGTCAGAAGAAGTGGACTCCTGGCTGGAGCCGGGCAGCAGTAAAAACTTTGAGAGAAGAAAACCTTTAGAGCAAGGGGGGATGGGGCCATAAAAAAAAGGGCGGAGGTAGAGGCACCTCGCTGAGAGCCACATCACTCTGGACTACCAAATTAGATTCCGAGAGGATGTGATTCAGCAATCTGTATACGGGGTAAAAATGGGAGTTCATAACCCACTTGAATCAAACTGTGAAATATGATATATCAAGAACTATGTAATGTTTTGAACGACCAACAATAAAAAAAAAAAAAACACTGAAAAGGGCCATCAGTTCCCGGGGTGACTTAATCCGGTGCCACCCGAGCTCCTGGAGCCCTTTGAGCCTGGCTCCTCTGTCCCCTCCCTTTGGGCTGAGCTCCCTCTGCTGATAGGCCTGCCCCCCACCCTCTCCCCCGGCCAGCCCTGCTGCTTCCAAAGGAGCCCTGGGTTCTGTAGCCGCTTTCTTAGATGCATCTGATGTAAAACGTTCCGCTAGAATGATTCTGTTTTTATTTCACCAAGCGAGAGAAAAGACCTGCGATGCTGGGAACAGCAGCCCAGCCCAGGCGGGTTCAATAGGCCAGTGGGCGGGGTGAGAAGAGGCACAGCGTCTTAATACAGATGTAAAAGCAAAGTGAAAGCTGGGGTGGGGGAATACCTGCAGTTCAGGGGAGTAGGTAAATCTATACTTCACCTGCAATCCACGACAGGCTCTAGGAAAACAAACAGCCACTACCACGTCCTGCCACCCATATCCTTGAAGCAGCCCTGGACTAGCAGAAGACCCCACCATTGTGCAGAGATGGGTGGCCTGATGGGAAGGCGCCCCGTGCTAGCCGGCCTATGGGTGACACCTAGGGAGACCTACATGTGCTTTTTCCAGAATAGATATATGAAGTCCTAGGTTTTTCAGGAAATCAGGCTAGGACTTCCCTTGTCCAGACGCTACATGACACAGGCCCCTGGCAACGAGAAAGGAGACCAGGCGAGATCTACACCTGGCCAACTTATGTGTGGATGGTGGCTCTTCTCTAAATCTGAGGTCTGGGACTTTCTCTGGGAGACTAAAGTGAAAGGGAGTAGCTCCCTCCATGGTATTGACAGGCTTTACCTTATCATGAGCGGTGGATAGCTCTCCTGCACCCTCCACCCCTCCCACCCATCCTCCTACTGCAGCCAGAGTCATCTGAGAAACTGAATCTGGTTGTCTCAGGGGAGAATTTCACCTGCTGAAAGCCGTGTAGGAACTTCCCATTTTTTAAGGTAAGAAATACCTCGTCAGTGTGGCCTGAGAGGGGCTGAGGACTTTGCTCATGTGTGCTTAGCATGCCGAGGCCCTGGGTTCAATCTCCATCCAGTGCTGCAAATGTCAACAACATGGCCTAAAAGGGGGACCATACATTGTGTCACCTAAACCAAGACAGTGTTGAGAGTAAAAGAGACTCTATTCCCAAATTGCTAAGGAAAGAGGGGTGAACAGGATCGTTCCCTACAAAACGATCCTGTTCCTAACAAAAATCATTCCCTACAAAACGATCCAGTTCCCTACAAACTGAGATGCATGGTTTCCATCCATGCAGGCCCCACATGGCCTGGCCCCCTGACTCCCTCACCAGCTTGGTCTGAGCTGTTCCTGAGCTGGCTCTGCGTCATATCCAGTCTGGTCTTCCCTTACTCCCCCGGAACTCCTCCGGCTCTTTCCTACCATAGGACCTTTGCACACGCCAATCTTCTATCTGGAATCCTTTGGCTCCTTCTGTTCACCAGGTACCTCCAGTCCATCGCTCAATCTCATTTAAGCTAGGCTTTGAAGAGGGGCGTTCCCTGACCTCCTGTGCCCACCTGGGGCCTGCCAAGCTGTTGTATGTTCCCAGAGAAAGCTGGACCTTCCCTTCAAATCCATTGTGGTAATTTCCCCTTTTGTGGAGTGACCTGGCTGCTCTCTGTTTGCCTTACCAGACGATGAGCTCCATGAAGGAAGGCATTGAGTGTGTTCCGTTCACATAATGCTCTCAGTACCTGGCACAGTGCCTGGAAGAATTTTTTTAGTTTTTGAGACAGGGTCTTGCTAAATTGCTGAGGCAGGCCTCAAACTTGTGATCCTCCTGCCTTGGCCTCCTGAGTTGCTGGAATTACAGACATGGGCCACCACACCCAGCCTGCTTTGGAACATTTTCAAGTGGCTACATGGGTTACATGTTACATCTCCCTAACAAATATAAGCTCAAGAAATGAGAAATGGAAGGAATCTCCAAGTTCTTCCCACTCCCCTCTCAAGTGGTTCTCAGCCTTTTCTCTTCCTTCCTACCCCAAATGAGATGTGCATTCTCTCAGTAGACTTGAGCTCCATGATTAAGAGCACGTAACAGAGGACAGACTCTCTGGGTTCCAATTCTGGACATCCTTCATTGGCTGGGTGACCCTGAGCAAATTGGTTTACCTCTCTGTGTCCTCATCTGTATATAATCGTACCACTCTTGTAGGGTAGTTAAGAGTTTCAATTTATGCGTACAAGACATCACAATAGGACCTGACACACACCAGCATGCAACAAACCACAGCTACTATACCCAGCAACACTCCAGCAACGACTCTCCAGATGGTGGGATGGTAAGCCTCAGAATGACCCCTAGTCATTTAAATACACATTCCCCTGGGAGAGGCCTGTTCCCATCCTACCCACATTGTCACCACAGAAAGCTCTGCCCTAGTGACTCTGTGAGCCATGCAGAGACCCCCTGCTCTCTTCCCCAACCCTTGCTCCAGGAGCTGCAGGCTGAAAGCACTGCCTCCTGAGACGGGCTCATTTCTTCACATCTTCGGTCCCTGACTCCTTCCATGAGCATTCTGCAGGGCTCTGAGGACTGGGGAACCCCCCTCCCCCCAAGCCAGAAACCACATCTCTTTGTCCACTAGTGGACTTCAGTTCCCAGTGAGGTCCTGGTGCACAGTGGGTCCCAAGTGGGAACCATTGACTCCTTTGTATCAAGCATTGACTGGACACAAGGAAACTGGATGGTGAGTAAAAAGGCAGACTCTCTGCTCCAGAGCGTTATGTCTAGCTGGGAAAGACCTCAGGACCAAGTGCCAGTGCTAAGGAAGCATTTGGACTCAGTCTTCTCCCCCAGGGAATTTAGTCTAGCGCAGGGAACAGACGAGAATCCAATAAGAAGTGAACAGTAGATGAGTAATCATAAAAGGAGATGATCCAGAACATGACTTAGGACCTCAAGTGGCAGGTCCTGTTGATTAGCTTGTCTTGATACCCCTCATGCTCAGAGGACCAAACGGGAACACACAGGATTTAGGTTCCCATCCCAGCTCAGTGTCTTAAAAGCTAAACAACACATTCTTCAAGTCCCTGACTTGCTCTGAGCCTCAACTCCCTCATCTGTAAAACGGGAATAGCTGCTCTACCTAATTCATAGAACCTTCATGAGCATCAGTTGAAAGTGTGTATGGAAAAAACAACCATAAATACTATGCAAATACAAGATACGATTTTAATACATCTTTGTCTCCTTACAAAATACAAACCCATTGTGGAAAATATAGTGAAGCATAAAAACCTAAAGATAAATATTTGATCTGTCTTTTTAGTCATTATTTCTTTGCATATGTGTGTGTTTATCATCTCAAATAAACACTGAGAGCTCACTGCATGCCGTTCTTTTTTTCTTTTGGCTATAGATCATGATCCTTCCCCCAAGTCATCAGATCGTGTTTCTACAACATGGTTTTCAGTGGCAGCAACGTGTTCCATAAGATGTTGTCATTTTACCCTCAGAGCCCATTACTTCCTCCATTAGCAGGTTGAGAGAGAGTCCAGGGAAGTCCCCAACTGCTTTCTCCCTGGCGCTGGGCCCACGGAAGCTGCCAGCACATTCAAATTCCAAAGTGCCAGGTTCCTAAAATCCATTGTCTGGATGCCTCTCGGCAAGCTGGACTACGAACAAGAAAGGCCCCAGGGGGGTCACCAGATCCCACCCACACCTGTGCAGTCCCATTCCCTGCTATTAGGCCAAGTCCAGATGACAGCTTTGTCTCGCAGTAGCAATGGGTAAGGTCGCTGCGTGGATGGAATTCCCCAGGTGTGACCATCACGCTCCTCTTTCCAAACCACTTGCATGTGGGTTATTTGGGGGATTTCACCCTTCCTTTGTCACTGTGAAGCTCCACAGGGCTTTAATATTTTCCAAGTTCAGGTGGACCCGGACCTCGGAGCAGCACTTGTGTTGAATTGGTTTTCAGACTGTGCCACGTTAAACATGATTCAAGAAAAATTACCAGAGCCTCCACTCCATCTGTCTCTGGAAATGGTCTTTGTGCTCAGATCATTTGCCAGCGACACTCCATCTCCACAATTACCTCAGCTATTTTATCTTTATCTGTCTGGAACACTGAAGGGGAAGCAGCAGATGATGCTGTTGTTTAAAAGGCTCCTTCAGCTTGAACTTTCGGGTGCCTTCCAAGCGGCAAATACCCCCAGGCTGCACTGCTCTTTCTTGGGGGACCAGCCTCAGTCCGTCTTGGGGCTTTAAGGATGGTCAAGCAGGTGGCCAGTGAAATGGCTGGATCATAATGAGGCAGCTCCCTTACAGACTCAGGGATGGGGCTGATCCCGGCCATCACTGAACTGTCTCTTCCTGTGTCTCCTGATTCTCAGCGAGGCCCTGTGGATAGGAGGGTATTTTAACAGCCCTTCAGTATTGGTGTGGCGTTTCTGCACCTGGAATTCTGCAGTGGGTGAAGCTCTAGCAAGCCCTGAAAGTCAAGAAGGAAGAGCAAGGTCCAGAGAGCCAGGATGCTAACCTGCCTGGTCTCTGTGGATGGATCCTCTCATACCTCTGCTATGTGCACAAACTACAGACACCAAGAGAAGAGAGATGCTGCTCTGTTGCCTTCAGGGAGATAAAATATCAAAAGATAATGAACAAAACCAGGCAGTACATGACAAGTTAATAATAACAGCTAGCATTTATTGAGCTCTTACTGTGTGCCCGGGCATTCTGTTAAGCACTTCATCACATTTTCTTATTTACTCTTCGTAACTATGCTATGAGGTGGTACATGATGAGCTTCATCCTTCAGGTGAAGACACTGAGCTGTAATAGTGAGATTAAACAACATGCCCAATATCACACAAGCGGCAGATGCAGCCATGCCATTTGCCTCATAAGAAGACATTGCTGCTTTAGAAGGGAGCCCAGACTTGCTTTTTTTTTTTTTTTTTTGTACTAGGGATTGAACCCAGAGGTGCTTTACCACTGAGCCACATCCCCAGCCCTTTGTATTTTTTATTTTTTATTAACAGGGTCTTGCTAAATTGCTGAGGTTGACCTCAAACTTGCAATCCTTCTGCCTCGACCTCCAGAGAAATTGGAATTATAGGTGGGCACACAGCACCCAGACCAGCCCCGCTTTTGATAAAACCAATCCATCTGTTCCAGGAGCAGAAATCCAGAAAGAGCAGGCCTAGAAGTTTCCATGGATGGAGAACTCAACTGTCAGGGCCCATCTTGCTTGAGAGACACATCCTGTGCATCAAGTCCAAGGTGTGCTCCTTTCACTATTCTCTCCTCTCCTCCTTCTAGAGGGAGGCTTTCTCTTTCTTTCTGTTCATTTTCCCCTTAAAATGAGATTCTATTTCCTCCATCAAGTACTAGGCCAAAGCCAGCAAGAATTCTAGCCACAGAGGCCACAGGAGAGTCCTGGGAGTCTACCCGGGTAATTGCCTAGAGGAACCTGGATTAGATATGATCCAAGAAGTCATATAAATACAGAATAAGAAAAGAGCAAGAAGAGCCGGTGACAGTATAAGACAGAGAGAGTCAGGAACAGGAAATAGCATGAGGCTGGGTCCCCCACCCCCCATCTGAGTCAAGGCTCTGAGAAAGGCTGGTTGTGTGTGGTTTGTTTTGGGGGTGACTGAGGAGCAGTGGTGGGGAGTGCAGAACTGAGACATGGAAAGGAAGGACATGTTAAAAATAAGTTTGCCTTTGGGGTAGCTGGGGCTCCATCCTACTGGGCAACTCTGGGAGGCTCTGTAGAACAATCCCAGGGTTGTCCTACCTGGGGGTTAGGGAGCTGGGTATCCACCTACCTCCTTCCCACGGATGGTTGAGGGCTGTTCCCATGGATCTGCCATAACTCTCAGCATTTCAGCCAGCCCCGTCTGCTCAGGTGAAGCCAAATCTTCCTGCAGCTCCAGGAAGCCCACAGGCCTACAGATAAAACCCAGTTCTTCTGCCCGGGGACCTGGCAAGGTCAGAACCAGAGCCAACAATAACTGAAGGATAAGAGTGTGAGGACCCAGTTAAGCCCTCAAGGTAGGAGCAGCAACAGGACTGTGAGCTCACAGGTACACCATACTGATGACCAGGGCTGGGGGGCAAGGATCAAAGCTCAAGGGCAAGTGGCTTGGGCCTTCTGCCCCTCCCAGACCTGCTCTATGGTTCCTTCCCTGTCCCAGGGATGGGCTGGCCTCCTGCCTGGTCAGACTCCAGGAAACGGCAGGCCTCCTGCAAGTCCTTCTCTCCCTCCCCCAGCTTGCTCTAAGTCCCAGGCACTTGTTCTGTGGCAGAGGGCAGGGTGACTGCTGAGATGGTCCCTCCCTTCTCTCCAGTGGAGACCCACAGCCTGACACTGTGACAGTGGCACAGAGCCATCACTCTGTAAATAATTGTGGCTGGGGTGAGAGGTGAGGAAGCCAACCCGAGGATCCAAGACAGACACCTATAATCTCACATTCTGAAAAGCCCAGACCTTCAAATCAAAGTGCTATTTCAATCTTCTCACTTCCATTTTTCTTTAACCTTAGACTAAGGGAGAATAAACCCTCCTTGATTTGTAGACTGAGTTCTTTAAAGAGACAGCTTGTTCTTTTCTAAATTTATTTTTTCCCTTTTCCTTGGGCCAGACACCAGGGACCTAAAATGGGACTTTGGTACTTTGGTCAGATGGCTCAAAATGCAAAAGAGACTGTAGGGAATATTGTGCTACCAATCCATCTTTCCTATGAATCCAAAAGTCAAATAAGTCCACGAAGGGCTTTTTTTTTTTTCCCCTAGAATTTCAGGCTCCCTGAGGGCTAATTTCTCTGAAAGCTGCATTAAACTAATAGCACCATAAAAGGCCCATTGTGAGATGTAATTGGTTTGCAGGACTTTCCTATAAAAATAATAAAAAGACTGCCAAAGGCAGTTTCCAAAGGTCAATTATCTTTGTGTGGCTTGAGCTGAGTGGAGGTCAGTCCCAGAATTCCATTTTATAGGCATATTAATCAAAATGGGTCCTGCCCTACCCATCTGACCCCATCAACTATGAGAGAAGTCACAGGTTCTACCCTTACACTGATTGCCAAGAGGGCGCTTTGGGCTCCTCTTTTCCCAGGAAAAGACTGGCCCATTGTCACCAAAATGAATGCAGAGCTGGACGCTGAAACTTTCAAGGCAGAATAAAAGGCAGAAGAGCTATATCCTGAGCACAAAGAGGAGATGATAACTCAATGAGTCAAGCAGGCCGTGGGCCAGGCAGTGTGCACTTAGAGACTAGGTCAGCTAGGCCCCTTCCTAAACAGCTGGGGAAGCACATTATCCATGACCCAAACCAATTCAACGAGCTTAAGCAAAAGTAAAGTTAGTTGGTAAATGTAACTAGGCATCTTAATGGATCCAAGGGCTCACACAATATCAGCCACACTCTTGCTCGCTCACTCTCTCCCCCCACTATCCCCCCCACACACACTATTTCTGCACCCCTAGTCCCTGCTCTCACACAACCTCACTGCCACATGGCCAGCAAGAAGCCATTGGGCTGCCCACTTGAGTCATTTTTCCCATTGAGCTTCCTCATTATAAAATGAGACTTCTTCTCCTAGTGCTCACAAATCAATTCCAGGAAAAACTCTGGTTAGCCCTGGGTGGATCACATTCCACCCTGGACCAATCTCTATATCCAAGTGGTTGCAAGGATATGATTTGCTGAGATGGAGGTCAAGTGCTCATCCCTGTCACTAAGGAGGTCTGGAGAAAGAAGAAATGCAGCATGTTTCACAACTAACTTGACCACATTGAGTGAGGGTAAAGTAGTTTCCCCCAAGGGCAGGATGCTGTCAAACAAAAACCTATCCTCTCTCCCAAAGAAAGTTAACCAGCTCCAACATGTACCTTACCAGCCTAACATAAGCTGACTTGATTCCAAATATCCAAATATTCCATTGACCAATCTAATCTTTCCCTTCAGACTAATGCAGGAGGTCAAGCTCAGCAGCCAAGACCTATCCACACTGGCCAGCATGTGATCCAGGCTCACAGTAGGCCCAGGTTCCCCCCTCCTCTGGCAGGCACCCTCAAGAGCCCAGCCTCTTGCACAGGACCACCCTTGCCGCTTCCGACCAGTGGATTACCACAGGAGGTCAAGCCCAGTAGCACAGATCCCACCCATACCATCCTGCACATGACCCAGGCTCACAACTACCGCGGGGGCCCTGCCCAGATTTGCCCATACCGACTAGCACAGGACCCAGGTCCAGGGTAGGTCCAAGTTCCTACCCCCTCACCTGGGAGCCTAAGCCTAAACCAATTCCATCTTGGGACACTGCAGTCACCTAACTTTTTGACAGCAGACAGGACCTAGAAGCAACAGCATCTCAGAGCAGGCATCCCAAAGAGAGTGTGGGGCCCACCCTTTCAGCCCCATCTCTGTAAGACATTGCTTCTATCTTGAGGCACCTCAACTATTATCTCCAGTTACCTTGGCTATTGCTGCCACCACCTTTAGGTACAGTAGCATACATTGAGGGACACCATCAGGGTGTGGAAGCCCAACATCAAGGTGAGGTACAGACAATCTGCACGGGCACTACAAGAATAAAGGGAAGAAACTGTAATATCTTAGATCCACATTTCAAGAAAGGAAGACACATGGACAACATGAAAAAACAGGGGAGGAAAGTGCCCCAAACAAACCAGGACACTATAATAACAGAACCCATGGACAGAGAAGTCGATGAAATGTCAGAGAAGGAGTTCAGAAGGTTCATAATTAAAATGATCTGTGAATTAAAGAATGACATAAATGAGCAAATACAGGCAAAAATTGATCACTCCAACAATGAGATAAGAGAGCAAATACAGGTAGCAAAAGATTACTTCAAGAGAGAGATAGAGACTCTGAAAAAAAAAACAGTCAGAAATCCTTGAAATAGAAGGATGCAATAAACCAAATAAAAAACACAATAGAAAGCATAACCAGCAGACTAGATCACTTGGAAGAAAGGACTTCAGATAATGAAGACAAAGTATATTATCTGGAAAATAAAGTTGATCACACAGTGAAGATAGTAAGAAACCATGAACAGAACATCCAAGAATTATGGGACAGCATCAAAAGATCAAAGCTAAGAGTTATTGGGATAGAGGAAGGCACAGAGTTTCAAACCAAAGGAATGCACAATCTCTTCAATAAGATAATATCAGAAATTTTCCCAAGCATGAAGAGCGAATTGGAAAACCAAATACAAGAGGCTTATAGGACACCAAATGTACAAAATTACAACAGATCTACACCAAGGCACATTATAATGAAAATGCCTAGCATACAGAATAAGGATAAAATCTTAAAAGCCACAAGAGAGAGGAATCAGATCACATATAGGAGAAGACCAATTCGTATCTCAGCAGATTTTTCAACCCAGACCCTCAAAACCAGGAGATCATGGAACAACATATACCAAGCTCTGAAAGAAAATGGATGCCAACCAAGAATCTTAAATCTAGCAAAACTAAGCTTTAGATTTGATGGTGAAATAAAAACCTTCCATAATAAACAAGAGTGAAAAGAATTTACAACTAGAAAGCTTGCACTACAGAACATCTTCAGCAAAAATATTCCTTCTATCCATTCACCCATCCATCCACCTATCCATTTAATCAGCGAAAGACTGGTTTTATAGGAAGAAGTTTTCCTGCTTCTTGCTCTTATGTAAAAATTAATCTAAAACACAATTGCTCTTGTAGATCCCTAAGTTGTTAAAAGAATGAACTATCCTCCAGCCCTAGAATATGCAAATCTCAATAAGAAAGCATAGAAAAGTATAGAAAAAGACACCAAAATATTAACAATGGTTGTCTCTAAGTGGTATACATGACTTATTTATGTCCCTTTAGTACATATCACTTTTTCTAATCTTTCCACAATGAAAATGTATTGCTTATGCAATTTTACAAAGAAAAAATAATGATACAAATCTTCTCAATCTCATTATTCAGATTCTATATGCACCAGGCAACTCTCCAGGGACTTAACTTGGTTTCCAAAGTCACCTGCTACTAAAGAGAGGATGAGCTGAACATTCAAAATTCTCAGTGACTATGTTTGTTTTTAATAATAATGATACTCTGCTGTGATAGTTTAGCCAATCTTTTCTCTCAGTCTTAGATATAAATTTCTGGCTCACAAGGTGACAACCCATCAGCTGGCCTCTCGTTGGCCCACTCAATGTCAACATGGTAAGGCCCTGGAGGATGACAGTGTCTGCCTACTCACAATAGCCCCGCTATGACTGGCCACACTTTTGGTGAGCCACAGTGCCAGCAAGTACTCATTGGCAGCTGAGCAAAAGCAAATGCACTTTCTATCATCTCCAAGAGGTGGGATGTCTGTTCTCCTGATGCAATCAGTGACCATCCACACTAAGCATAGAAGGGAAGTGTAAGTGTCATCCCTGGAAGCAGCTGAAAATTTTCCAGCAGAGGTCAGGAGCTCCATCATCATTTCTGTATTGAGAATAAAAGCAGAAACTATCAGACCTTTTAAATAGCTTAAAATTAGATCTTAATATTTCAAATAGAATCAAAGGGCCCTTGGTATCATACATACTTTTTATGTATGATACACAGGTATGGCTGTCACACCGGTATGGCTGTCCACATGCATGTCAATCAAAAGTATTTTCAACTTCTATATACAGAGTCATCTCAAAGAGGAAGACTTGCTGGCCAGATAAGGAATGAAATTTTGAAAGGGTGTCGATGCTTCTTGGATGTGAAACTGTGGAGTGACTGAACACCAAGTTACATATGTAATATTCACAGGGACTCTAAATCAAATATGTTTCCCAGGGAAAATGGCTATTACTCAAACACATACTAACATCACCATTCATCTTCTATGATTCGTATGTGTAATTTCAAGAAGTCCCTTTCAACAAGCCTACAAGTTTTTAAAGATGAGAAGTTAATGTACAGAACTAGAAACTGGAAGAACCAGAATTTAACCCCAAGTGTGTCCCATCTCTCCTTCTAGAAAACCTCTGTGCCCTTCTCAGTGACGCCCCAGCTGTATCTATAGGCATCCCACTGTGATAAACTCATGCGACATCCCAAGGACCATGTTTTCTGCATCTTCTAACATTCAAATCATAGAAACAGTGGCCAAATGAGAAAATCTCAAATGAAAACAGGAACCCAGAAGGTAGAGTTAATTTGACCTTCGCTACCTCAAAAGAGGGAAATCCATTTAACTTGAAAGGTCCTGCTTCCCACTGCAGACAAAGCAGCAGCTGGCCAGTGGATTCTGGGCCAGCTTCACCATTTCTGGCTTAAATACCTTTCCAAAGGAAATTTCTAAGTGTCATGTGGACATACTTCTAAATGTGGCATTAGACATCAGCAGAGAAATAAACCTGCAGTTATAAATCCCATAAGGAAAGAGTGAAATGTCCCTGACTAGATAACAGCATGGCACACCTTTGTGTCCAGAAAAATAAACATAAATGTAAGTTGCTGCTCACTTTAAAGAGGAGCTGGTGACAGATTCACTCCAATCACTTTGCCAAGCCCTGCATAATTAGTGCTCAGAAAGTTCCAGGGCCCAGGAGCCTGTTGTCAGACCCCAGTTTCTGAGAGGGGTGCTGACCAACCTGGGTTTACTTCTTCTAACTTTCAGAGTAGGGAAAGTACAAATCTTTCCTTAGAGGTTTAGAGAAAACAAGACTGGCTTATTGAGAATATGGCTTTTTTTGTTGTTGTTCTTTACAATAACAAGAGGATTTGGATACACACTTGGGTTTATGAAGTATAAATCCTGTTTAAATCTGTAGCAGTTAAGATGGTTCTTTGGAGAAGAAAGCAGCTCCTGACTTGAATTGCACTGAGCAATATTCTTTGTTGTTGCAAGATATTGATAAATCTCCAGGTCCTCAACAAGGAGAGTCAAGAATAGGAAACTCATTTCAAATCATATCTCAGGTAGGCGTCTGAGCTGAAATAAGATGAAAGTCATTAATTTTTTTTTCTATTAAGCCACCAAGCACAAGTGGAATAGTTCTCTGCTTTCCTTGCTTCGACTTGAAATCTGTTAAGGACATGAGCCAAGATTCCTATTCCAAATCTTCAGAGAACTGCCCAAAATTGTTCTTTTCCTTTTTCCTTAACAAAAACAACAAGGTGTGAACAAAACTGTCATTTAACATGGTAATTAATACAGGGAGACGTAATTAGCTGCTACAAGCATTCCTTTCTTGTCTCAAACGTCACTGAAGCCAAGGAGATCTGTGTCTACTTATTGCTGTTAGGGTAATAAATGCACGTGATGGATAGATGAGTTCTACCTGTCTTGATGTGGTAACGTGACATCTCAAATTAATTTCTAAATGATTTCCCAAATCCTCTTTATAAATAGCAAGAGCTTCGGAGGCAAAGTGCTAGCTCAGGCAAATCCTTATGCCAAGATGCTTGACTTTCTATAAGACAACAGAAACGTGGGAAGACTGCCCAAAGGTAACTTTGCAACTCAGGGCCATGCTAGAACAAGCTTGAAGGTAACAGCTAGACAGTTAGGGTCAGGTATTTACCCTCCAGTACCAAAAAAAACACACTACGAGCAGCCCATGCAACATCCACAACACATCTGCAGTAGGCTGCGTTCGGAGGAGGTCATGCAAACTGCTCTAGACCTAGCTTCCCTTTTATTTCATGAAAGCCAAGGTTGTTTGAACAGAAAATAAAGCCGAGATTGCAGTTCACCAATGATGAGCCTACTGCCCCTCTGCCCTGTTCCGTACCTCCAACCATGCTTCCTCCATCTCAAACAAGATGCAAGCTTCTAGTCTTCCTCCTACCTTTTCCCCAGGCCCCTTTTTCTCCCACCTCTGCATCCATTTCTCACCATCTTCTGGAGTTCACATACTTCGGTCATTTCACTGCAGTCTGATATTTTTTAAAATCAGGAGTTTTAATGAGGTCTTCCCCATATAATCAGTTATTAGGTACAATTACTTCTTTATGGGTAGAATTACCATTCCATCAAGTCTATTAATTCTTCAAGAAAATGAGGTTGCATAATATTTGTGTTGGAAGTGCTTCCCCAGTGTCTCTGCTCCAAGCTTTCTCCAGTGAACAAGTCCTGTCTTTGCTAGCCCAGATCCATGATCTCCTTCCACCCCACTTCAATACTTAGAAGGTCACCATATTTGAGGCAGCCCTCTGCATTGCCAGTCTGAAAACCCATAGAACATCCTGCCTTACAGTTGCTGGAGACTGTTTCCTACGACTTGAGTCTAGAAAACAGTCTCCCTCAGGAGCTCCCCAGAAAATGCCATTCCCCTTCTGAGTTGGTAACCCCCCAACCAATAGGGAACAGCAATCAGCAGGAGCACTGGGCTCATATATCCACGAAAGGCACAAATCACACGGGGTAGGCTACAAGGGACTGAGAGGACCCAGAGAGAAGCTCATTCATGAGGAGCAGCCACGAGTTGGCACCATGTGACCACTGTCCTAGATAAATGAAGATTCAGTGCTGCCAGATCTTCCCAACAAGAGAAGCCTTCAATCTGGATTTGTGTGTAAAATTTCTCTGTTTTTGAAAGTTGGCAATCAAATCAGAAAATAGATTTAAACACCATGCAAGCCAAATAAAATATATCTGCAAAGCGGACCCAAACCACAGAACATGAGTTGGAATCCACCTCTCTAAAATCTTCTTTTCTGCAATCAGAGGTGTGTTGGTTTTGATGACAATGGTGAACATTGCTTGGAACCCATTTTTATTGTTATTGTCCCACACGCTGGCCTGCAGAAGTGATTAAGCATCTTGCTGAGAGCATATATTTTTATTTGCCTGAATGTTTTCTTTTTTAAAGCATTTCAGCCAAACTACTCTCCACCCAAAGCTTGTCTTTATAAATATAAGTAAGATGGCTATAAATTATTTAGGTAATAAGTCAACATTATTAGCATACAACATGTTTGGTCTTTAGAAATTGATTTAGCCTCCCTCAGCCTCCGTTTCCTCATCTGAAACAGGATACAAAAATATCTTCTTTGGTGAAGTGTGATCACTACCACCTCTTTCCAGGTGAAGGTTTTGCCAGAATTAGGAAAAGAGTCTGGAAAGGGAAAATCAGAATTTTAGTGGAGAAACTTGTCAGATGCTACCCGAACCAAAAGATAAAGGTGAGCACCTCCAATGGAGTCGTGTGGCCATCACATATCTCCTGAAATGACAATCTTGACAAGTAAGGCCTCTGCAGCATGAGCAGGGTGCCCAGGAGGGGGACAGGTCGATGGATACAATCCAAAGGACTGGTGGGTGGTACAGCTACATGGTCCAACTTCACACATACACTGTTGTTGAAAGGAAAAGAATAATATGAAAGCAGTAATGCCAAGCAAATGTGGCTCTCATCCCACATGGCCTCAATCTCAAGAGTGTGGTGCATGTGATATTTAACAAGAAAAAGGTCTCCATTCAGGGGGGCTCCAAGGGAGGCAAAGTCCATCCATGTCTCCTTTAGGACAGCAGAGGAGGGGACCTTCCCCTGAGAGAAAACTTCCATATGAGCATACATGGAAGTTTGCTCACCATGGGGAAGAGTTCAGAGGGCACAGTGATAGAGAGGCAGGATGGGGGATTGGGTAAATCCAATTAGATTGGAGACGGAAATAAACTTTGATGTGGGTCATAGTGGGATCAATCAAAAAGTTTATCGGTTCAAGCCTTGCCTTTGGAAGTCAAGTTCTGTGACCCAGGAGGTTAGTTTCTCGCTCCCTAGTGATGCTGTGGGAATCTGAACAGGGCTTTCTCCCAGAATATACTGTACGGGAAAAAAAAGCCAGTGATGCTCAAGTCTGGCTGAGCACCAGAACCACTGTGAGCTTTGGAAGTTCCTGATGTCCACACCACATCCAGGCCAGTGAAATCAGAATCTCTCAGGAGGGACTCAGACATCAGTATTTTATCAAAAGTTCCCCAGGTGATTCTCACATACAAACAGGTTTGAGAATGTAAATACCATCCCCAAAGATTCTGGAGTGTGTCTGGACATCAAGGTTTTTAAAGCTTCTGAGATGGTGGCTATTACTACTATTATTATACTTGTTAAATTCCATGGCACTGTCACAGTGAGAAGGAAGAAAGGGACTTTTTGTTTAAGCCATAGAAGAGAATAGTGTTATTTTGGAACCAGAAGAAAGAGTTCCTGGCATTCTGTCTCATATGAAGTGTAAAAAAGACTGATCACTTATGTGAAAGAGACAGAATTGACACAATATACTTTATTTTTTTAAGAGAGAGAGACAGAGAGAGAGAGAGAGAGAAAGAGAGAATTTTTTTAATATTTATTTATTTATTTTTAGTTTTCGGCAGACACAACATCTTTTGTTGGTATGTGGTGCTGAGGATTGAACCCGGGTCACATGCATGCCAGGCGAGCGCGGTACCGCTTGAGCCATATCCCCAGCCCCGACACAATATACTTTAATAGCCATTCAATCTTTTAATATCTATTTAAAGAGCATAATGCAAGGCCTTATTACCTAGGGAAGATTCTTGACCACAGCCATTCAGATAAGTTAAGCAGCTTCTCTGGTGTTTATTATCTATTCACCTGACCACTTGGAACAATACTTTAAAACCTCCCAGGCTACTCTTTAGGAGCAAGGAGATGACTTTGAGACAATAACAAAACTGACATTCACTGAGCACCTACTACATGTTGAGAATTGTGCAAATATCGCTTATAGTTTCCTGTAATCCACATAACATTCTATGAAATGGGTACTTGCACATTTTACAAAATGAGAATCCAAAAGCTGAAGAGGCTGCTTAACTTGCTTTTTTTTAAACAGTTATAATTGAAAGGGTGTGGGTTCGAATTAAAAAGAGATATTTGTTCTCCTGTATTCATTGCAACACCATTCAGAGTAGCCTACAGAGTTAACTGAAGTAGCCATCAGTGGATGGGTGGACAAAGGAAATGTGGTTCATATACACATGGAACACTGTTCAGCCTTAAAAAGGAAGGGAATCTGCCATTTGCAATGACATAGATGAACCTGGAGGATATTGTGCCAAGTGAAAGAAGCCAGGCGCAGAAAGACAAATGCCGTGTGATCTCACTTATATGTGAAATCTAAAAAAGTTGAACTCAGACTCATAAAAGTAGAAAGTAGAATAGTGGTTTTACCAGGGCTGGGGAGGGCAGGAAAAGGGAATTGGGAGTTGTTAATTAAAGGATACAAAGTTTCAATCAGACAGGAGGAATAGGGTTTATGATGTACATACAGCAGAGTAACTATAATAAAAAAAGGAATACTTCAAAAAAATTGAAATGAACCTCTGCTCAACCCTCACACCATACATAAAAGTAACTCCAAATGAATCATAAATATGATATAAAAGCCAAAACTGTAATAAACTTTTGGAGAAAAATACAGACAAAAAAATCATGACTGTCTCATAGTGGGCAAAAATTACTTAGGACAATAGAAGCACAAGCCACATAAGGGAAATAAGAACAAATTGCACCATATTAAAATTTAAAATGTCTGCTCTTCAAAATACATGAAAAGGTAGGTATTCAAAGTAATGAAAAGGTAAGCCACAGGGCTGGGGATGTAGCTCAGTAGGAGAGCACTTGCCAAGCATGTGGAAGGCCCCAGGTTCAATCCCCAGTACCACCAACAGAAAAAAAAAAGAAAAAGAAAAAGAAAGAAACTGAGTGGCTTGTTGTTTGCAGACTATGCAAAGAACTTTTATAATCTAAAAAGAAAATTTTTAAATGGACTAAAAGCTTGAAAAACCTGTCACAAAATAAATCTTATGAATGACCGAAATCACATGAAGAGAGGCATAACATTATTAGTCATCTGGAAATAGAAATTTAAACCACGCTGAGATAGCAATGTCCATCAGTTGGCATGGCTCACACAATGCGAACACTGACGAGGATGTAGGGCAACTGGAGGCCACATGTTGTTGGAAGAATGCAAAATGGTACAATCAGGGAAATAGTCTGGCAGTTTCTTGTCAAGTTAAACATGCCTTCTCCCTCTGATCCAGAAATTCCATTCTTTCATAAATACCCAAGAAAGATGATAATACATGTCCACATAGGGACTTGTATATGAATGTTCATAGAAACTTTATTCATAATAGCCAAAAAAAACCCAGAGGCTACTCGAGTTCCCATCAACAGGTAAAATAAATAAATTGTGCTATTTCTATATGATAGAATATTGCTCTGCAATAAAAATGAGTGAATTGGTAATACACACAAAAACATGGATGAATCGCAAAAAAGCATTGTACAACCTGAAAATAACGCAGGCACAAGAGAGTATATAATGTATGATTCCATTTATGTGAAACTCTAGGAAAGACAAGTCTAATCTATAATCATGAAAAACAGATCCAAGGTTCCTGGAGTTGGATGAGGCTCAGGATATTCACCTGCCCAGGCACAAAAGGGTATTCTGGGAGGTGGGTGCAGGTTTAGGTTGTGTCAGAGATTACTTTGGCATGTGCATTTGTCAGAACTTACCAAACTACACGTTTATCTATAAGCATGGGTATACTTATTAAAGATCCAGAAAGATATACTTACAAGTATAAAACAGCCGTATTTCAAAGGTGATACAGTAAAAATACTTTAACAATTAAGAAACACAAGCACTGACCAGTCAGAACAAGTGAAGGGGTGTGAGCAATTGATACAGCCAACCTACAAGAGCAAAAACCATGTGTTAATCAGGAAACCAGAAGTTCCAATGTGTGTTGAGATTAATGAGGACTTTTTTCTTATTTTTGCTTATCTATATTTTCTAATTTTCTGTAACAATCAGGTCCTCTAAAATAAGAAAAAAAATCTATTTTTAATTATAAAAAAGAAGAATGGTACCCTGTTGATACCACAGTTCCTACTGTTATAAAATTCTAATGGATCACAAAACCCTAATGGAACTTTTAAATAATAGATATGAGAAATGGTTTACTAAAACAGCATTGAATTAGAAGTTCAAAATGGATAATGCAATAAAAATATTTCCACCTATTACAAAGAAAATGGTGAGATATATTTTAAGTTATGACAATTTTAATATTTTAAAATGCCTTCCCTTTGCTTCTATCCCATCCAGATCTCCACATAATTGATCATGTTTAAGGAAGAGACAGTATCTTTATTTGTTCAAATAGTCCCACCTCTGAAATGCCATCCCACTCAAAATTCATTATGTAGTATTTTCCTGTGGGTCTCTTGGACTAGTTCAACTTCAGAGTCTGTCTGAGCAAGTGAGGAAACCAAATGATAATTATCAACCCTGGATAAATTCTTAGAGCAGAATTACAGCCCTGACAGGGAGAATTGCAGCCATTGCTTCCTAGCACAACTCCCATAGTCTCTGTGGCTTATCACAGCAACAAACCTTTGCTCTGAGCAATTTTTCAGAGGTAAGCACAATAACAACCTGGCTACAAGGGCAGTCACTGAGAAGCTATGATCAACAAATAATGATCAGGGAGTCCCCTTTATCATGCCTCTCTCCATTAACAGGGAAACCATACCAGCTTCCCACCAGCCCAATTGGGAGCCAATGGATGGTTTAGCAACAGGACTTCTTTCCGAAACTCAGAAACCCCCCGGGTAAAATCATGCTACTGTACCATCTCCTCATGTTGCTCTACAATGGAGCTCAAATTTGTGATTGTAAAAGCACCTCAGCCCACTGCGAGTTCACACTTAATCTTTCATGATTTGCAAATCCCAGTGTTTTTAACAGCTCTTTTTTGTCCATGGAAACACCTGCACCTAAACAGTTATTGCTAAGAACATCCTGGGCCATCGGGAGATGCCATAAATGAGAGGCCGTGACATTACCTCCTCCTTCCCAGGCTTAACTCATTGCTCCTCCCTCTGAACAAAAGCAAGTGCATCCACCAGAGCTCCCCTGTCAGCTCTCAGAGTCCTCTTGCATCCTGACTCAGGGGACCTCTGACTCAGCCGAAGCAGACCACCCTGCTCTGTTACATTCAGAGAAACAAGAAGAGGTAGCAGAGGCCACCAGGCTCTCTCCCTCTGGTGACTGGAGCTCTGACATCTGAAGGTGAAAGGAGCCAGGTCCGTGGCTCAGGTCTCTAAACCCAGTTACTGGGTGGATTACAGATTAGAGGCCAGCAACATAGTGAAATGCTATCACAAAATAAAACATTAAAGGGGCTGGAGATGTAACTCACAGGCAGAGTGTGTCTGGATTTAATCCCCAGTACTGGGGGAAAAAAAATTGAAGCTCAACGATCACTTTGTCCCCAGATCATATTATAGGAAATATAGATAGAATGTTTCATAAGGCACTCAACATGCCATTTCTGGAAGATATTCAATTATAAATTACATTACAAAAAAAAATCCAGCTTCATCCAGACATTTTGGTGTCATCAACCCTATAATGAAAATCAGGCTCACCTTTATCGTTGATACATTGTATGTGACAAACAACCTTTCTTCTCTGATTTCAAAACATTGGGCATCTCTCAGGTAACGATAACAATGGCAGATGTTCATTGAGCAATCTCTGTGTGCCTGACACTGCTCTAAGTTTAGATGCATTAACTCATTCAATCTTCAAAACAATCTTTGCTATAATGAGCCAGGTTCTGAATCCAGAAGCAGTCTCCAGAGTCTTCACCATACTGAGATAAGTCAAGACTCCATTCCCCTAGAGAAGTGAATCCCTTATGAAGCCACCCAAGAACTCAGAATGAAGTTGGCTTATGGTCCTACTTTAGAACATCTCTGGAAGGATGGGAAAATCGTCAGTGTTGTTTCTTTTATCTAAACAAAACACAGCTGGCTCGGGGATTACATCATCATTTGTTTTTCAGAATGGAAATGGCTCTACTATGGTTTTTTTTTTTTTTTTTTTTTTTTAGATTCAAAATACTCTTGGCAAATTCTCTAGGGGAAATTCCCATACTTCGTATATATCCTTGTATAGAGCCCGAATTGCTGATATCACATCTCACCACAGGGTCACCATGGACAATGGAGTTCTATTATAGAGTTGTCTGTTATAGAGTTCCTTCATGGGGCCCATTTGGGAGAAGCAGTAGAGGATGATGCTCCCTGGCCCTTACCCACTTTCATTTCTAACAGTCACCACCTGCACTCTTTGTCCAATGGCTGCCATCAAGCTGACAGAACCTGCTTTGTCAGTAGGCAGAGAGAACCAGAGGGTCCCTCCAGAGCAGCAGTCCTTGGTCAATGATTGACAGCATGGGGATATAAATACCCCAGCTTTCTTAACCCTGATGGGGAGAACTCTGGGATGTTATGACATGGCCTCTAAAGCTCCCTGCAAGATGGAGCCAAAGTCTCCCAACATGGAACTCAACTCGAGATCACATCCTTGCTTGGCCTCCTTCCCTTGCCCGTCTCATCTCCCCACTCTCTTCCTGGTTTTACCTCATAATGCATCACCTACATAGCCATCAATATCTTTGGTCTGCTTCTGGAGAACCCCACCAGAGACAGGACACTGTCCTTTGTGGACTGAAGATGCTCCCCACTAAGTCCCACTTCCCTGTATAGTCTGAACAAACATCTTGGGCCATTAACACTTTTGCTTTCACAGGGGGAATCTTGGTCCCTTTGCACAAATGGAATGTTCTAAAGATGCACTGACATGGTTCTTGTTCATCCTGAGCTACTTACTACTCAACACCTTTGTAAAGATTACAGAGATCAAGCTATTATGAGAGAGGTGACCGGTGAGTCCTCAGTGTCCCCACATAATGTGAAACAGTGAGCTGGTGCCCAAATAAATGTGGTCTTGACAAAAATAAAGCACAGTGGGTTCGATGGGTTAAAAAGTTGTCTGGAGCCTGAGAGCCAAACGGGTCCCTGTGCTAAACAACCCCATGCTCAAGCATGAGGTCTAGAAAGGCGAATACAGGATGCCAGTCCAGACCCCTCATTTTAGTCTTCATTCCTCTGAATCAAATCCTTATGTTAAACATTTCTCAAGGTAGTTTTAAACTTTAATTACATCCACTACTAAAGCAAAGATCAGAATCTCAATAAAGGTTCTTTTTTTTATTTTTTATGCTTGTTTATTGGCATGTCTCTTTGGAATAGATTTTCCTACCCTAGGCCTGAAAAGAAATTCCACATGGATATCCTTCTCAAAACATGTTTAAAGACTTGAGAGTCTGTTCTTTCTCACGTCATGCAATGACTTGTTAATGAGGAATAATTAAAAATAGATTCTCAGTAATAAGAGGAGATACATTGCCTCTCAAAAATATTTTCAAATATAAAACTTTCAATTGCACAGATATCTATAATAAATAAATGAATATCTACAGCTTCACTCATACAGAGTATCTAAATCTGGTGCATTTCAAATCAATTGATGTGGTTGCAACAACAAGATCACTTTGTGCAATATGGCAGCCTTATTGAGTCCAATAATGATCTGCCAATATCCTCACAGTCCAAGTGAAACATCTTCACTCTTTTATGTACATGACTATGACAGTTCTGCATTCCTTTCCATCCTGGAATCTGGGCACCTGATTTCTCTAAATATCTCTGATCCAAAGGATATAAAAAGAGATTCTGCCAAAATTTTCCAGAGCAAATTTCATGAGCTGTTTAACCTGACCCAGCCAACAGCTTCCAGTTAGGACTTCGTTTTGGATGTCTTGCTGAGGGGAAATCCACCCCCGGTGAAGCGAGGGCCTGTGGGTTCGGCCACTGAGATGCTGTTGTCTATGGGTAGTCTGTTCTTGTTTCTGTAAGAGAGGAGGAAAGAGTTAGCTTCCTTAACATCTTTTTCCTCTTCTAAGTTTGATATTCTGGTAAGTTCCAAGGGTGAGTGAGTCACCAAAAACAATGTTGATTAAAGCTTCTAGTTTTAGATAAGGTGGTTGTATAAATCTAATTAGGTGTTTGCTGATAACACAAAGAATCAGAGGAAGACAATTAAATGTGAAATGTGCTCTCCTAATGTTGATCTAAATATGGACAGAGGATCTCATTATAACTCTAACGCTGTGAATTTGGTGGCTTTCTGACTTGTAAACATCTTTGTTTAAAAAAAATTTTTTTGTTTAGTCCCAAAGATCAGTCAGAAGAATCTTTCTCTTGGCTCAATAATAATGGCAGAATCATCATTTATCAACTGGTACATTACAAAGTACTGGTGAAACTTACAAATGAGTTATCTTCATCAAAATTGGACATTTATAAAAATAAAAACTTTCCCTTAACTCTAGACAAGCAACAGTTATTACTAGAAATAACTTAAGATCCAAGAAAATTTGAGGGAGATAAATAAGATAGGGGTTTTTTTTTTCAACAGATCAAGGAATAATTCCCTAAAATCTACAATGTGTTTTCTATATGGATCTCCTTTGGACACTCACACACACACAGCACAGCACACACACACACAAAACTGCATAATAAGCTCAGATTTACACAAGTTGCCTTTTGTGTCACTAAGGGTCTTACAGAAACCACCAATGGAATCCATTTTAAACAAAAATTAAGCGAATTAAACTACAGCTAAGACCAAAATCAATTAGATTGGACGACTATGGATGGTTTATCCTATGGGAACAAACTCTGCCTTTGGGGAAAGAATCTAACTGGTACTGCAAATTGTAGACCAGTTTGGGGGGCTGGGGTGGTGTGGGAGTCAGGAGCAGGAGGGGTGTAAGTGAGGACCAGCGAGTGACAAAAAGGGTGTTTGGGGAAAATGAGAGAAGGCAGAAAGGTAAAAATGCTATGAGTAGCTATTTTATAAAGGGCATGTGTGGGGAGAACATCCACAGGGAGAAGTCTCAATTATTCCATTTGGAAAGATCCTGGAGAGGATTGGGTAATCAACCCAGCTGTCTCTTAGCAGAACTGATTTCATTATTGTGAAAAACCATCCTCCACAAATAGGACAAAAGCTTTCTCCTTGAGTGGATCCTGCAAAGAAGGCTCCTCCATGTACTTTGGCAACTCGTCCAGCTTGTGATTGGTCTTAGACGTGAGCAGCACCCGCTCCCCCTTCCCCCTGCACTCCCTCGCCTTAAATAACCTAAATTTTCCTTTCTGAAGGAACTTGGGCTTAATGCTTCTGGCTTGGTCTAAGCTGACTAATGGGAATACTGTCTCCTTTGCATTATCTTCTTAATGTATTTATAGACCATTATAATGACTCCCTGCAGCCTTCCTCCTTCCAGTCTAAACTTTCTCAGCACTTTTGTTCTTGCCTCTGCATATTTTTCTGTAGCACCTTAATCTTTTTTCGCTGTGCTCCTATGCACTCATCTGTCTACCAGTGTATGGATCCCCCAACCAGATGGAAGTACCAGTGAAACCCTAAGCAGGTCAGAGTGTCTACTAACAGTGAACATTTAAGGACAAGAAGAGGACAAGTACAGGAAAAGATTCCAGAGCAGCACTAGCCAATAGGTCTTTCTGCAGTAATGGAAAAGCCCTGAATCTAACCCACAGGCACATGTGGCTACTGAGCATTTGAATTTTGGCTATAGCAACCGAAGAACCAAATTTTTAATCTGATTTAAGTGTGATTCATTTAAATTTAAATAACCATCAATGGCAGATGGCTGGGGCAGAGTTCTAGCGGACAGGCCATCTAGAAGGGACGCCACTGCAACATTGTGTAACCAGCTAACAATGGGGTGGTCAGTAAGGTTAAAGAAGACTAAGCCAAACCCCAGAGCAAAGGCAAGGAACTAAATCAGCTCTAGGAAGATGAATAACCATTTGGCCAAATCAGCTGTTTGGAACTGTGTCATCTAAACCACTGGTCTTCAGCTGAGGTCTGTGAGCCCTTGAAGATGAGTAAGATGACCCACTGGTGTAGAAGGAAAGTATCATAGATTCTACTTATGCTTTTATCTTTAAAAATTAAAAAAAAAACTATACTTATCAACAGTTGCAAAATGATGATAGTACTTGCAAGTAATTTAGAAATTAAAATATATAGGAGGTAAATTTAAAACTATTCTAAGACAAAAAATTTATTTTAAAAATATGTATATGAAGGGGAGAAACTGAAAGTTTCAAGAATCTTTTACTGACCAGTGAGAACCACTTCAAGACCACCGAGCTAGTCACCAGCCTCTCGTGGGAACTGGCCATGTTGACATTTTATATGCAGCATCTCCATGTCCTTAAAGAAACCTACAGTGTTGCCACTGCACTGTTCGTTTAATTCACATCATTTATTTCAGTGGTTCTCAAACTCCCGTGTACATGAAAATCACCTGCGGGGTTTGTAAAATCACAGATTGTAGAGGCCCATCCAGAGCCTGCTGGATCCAAACATCTGGAAATGGGGCCTGGGAACCTGCATGTGTTTTAAAATGTCACTAGAGATTCTGATTCCTACAGTGGCTAGCCCACACATGAAGAGAGACGTGTCTGAATTACAGCAGTATTTTACTCTACCGAGAAGTTGGCATCTGAATGAGGAATGGGGGAACACTCTGATTTATTAGAAAGGCAGATCTTAAGTGGCAAATGAATTTGCATCCAGTTACTTTATATGCTGTTTGCCACCAACGGATCACGGGCAGAAGCAGTCAAACCGTATTTCACCATGTCCCTGAAACATCCATGTGGATGAAATACCAAACATGACTTTCAACCCACCAAATGAGTCACGACAGAATTAACTGGATGTCATGAATGTCATGCATTCAAAACGAGTTTCAAACCTCTTGATTCATCCACTCAGCCTTCACCCCTCACCCTAGAATCAGGCAAATGATAATAACAAAGTGAAGGGAAGGTTTACTTGTCAACATGCAGGTTTCTGAAACCCAAAATGTTAACCTCACTTTTGCATTACCGTCTGCTAGGAGAAGACTAACTCATGGAAACCCCACCACAGATACTGAAATCTGTTACTAGACATAGGAGCTCTTTCAGAGACAGTTGATCTAAAATGTAGGAACTATTAGAATTACAGTGGTAAAGCTGTATTACTTAAAAAGAACTCTTTTATTAAGCCCTTCTCCCTTGGCATGTGGTTTCAATTGTGAATATGCTTCAGCCTGTAAAAGGCTGATTTTGAACTTCATTTGCAAACATAGTCCTGGCTGGTTATCTCCATACTGTGACAGGGAGCTGGGGTGTCACAGTATGGCTCCCTGTGCCATGTTGGATCCACAGGTGAACAGATACTCGTGGATTCCTTTTAGGTCCTAAGAAGGGGCCTCAGGATTGGAAGAGACTCTGATCTTGCTCTGATCCAAACCCAGTTAGTGTTCCGTGGAATGTCATTTGTTCACCTTGCAACTTAGTTTACCCTAAAGAAAGCTGCAACTCTCTGAATATTCACCAAATATTTTCTTATGAGCAGCTAATTGGCACAACAAAATTAGAACATTTAACCAGTTCTTACTTCAGAATGAGTTCTTTACGTTTCTGAGCCAGGTATTTTTTCTTTAAATTCATCAGTTCATTGCCAAGTTTCTCGATCTCATACTTATATTCTTGGCTCTGTGACTCATACATATTCAATTCTGAAGACAAAACCTAATGTGGCAAATAAAGCAGCATTAGTCAAAATATCCAAAATGAGACATCATCCTTTTCTGAAAAACCTTTTTAATCCGCTACCATTTACCTCAGTGGAGCTAAAGCACAAAACAATGCCCAGGTTTAACAAGGAATCTTCATGCTTCCCAGCGCAAGGCCCGTGACTGTGGCAACACCTGGCTGAGGGCTGAAGACTCATAATCAGGTGACAAACTGAAATGAAATGTCATTCCCCTGATTAAAAGGAGAACTCTCCAGAAACATTCACACTGGCTCAGGTGGATGGTATGTGTTTCAAGGAATATTGTGATTAGGGACAGAAAAACTCCCAGATACACTCTCTAAACCTGCTTTTAAAACCTTAAATAAAAGAAAAGAAGCTCCAGAAAAAATATCACTTGGGAGTGTGATTCATTAGAGGATCATGTAAGAATTATTCTTTGGTGATTGAACCTGAGGGTGCCTAATCTCTGAGCCACATCCCCAGTCATTTTTATATTTCATTTAGAGACAGAGTCTTCCTGAGTTGCTTAGGACCTCACTGAAGCTGACTTTGAATCCTCCGGCCTCAGCCTCCCAAGCCACTGGGATTACAGGCACGTGCCACTGTGCCCAGCAACAACTATTCTACAATCATCCTGACACTTCCAACTAAGCATTCAGTCTATGTGTTTGCCAAGGTCATTCTGCCAAATGTTTATGACCTCTTTACTGGGTCATAGACAGTGTGTTGTTGATCTGTCCCCCTTCATCACAGTCCTGGGACTCTGATCTCTAAGAAACAGAGCCATGATACGTGCACAGGAGAGCCCAGTGCAAGACAGGCTGTGATACGAAGGCTGACCGCCCACTGCCATGGCCATGTGCAATAGGGACTACTGGTCTCAGGCTGGACGAGAGTAGGAATTGACTCATCCACATGGGACAGAAAGCGTGTCCAAGCAAGGTGTGCTTCCCACCAAACCAAGCCAGGAAAGGCAGGTAGTTGTTCTAAGGGACATGCAATAGACTCCATTTAATTTTCCTCTTGCTTGCTATTTTTAAAGATTTGCACAAAAGAGACACATTCACCTTTTGAGTATTCATCTGCTTCCCAACTCTTTTCCTCTTTATTTCTGTGAAAATGGTTCTGACCTTGCTCTCATGAGCTCAAGAACATGTTTTCATGTTGGAAGAAAACCTGTCTCGATAGTTAAGTGTCTATTAACAAAGATCCTATTTCTAAATAACAAATGAGGAATTTCCTTTGGAGTCCAGATGATGATGTTGAGCTGTCCAGACACCCGAGGTATACCACATCCCTGAGAACCTCTCCTGTGGAGTGTCACATTTCATTCTGAGCAAAAACAGGGATTTTCTGAGATAAAGGGTTAAAGTAACAAAAGGCCCCCGCGAGAGCCATTCACTGACATCGAGAGCTAAGTGAGGATAAGACATTCACTTTTCTGATCTATATCCATCCTGAGAAAATGAGAAAATAATTTTCTATTTTGTTTGAAATATTCAATTGTTTCTAGGAACAAAAATAACCAAAAGCGTATGCCTTATGCAAAAAAAAAAAAAAAACCCTCAAATTATGTCTCAGACTGTTCACATGAAATGAACATTCAGAGTAATCTGGATATGAATGTTCTCATTAGACTTCTGTTTCATCTGCCCTTTTTACTAAAAGGATGTGATTGTACAAAGTCCTACTTTTGAAAGGCTCAGTGCCCTATCAGTAGGGAGGCATCTATTTTACCCCAAGAACAGAAATAATGACAATTACCCTCCCTGGGCAGATAAGTGCCGGAAGTCAGCTGGCAGATGCTGCATCATGTGGCTGTGTGGGTGCAAAACTTCCCTGGCACACCAAGAACATGGAATACGCCCTTAGGAGGTAAATCTCAAAACATCCTGTGAGCACGGATGATTTTTTAAAAAATTTTAGCAAAGTCACATAGAATAGTGAAATATCCCATCTCTCCAACTGATTTTCTTCTGTCAATCAGAAGGGAATTACACTAACAAATTCTTGCATGATTTTATTTCCCTTTCATGAATACTTATCTGACACATGGTCATGAAGGGTGCTGGGGAGGAGCCTGAGCTTCAAGTTCATTCTTGATGGAACAGCAGAAACCTGCTTTGGCACAGGGGCCTGCTTTGGTTGTTAAAGTTCTCCCCTGCTTCTTTCCTCCATTCAAATTCTCTAAATCATCTTGCAATTATACACATAAATCCTGTCCCCACAAATTTCCATCCCATTGCTTTCATCCTCTCTCGCCACCCCACCCCCCAACCCTTTCCTCGCATGCTCACCTCCTTCTGGAAAGGAAGGTGTTTAATAAGCTCTGAGAAAGCTGATCTGGATGGAGCGTGGCATGTGGGAGACCAGCTCACTGTGCCATTGCAGTGGACAGGTCCAGGTGTGTCCCCTGAGTGTGGACACCCTCTGACCAGCCAAGCGCAGAGCCTGCCACTTACCTTAAGCTGCTTGGTCTTCTCCCGCAGGGTGTGCCGGTAGATCTGGAGCTGTTCCGCAGCCTCGGGGCCAGGCTGCCGGGCCAGGATGTGCTTCAGTTCCACGTACAGTTTCTCCTTTTCCTGGTGGAGAGTGTAAACCCAGAGCAGGGATAAACAGCCAGACCAAACAGGGAAAGGGACTTTCCCAGCTCGCCAGGAGGCTTCCAGGCCTAAACTACATTCAGCATGAGTCAAACCAATCCATATCTAGGGCCCAGATGTGCTCAGTACTTGGAAACAAATAACAAGACAAATGAATAAGAGAAAGTCCCTCTCTACCTGGGCACAGGATCACACAACTGAGACCATCTCAACAAAGTATTGTAACCAATGAAAGCCAGCAGTGACTATGACTTCAGAGGTGGGGGAGGTTTTGTAAAAATTGTCATTTCAGTATCCCCTCTAAACACAAGTGTCCCCTCTAAACTTGAGTGTTCCCCAAGCTAAGAGAGAGAAGAAATTTTTAGGCCAAAGTTCTATGATAGGACAGGGGCACAGTAGATCCAGCTCAGGCAAGAGCACAGGGCAGGAGCTGGGGAGAAGTGGAGAGAAGACCCTGTATGGGGGTGAGACCAGCTGTGTTTGGGACCACATCCTGCAGGCTACCGGAAGCCAAGATGAGCTGTGCCTGCATTTGTCTTTGGGAGAATAAGTCCAGCGGCAAAGCAGAGGGCAGGAGAATGTCAGGGGCCCCAGAACGAACAGAGGATGAAGAGAGCTGTACCTCACGTGCCTAGGAAGGAAGGGAATCAGATCAGAAGACACTGCCGAGGTAGAATCCCAGGGACGCGGTCAATGATCAGACAAGCGAGGAAGGACGGGACAGGGGCCAAAATGACCCCAAAATCTCTAAGTGGGCCCCTGGGGTGAGGGAGGGGAGAGGTGATGGGGACAGATGCAGTGAGACTAGATGAGGAGCAGAAGTCCTTCAGAGAAAGGTGCCTGCCAATCAGAGGGTGAAGTCACGCTGAGCCCTCTGGGTATCTGGGAGAGGAGCTAAAATGCCACCCATTACTGAGCAGCAACGGGCTAGCTGGGTCAGAACAGCTGGGTCTTTGAGAGAACAAGAATAAAAGGGGCAGGTAAGGAAAAGAGACCAGAGAAAGAAAATGAGGGAGAGAAGTGAACATCCCCCCAAACCAAGAAAAGGCAGATGATTAATAAGGAGGAATCACTTGAGTGGTCAGTGGCCTCAAGTGAGGGACAGAGAAGCAGCAGCAGGACTGCCGACAGCCTTTGACGTGGTCATCAGGACGTCATGGCTGACCTCACTCAGAAAGGCTGCAGGAACATCTGGAGAGCAAAAACCACAGGTTGAAGAAAATGAGTCTTTTAAGAAACACACGGATGTGGGAAGAAAAGAGATCCGGATACCGTTTGAAGGAAGAATTGGGTAAAAACCCAGGAAAACGAGGCAAAGTTGGCAAATTTGTAGGACTATAAGAAAGGATTCCCTGGAACCTAAAATCGGATCAGATTTCCATAATGTAACTTAAACAATAAGCAATACAGAATTCTCATTTGTATTCTAGAGTCTTCGGGTATCACATACAAGTAGATGTTTTCCTAATGCAGCTCGATTCCATGTTCCTAAATCTCTAAACATTAATGAAGACTCGTGTGGCTACTCATTACTCTTTGTACATACTTACTTCCTTAAGATAATTACATTTTTTTAAAAGAAAATCTATAAATATAAGCCCTCGTGTTAAATGAAACATCCAGTCAAATGGAAACTAATTTCTACCTGGAGCTAAGTAATCTTGGCATTGTCATCAAATAATCTTTTTTTTTTTTTTTTTTTGCCATGGCACTTAAAAACCATTTTTTAAAAATAGGTAAAATTCATTAACGAGGCACTGTTACCATTTGTTTCAGTTTTTCCTCTCCCTCAGCCAAATTACAGAAACTTAATTATAAAGACAGCTCTACCTACAGAAGAGTGTTTGCAACTTAAAATGCGTTGGATAGAATAAGCTTCTAGAGAAACATATCTTTAAAAAAAATAGTACTTGCCATTTAAGACATAATTCCGCAAAAGGCGAGGAACCCCAAAAGCCTGTGCTGAAGAAAAACCTGAACAAATAGAATTAGAAAGTGGTGGTTTTCCTTTGCTGTATGACACCTCTGTCACACCTCACAAAATCTTCTTCACAGTAAGTGGGTATAGCAAGCAATGAGAAAGATATCAGGAGGTGAGTTTATTTTCTATAGCCACTTAACGCCTGCTCTGTTGAAAAAAAATAACACTCTGACAAGGCTTCAAGATTCAATTTGGAGAGGGTAATACGTATGTGGAGAAGCCGGCGAAACTGTTTTGTCCAGTTCTTTCAGTCTGCCTGTCCTTATTCCAGAGTATAGAGAGACTTGAAAAGCAAAGCACCTCACAATGACAAAGAGGAAACAATCTAGTTTGGGATATGATAATGTCTTAAGCTGGGAAAAAAAAATATCTTACCATGAAATGTTTCTCTTGTGTGACTCCTTTCAATTACCCGGGAGGTAGGGAGCAGAGAGACATAGGGAAGAAAGTTTAAAGGAAGAGACTATGGTTGCCTCACTTCATCAGTGAGCCTTCCGGTGTCAGTGGGAATTAAAGGTGCATCCAAGGTCTCTCGACCTGGATATAGCCTTGGCTGGGATATAGCCAAGAATCACTTTTCTCCTACAACACTTCCTCTGGGGTTTGAAGGTATGCAATCACCCTGAAAATCTGGATCCAATGGAGCTACAAAATTCCTGGAGACAACAGATAACATCACAAGAAGACCTGAACCAGAAGGTGCCATCAGTTCAAAGTCAGTGAAGGGTAGAGGAAGTAAAAGATGACCAACTCCTCTCCTAACCACCTGAACCAGCCCTGCCCATGTCTTCTAACAAGAAATGCAGTCTTGACACAGAGCAAACGATGCTGTCCTTCACGCTCCTGTCTTATTTCAACACTTCCATCCCCACCCCCACCAAATGTACTGAAATGGATTTATTCTAAAGAATACCTCAGCAACCCAACAGTGAGGGCCCACAATTATGGAGAAAAGTGAAGAAACTGAATGACCATTAAAACTGAGTATTCAAAGGGTGCTGAGAGCTAAATAACCCAGGACAGATGTTGTCCATGTGTCCATGGTTGGGGAAAGAGAATGCCAGGCAAAGCTTCAGGGGCTAAGATGTGGGATACAGGAAAAGTTGTGGCAATGGTGGGCAGAGGCCAGAGTGCTCAGCAGGCTTTAGTGTGGGTGGATTTGGGTCTATGTTTGCAGTGGAAACCCTAACTGATAAAACCAAAGTGAAGTCTGGTCAGCATTAACATTCTAACCACGTGTCTCATACAAATTTTTATTTTGGGAGAACGTGCTAGTAATTTAGATAAATATGGAGAGCTTGATGGATTGAAGGTCTTAAGTACGATTGTCTTCCAATTTATTTCTCTCCTAACCCTCTACAAGGGCCAACCAAGCTCTTCAAACATTGTGCAATGGTGTGTATAATAACCCCATTTAGAGACAAAGCATGCAATTCTATTATAAAGAGAATCTATCTTATACAACAGAGACTCATTAGCTGTCCCATGTATATTGTCTCCATAAGCCAGCAGTGGCAGAACCAGCTGCCTCATAATACATATCCTGTCCTTCTTCATTAAGCCACATCCATTTCTCTTTAAACCCAGTCAATTAATTTGTCACTTGGTTAGAAGCACCATATGTCAATGAAACATCATAAGAAAATCATAAATAGTTTATTTCCTCACCAACAAAAGATTACATCTTCAGGTTGGCATTTATTTATTCAGAGTTTGTTCTTAATGCACGACCATATTACTTAGTAGCATGCTTTGCTATTTTATGAATAGCTATGCTGGAATAAAGCTAGACTATTAACACCAAGAGACTAGTTTTCTCTTTGGCTGAGCATGTGAGCATTGACCATAGTATGTCCATCCTTGAAGCAATGTTCTCTAACTAGACTTTTCATTCTTTCCGTTGGACAGACTGTCAGACACGATTATGGATTCTTTAGCTGCTAGAGAGTCTTCCAAGGTACGCTGCATAATGGCACATCTTGTTGTAAGTCTGAGCTTGGTACAATGGTAAGAAATTAATTCTAGTATTAGTCTCAAATAATGCTTGGTGACAGTCTACAATTCGAAAAGGAAATTTCAGATGCAAACTCATTCAGACTTTAGGTATTTGTATTTTACCTGACAAATTAAAAGTCTACACTGTAGGGCTGGGGATGTGGCTCAAGCGGTAGCGCGCTCGCCTGGCATGCGTGTGGCCCAGGTTCAATCCTCAGCACCACATACAAACAAAGATGTTGTGTCTCCAAAAACTAAAAAATAAATACTAAAATTCTCTCTTTCTCTCTCTCTCTCTTTAAAAAAAGTCTACACTGTAAAAAAAATGCAAATATAAATTCATGCTCTGCTGGGAACAGTGCAGAGGAAGAAACTGAGGAGCTCAGAGAACTCCTTTCCCTACCAAACTGCAGTCTGGTGATCATCGTCTGTTTAAACTTTCTGCCTTTTGCTTTGTATGTTTGGCTGAAAACAGAAGGTGGTTCACACTCAGCATGCACTTCAACACACCTTCTTCCTTGGCTTGCCTACTTGAAGCAATAACTGACCAAGAGGAACTAATTTACTCTGTTTTCATTTAAACCTGTGTTTGGCAAATGCCAGTGTATTGATTCTGCTCACCCCAGAGTCAACAGTTTGCCTGGGCAAGGGTTGGGAATAATTGCCTCGTCCCTTGGGCCAGCTGACTCAAGGGAAATAGAGGCTCTCCTCCTGACCAGAGATGCTCACATAGCTAACCCACCAGGGCAAAAGCCACCTGCTCAGATACCAGAGCACTAGATACTCCTAGGAAAGACATTCTGTCTTACCTTTCCACTAGCCTCATCCAAGGGATTCACGATGAGGTTGATTAAAACATTAAGATCTTATAACCTTGCTTCTGGGGGGAAAAAAAGCTATTTCACAGAAAAGCAGCTTTTTAGATTGTTAACACATCATCCATGGACCCACTACAGTATTTAATCTTTATTAATTCATTCTTTCTTTCCAATTGAATTATGAGCCTTTGCAGTCAGAGCTATGATGGATCTCCACGCGTACCTCCTACTTACCGTTGTGCTGGACTCAATCTGGGTACTCAATAAATTTATTGATTGCATTTATATTGACAGTACACTACATTCATTGTATTTTGGTAGCACATATATCAATAGAGTCACAGATTTATTTGTGTTAGGAACTTTTACTTGGATCAGACCAGTGGAAAACATCTTCCAACAAGCAGAATTTGCATAATCCACCCTAGAGAGCTGGTACTATGAGCCTCATCTCTTTAAACTAAATTTTCTCATTGTATCTATCGTGGATAACTCAGGAAATCACTTGATGTACAACTTTGATCTTTTAGTCAAATGTTTTTGGAGGTTTTCTGATAGTTCAAGTGGTTCCAAATACTTTTTTCTAGTTCATCAGTCTTGCAAATGTATTTAGGTTAATTGACTCTGAAACCAGTACCTGTACACGCATGTACATATGGATCCATATAAATATGACAATGTAAGCATGCCTCTTAAACTATCTTCCTTAACTAAATAACACTTTGACTTTTTAAACAACTTCCTTAAACAGAAATCCTAATTGCACACATAACTCGGTTCCAGAAGTTTTTTCGTAAATAATACATTTTTGCCTCTGCTTGGTTTCTATTCCTTTTCCTTTCCCCCATGCCTGTCCACTATTCTAAACTAAAAGTTAAAGCCAGATTTAAAATTTTAAGCAAATTACTCCCTCACCCCATATAACAGCAATTCCAGAACCCTGCCTAATAATGTATCTGGAAGTATCTGTTTTTATTAGCAGAAAAATTAATTAGAAACTCTGTACATTTCTATCCATCTTTGGAAAAGGAAAAAAAAATAATGGCTGATACCATGGGGCCTTCTTGTTTATTGGCTTTATAACAAAAATGTCAGCTAAACTGAACCCTGGGCCCATCTTGTTTATGATGTCATGAAGCGGTAAAGCCCCCTGGAGAGGGTGGGAGAGCTGGAATTGGGGATGAAACTAAATTTCACAGTTGAATTCTCTGTGAGCAGGGAACTAGTTGGTTACACAGTGGTTCGTGGCTCTGGATATAGATGATTAAGTGTTTTATGAGGCATAGGAGAAATTTGCATGCACTAACCTTCACCATTTTTGTAACAATAGGAAAAATGCTTCTGGCACTTTCTGATACAAGCAACACAAATTTTCTTGAGAGATCCTTTTGCAAGAGATTTTATTTCCAAAATGCAAATACATGTTTCTGAGATTCTGCACAAGTATATAATTCCCTAGACTAGCCTAAACTTTGTTACTGAGACTGCTTGCTTCACCTTTGAACCTTATCTAGTAATGAGTGCATGTGAGGTATTCGATCATATTAAATCATGATAATGTTGATTTTTATTTTGGGTACCAGATATTGATCCCATGGGTGCTTGACCATTGAGCCACATTCCAGCCTGATTTTTATTTTTTATTTTGAGAAACATTCTCAATAAGTTGCTTAGGACCTCATTAAATTGCTGAGTCTGGCTTTGAACTTGCAATCCTCCTCCTTCAGCTTTTTCCAAGTCACTGGGATTATAGGCACATGCCACCATACCCAGTTAGTGTTGACTTTTCTTAAAGCCATTAATTGAAACAGATCCAGAGTAATTACGCCAACTAAGTATTTATCTATGCTTTGTACTTATCATACAAACGTTAAATGAAGTTTGAAATTCTGAGGGGTTTACCATCCAGTTAAAGAAAACCAAACAACTTACTCATTGTAAGGACTGAGTAATGCCAGGTCCCCAAGACGCGGTAGGTATAATGTCCAGTACATAGGTAAGTTCAAAAGAGGAAATGATGTCCATTTGGTAGGCCAGAGAAAGGAAAATATTTCAGATGGATCTTGGGGAGGACTAGTTAACAGTAACCATTGCCTTAATGGATCAGAAGAGGTCTCCATTATCAAAGGACAGATTTAATAGATAAAGCCATTTGAAGCCAATCTCTGTGATGATTACTTTTCTAAAATGAAGTTTCTATGAATATACAGAAACAGGGCTGAGGTTGTGGGTCAGTAGTAGAGCACTTACCTAGCACGTGCAAGGCCCTGGGTTTGATCCTCAGCACCACATAAAAATAAATAAATAAAATAAAGGTATTGTGTTCAACTAAAACTAAAAAAAAAAAATAAATATTTTTAAAAAATATATACAGAAACCGGTCTTGAGGAATTTTATAGTTATTGATGTATCTGTTAAACTGATGACAGATGTAACTCATCAGTCCCCAGAAACCTTTTCTGATGACAGTATCTAACATTTTGTCTCCTATTAGGTTGTGTTAATGATAAGGGTCTGGATTCCAAACCTTGAAGCTGGATCACTGGGTTCAAATCATAATATGATAGGATAGGGAAGGTAATTATAAAAATTCATGGATGGGGATCAGATTACCAGGGAGATGGGAATGGATTCCTGCCCAACCAAAAAATATGCAGGTGGGATTTTTTTAAATTCAACTTAATTCTGTGGCTCAGTGACAGAGCACTTGCCTGGCACATGAAGGCCCTGGGTTTGACCCCAGCACCATATAAAAATAAATAAAATAAATGATCCATTGACAACTAGAAAAATATTTTTTAAAAATGTCTTGATAGGATAAATTGGCCTAATAGAATTGTATTTTGACTGTGTGTGTGTGTGTGTGTGTGTGTGTGTGTGTGTGTGTGTGTAAAGGGAGGGAGCAAAACAAAGACCTAATGATATATGCTGTAGGAATCTCCTTGGAAAGAGTCAGATGAGCAGATAATAAACATTGAAAGATGTATGGGATAGTAAATAAGTAACTCACTTCTTAAAGAAAACAGAACTGGTATTGGACAATAGGTTTCCAATTAGCTATTATTGTTTTTCTTTGAAAATACTAGCTTTTTTAAAAAATGGAGGGAGAGCCTAGAGGAGAATAAGAAAGGATTAAAAGTAGACATGACTAAAGCATGTATAGAAATGGAAATACACAGAAAAATCCTTTAAAATTGTACAATTTATATGCACTAATAATTATAATTAAAGTAAGTGTCCAACTTTCATAAATAATAAAAAAAGATTTCCTTCTTTGTTTTTATTGTTGTTTGTGTTTACTTTTGATTTTTGGTTTGGGGGGAGCCAATTTAGGGCCTTGTACTCCCCCAGGCAAATGCTCCGTGACTAAGCTACATCCTAGCCCTGTAAAAGTGTCTTGATGGGCTGGGGCTGGGGCTCAGTGACAGAGCACTTGCCTGGCACATGTGAGGCCCTGGGTTTGACCCCAGCACCACATAAATAAAATTAATAAAAATAAATGATCCATTGACAACTAGAAAAATTTTTTTTGAAATGTCTTGATGGGATTTTTTTTCCTTTGAAAAACAAAATTGGTCTAAAACTCATAAGAAGGTTGTCTTTTTAAAAAAATATACATCTTAATCATAATAAGGTATTACAAGTTGGAACAGACAATTGACAATAATAGAAGTACTAGTGATAATAATCAATACAAATTAAAAATGATTGAGATTTATTGACATAACTAACATTTATAGACTTCCTTCATATATCTTTTTACAACATTCTCTGAAATTTGTATTATGGATCATACAAAAGAACATATGTAACCCATACATTATAATAATAAGATAAATGCTCTTTATCTTAGAGTTGGGATCCCTCACCCAACTTGTAAAACAGAACATTATCAGTGCCATGAAGCTGCCTCTGTGCTTCCTCCTCCATCCCATCCCTGGGCCTACACACCTGCCATCTTCATCCATGGACATGCCATTCCGAATCCTGCTATTATCACTTGATTTTTTTTTCATACAGTCCTATCATATATCCATTATTTAGTTTTGGCCCTTATAAAAATATATCCAAGTGAGTCTAGTTTTCTTTGACTTGCTTGTTTTCCTCAACATTATGGTTCTAAGATTTATTGAACCATAAATCTTATGGTTATTATGTGTTTCTATTCATGTAGTTCATTTGATACTTCATTGGGTGAGAATTCCACAAATTACCCATTCTCCTGTCAGTGGGTATTTGGGTTGCTTCCAGGGCTTTGTTTTTATGAACCGTGATGCTATGAATATCCTTATGCATGTTCTCAAGTTCACAAGAAAAAGTCTTTCTAGAATATACACCAAGGGGTGGAATCACTGCATCTCAAAGATATATGAGTGTTCAACTTTACAAAATAAGACAATATTATTTTTCTGAAGTATTTTATTAAACAAATCCCACTGATCTGCATTGCTTAGTATCGTCAAGCATTCCCAAAGCAAAAGACACAGTGAAGCCATACCCAGACCCCAGAGCCACTGAGATTACAAGATATGTATTGTTTTTAGCTACTTAAATGTGTGGGGTTTTTTTAAATATATATATTTTTAGTTGTAGTTGGACACAATACCTTTATTTTATTTATTTATTTTTATGTGGTGCTGAGGATCAAACCCAGGGCTTCGTACATGCTAGGCAAGCACTCTACCGCTGATCCACAACCCCAGCCCAATGTGGTGGTTTTTTAATGGAGCAACAGATAACTAATATGGACCTCCTCACTTTCATCCCTCTAGAACCAGTAAAATGGTACTTCAGTGTGGTCATGCATTTCATCTGCCTGCTTCCAAAATAGGGTCGAGCATCTTCTTCCTGTTTTCTCACCATTTGCATTTCTTCTTCTGTGAAATGCCTCTTCACACACTTTGTCTTCCTGCTCAGTAATCTTTTGCTTATTGATTTGTAATTGTTTATATATTCTGGATATATAAAGTTTATGCCTTACCTTCTTTATGACTGATTTCTCTTAAGCAGCCAATGCTCTTCATTTGAATGTAGTAAGATCCATAATTTCTTTCATGGTTTAAAGCCTTTTGTGTTTTATTTAGGTACTCTGACTCAGTGTTTCATTTCAAAGATTTCTTTCAGCAGAAATATACAAAGGCTTCATTCACTCCTTGTAAATCTCCTATTAATCCTCGGATATTTAGAACATTCTTTTTTGAGGTGCCTGCACTTATCCTGGTTCACTTTTCTCTTTCTTCCACCAGATCCATATTATCTATGATTCTGGCATTTTCCTAGGATTACCTGCATTGACTTCATGATGTCTGACATCTTCTGTAAGGTTTACAATTTTATTTTGCAAATACCTTGCACTGTTTTTCCCTTGTACGGTTAAGATTTTAAACACAGTGGACAATCCTACTGAAAAAAAAAAAAGAGAGAGAGAGAGACCAGTGATGTCAGATGGGCAGGAGTTAGTCACAGGCGGCTGGGGGAGGACCTCTCGGCAGGGAACAGCCATCACGCAGGCTCTTCAGTGCATGTTCAGCTGTGACCACCTTCATTTTCCCACATAATCTCACAAGGAGAGGAAAATAGACAAAGAATACTAGAAAAGAGTCAGAGGAGCAGGAGCAGCAGCTCTCACATATAGACAGGTATTAGGAATGTACCAGGCAAGGTGCTAAGATCAACACATGTTGTTTCAATAGCTCATTGCAGTAAACCTGTGAGCTGCTTATCATTATCTCTGTCCCCCCAGCCAATGAAATTGTGGCACAGAAGTATCAGTGGCACATCCCAACCCCACAAAAGGAAAAAAAAAAAACGAGAAAGTGGCAGTACCAAGATTTGAACCTATATGAAATATATTTTAGAAAATGTGAGTGTGTGTAAACATGTTTCCTGCTCTTCCCCACTACATGTACTACTTCTCATAGCAGGTGGAGCCTAAAGATAATGACACAAACAGGCCTAGACACAGCAACTGAGAGCGTGTATGACCACCAAGCAGTCCAATTTGGCTCAGCCCGCAGTGTGTGCAGGGGAGGTCTTAAGGGATGGCCTTATAGATGAAAAGAGGACTATGTATATCTTGAAGGACAGGCAGACAAGCTTGTTTTCAGTGATTTGCCATAGAAAGCCATTGAGGGTTTCCTGATGTATAATATTAATAATATAAAAAATATGATATTTTGTATGTATTAGTCAAATTATTTATAATGTAAGACATATAAAACAGAACATTTTACAGACCGAGATTAAAATGCATATATGTGTAAAAGTTCTGGTATTTCCTCCATCACTCAGTGGATTGTGGGAAGAGTTCTGTTTTAGAGAACTGGTCTACCAATACAGGGAGACCTGTATGGGGACAATGCTGGCAGGGGTGGGAGTGGGGATGGGGGGCTGAGGGAAACAAAAACAAAAGTTTGGAAAAAAATGCAAGAGCATGGGAAGTTGGAATTGACATGATCCGCAACTGATGGGGACAGGGATAGGAGGAAGATGGAGGATTCAGAGTGACTCTGGTATTTCAAGATCTGGAGACCTGAAAAAGCCAGCCACTCTACGAATGTGCATACTCAGGCCATGGAGGAGATGACTCAGGCAGAAGATGGTGAGTCCAATTTTTTTTTCAATACTAGGAATTGAATTCAGGGTACTCTACCGCTGATCTACACCCCCAGCCCCTATTATGTTTTATTTTGCCATAGGGTCTCACTAAATTGCCCAGGCTGATCTCAAACTTGCAATCTTCCTGCCTCAGCCTCCCAAATCGATAAGATTACAGATGTGCACCACCATGCCCAGCAGTGAGTCCAATCTTAAAGAGCCAATAGGAGGGCTGGGGCGGTAGCTCAGTGGCAAAGTACTTGCCTCCCATGTGTGAGGTACTGGGTTTAATCTTCAGCACCACATAAAAATAAACAAATAAAATAAAGGTATGCTGACCATCTACAACTATGAATTTTTTAAAAAAGAGCCAATAGGACATCCTTTTGACAGGTATTAAGAAATTTGAGGCCAGAATGCAGGAGAGTCTAGAAGAACCATTTGGACTTTGTCTACCTAAAGGTGTTAACTGAAGCCTTAATAAAGAATGAGATCCCTGAGAGCAAAAGCAATGTTTAAGGATATGCTCTGGAGAATGGTTAACATTTGGGGAATAGGAGAAGGTAAAAAGAAAATCAAGACAGACAATCAGCAGGGGGAAGACAATCTATAAACTTCTGAGCCTTGAAAGATAAGAGGGGAGGTGAACTTAGAGTGTTTGATGGCATCATATATGGTAAACAAAAAGGGCAAGAGCTGAAATTGTTTATTCATCTACTTAAACATACATTCATTCAACCAGTCAATCATCCAACTATCTATCCAGACAACACATGCTGATGACATGCCCGGCACTGTGCCACACCCCAGCCTTGTCAAGGCTGCATGGTGGCTGCCCTCGTAGTCACCAGCATTAAGTAACCACTGCCTGCCAGTCATTTTTTTATAAGTCATATTCAAGCCTTTTAACAATTCTGTAAATCAGTGAGTTTCTTCACCTTACAGATGAGAAAACAGGTAAGTTGACCAAGGTCACTAGTCCTAGAGCTGTGAAGCAAACTCGATTCCAAAAGACCAGACTCCCTCCTGCAGAATGCACGGTTCTCAAGGAATTGAGTCCAATGGGTGAGACAGACGAATGACGCAAATTTATGTTGAGATAAGAGCAACTTTTAAGTCACGAAAATCAGAGAAGGGATATTTTTGAAAAGAAAGGCCCCTGAGATCCCATCACCATTACATCCAAGAGTCACTTGGCTGTCCATGAGTTTGTTTTCCCTGAATCAACCACTGTCTCCTGCCCCCAGAAACCTTCCTTCTTGGTGATGTGTTCAGGAGTGGTATGAACTAAGCTGTTTGAGTATTAGGATTCCAGAGACAGCAAGCCTAGGGGCATGCTTCATTCAAACCCAATTTCCTTAGACCTAAAAGGGGTTCATTCCTCAGTCCCTGTTTAAATTATCTAACTTAGTAGGAGACTGTAAGCCTCCGACAACGTGTTGTTCCTTTAAACCTGAGGTCAAGAGTCAGCCCAGACAGTAGACTCTCAGCTTCCTCTCACCAAGGTGCCATTAGAGGTAGGAAATTCTACAATTCATAATATGAATGATTAATAAAAGGCAGGATGACAACAATTACTTTAAAATAGTAATTAGTCAGACACGGTGGCACATGCCTATAATCCCAGTGGCTCAGGAGGCTGAGGCAAGATGATTGCCTGCTCAAAGCCAGCCTCAGCAACTTAGTGAGGCCCTAACCAACTCAGCAAGACCCTGTCTCAATTATAAATGGGCTGGGGATGTTTCTCAGTGGTTAAGCACCTCTGCTTTCAATCCCTGGTACCCACCCCCAAAAAATAGTAATTATAATAATAGTTAACATTTATTGAGCACATACCACAAGCTGAAAACTACTTTATAGACCTTATCCATGTCATCCTCACACACCAATTCCATTTTGCAAAAAAGGAAACAGGTTCACAGAAACTAAGGGATTTTTCCAAGACCATGTGCCTGTGGATTGCAGAGTAAAGATCTGAACCCAAGCCAGTGTGGCTTCTTTCAATCAGTGGCCAAGCACCCTCCCTCCACCACTCTCAGGCGCTAGCCAAACAAGAGGGACAGCCACAGCAGTGAGTTCAGGAGAGAACAGAGCAACTACGGGTAACTACATGAACAATCACAGCTGCACAAGGAGAGGAGCTTGTGGAAGCAGCTTGTTAAAACGTACAATGGAGCCCATGAAAGGCGGCTCTCTGAAATGTCATCACCTTGGAAAATCCTTTGGAATAGTACGCCAAGTTAAAATTTGAAAACAAGAAATACTCAGATGGAATTAAATGCTCAGAGTTGAAGTAACTCCAAGTAATCTGGATTTTGTGATTAAATCCTAAAAGGCCTCCAAGCAACAGTGAACCGTGGCATCAGGGGAGGGGCCCAGAGCAGAAAGCGCGCCTTGGTGGCTTTGTTCCCTTGGCATCCCTGCCTGCCCATCACACTAGTCACTGCACTCCTCACCCACCAGGTTCTCTGAAGTCTGGTCACTTTGTTCTGGTCACAGAATGCCCTTCCCCTTCTTTCACCTCTACCCTTGACAAACTCCTTCTCATCCTTCAAAGTCCTGCTCCAGGGAACTTCTTTGGGGAAGCTTTTCCAGTTGTCTCAAATTAATTTTACCTTTGGTGTCAGCTCAGTGGGGTTGGGTTTTTTTTTTAAGCTCATGTTGATCTAGTCATATCTTCATTGATTTATTCAAGGTCATCTTCAACTTCTTAGCCCCATAACACTACAATAAATATCCTCGGTACAGGCATATACAACCTGATTTATTTATTTTCTCTGGATTCATTACTATGGTAGAATATTTTTTAAAGATTTCACACTATAAGGACTTTAATATGTACTACCAAACTGTCTTTTTTGTTGTTCTTTTGAGTTATATGTGACAGTATATTTTGACATAATTATATAAACAAGGAGTACATCTTATTCTAATTAGGACATCTTATTCTAATGAGGATCCCAGTCTTGTGGATGTACATGATGGTGAGATTCACTATGGTGTATATTTTTCATTCTTTTACTGACAAGATTATCATTTTTACAGGCTCACTAGTCATTCATGTTTCTTCCTTTGTAAACTGTGTGATTATGATAACAATTTATTTACTGGAGTATTTTCTGCTGTCCTGAGGATGTTTCAAACTTTTTTATGTAGATAGAGCTATACTATTCTTCTCCTTTACGATTTCTGCCTTAGCACTTCCCCTGCTTCTAGGTACGTACCATGGAGAGATGCTCATATATACACAAGAAAACTTGTATAGGAAGGCCCGTTGAAACACTTTTGCAATAGTGAGAATTAGAAAAGAAAAAAAAAGCTAAATTAAATGTCCATCATTAAAAAAATGTCTATGGTACAGATGTACAATGGAATTTTCTACAACTCTGATGTGTATCAACCTGGCTAGATCTCAAAAATAGCATGTTGAGTGAGAATAAAAGGAAAGAAATGAAAAATAATGCATGCCATATATCACCATATGTAAAATATATTGAGTAATCCCAAACATTGTTTGTGGACGCATCCATTTGCAGTAAAAGCACCAAAATATAAGAGAGTATTACACATCAAATTCATGATCAACTTTGCCTCTAGGAATGCAAGGAATGAAATGAGACTTTGAAAGAGATACAAAGGAGTCTTCACCTAACCTGAAAATCTATGCACTTCATTTTAAAAAATCTGAAACCAAACATTAACATTTGCCATTTGGGGTGGAGAGAGGATGATATGTCACATTTTCCTGTATTAACATTTTATCAAACAAAACAAAAACCAAGAGAAAAATGAAGCTTTCTCCATCCTTAATAGTATATAAAAATTCATTTCCATTTTAGACTATAACTTTTGCAATATTTCTTAGAATTTCACATACATATCTTATGAAGTAGGACTCTTAATTTTTTCAAACATAAATCCCATAACATTTTGTCCATGATTCTGTGTTTATCATACTGTGCTATATAGTTATTTGTTTACATGCTAGTCTCCTCCACTAGACTTTGCCCACATCATCAAAAAGGACTGTGTTGGGCTGGGATTGTGGCTCAGTGCTAGAGCGTTTGCCTAGCATGTGTAAGGGCTTGGGTTCAATTCTCAGCACTACATATAAATAAATAAAACAAAGGTTCATTGGCAACTAAAAAAATATTTTTTAAAAAAAGGACTATGTCTTTTTGATCCTACAATAAGCAAAAGATCTGGTCCTCAGTGTTTGTTGAATGAGTGAGAGAATGCAAAGAAAAATGAATGAACAAATAACTCATCTAAACAATTAAACAATTCTCTGCCAGTCCCATGAAGACTCATTCAGATAACAACAAACATTCTTATTAAGAACTCAGAAGCCAAGATAGTATCAAAATAATCACCATAAAATTAACCTGTGCTGGTCAATATGGTAGCCATTTGGCCACATGAGGCTATGAAGCACTTGAAGTGTACATAGTGTGTTCACACATTGCTGGTGGGACTGCAAATTAATGCAACCACTCTGGAAAGCAGTGTGGAGATTCTCAGAAAACTTGGAATGGAACATTCATTTGACCCAGTTATCCCACTCCTCGGCATATACCCAAAGGACTTAAAATTGGCATATTATAATGATGAGGCCACATCAATGTTTATAGCAGCTCAATTCACAATAGCTAAGCTATGGAACCAACCTAGGTGCCCTTCAACAGATGAATGGATAAAGAAAATGTGGTATATAAAAAAATGAAATTATGGCATTTGCAGTAAATGGATGGAATTGAAGACTATCATGCTAAGTGAAATAAGCCAATCCTAAAAAATAAAAGGCCAAATGTTCTCTCTGATATGTGGGTGCTAACACACAATAAGACCCAGGGGCAGCGGGAGGATAGACGTTCACTGGATTAGACAAAGGGGAATGATGGGAAGGGAGGGGAGATAGGAATAGGAAAGACAGTAGAATGAATTGGACTTAACTTTTCTATGTTCATATAGGAATATGTGACCAGTGTAACTCCACAATCTGTACAACCACAAGAAGAGTATCCTAATTATAATAAGTTATACTCCACATGTGTATATGTCAAAATACACTCTACTGTCATGTATATCTTTCAACAAAAAAAATGTAGATAGTGTGAACTGTTATTTGCTGTCAGTCTTAATACACACCAGACAGTACAGACTTAGTAATGCAAAAAGGATTGTAAAATATCACATTAATAACATAAAATTCATCCAATGTTGAAATGGCATTATTTTTAATGAATCAGGTTAATCCGTATATATTATTAAAATCAATTTCACCTGATTCGTTTTATGCTTCCTGATTGTGGCTGCCAGGAACTTTTAAATCACAGCTAGTGCTCACATTATGTATTTATTGGGCAGCTCTGAAATAGAGCAACGGGATTGCTTTGGACTGAAAACTACAGAATAAAAAAAAAAAAAAAACAGGTCTGGTTTTCACACCTGCCTAATTCAAATGCAAACCAAGCACCTCTTTATATAAATAATGGCAAGAAACTAGATGGAAAAGCATGAGGTCATTACGTTGCACAGACGACAACTTGGAAAATCAGAGCTTACGCAAATTGTTCCATAAAGCACTTAATAAAATTTTAGGGAAGTGGAAAATTGTGTAGCAAGTTCTGTATTACAAAGTAGATTTGTTTCCAGAAGAAGAGCCTAAGGTGGGAAGGTAAAGTGGAAAACCACCACCATGAGGCAGTGGACTTTCACGGTCAAAGTCATGTTTCTCTTGCACACACATTATCCCTGCACCAGCTCATGCTATTTCAGCGGCCCAGGGGTTAGTTGTTTTTTTGATGCCGTCTACTCTCAACACACCATGATCCCTGTGGTCCAGTCACAGAGATGTGGTCAAAGAAAGTGACCAACAAGCATCTGTTTCTCAACCACTGTGAAGAGGCTACCTTATCCACCTCAGTACTTAAAATTCCCCTCCCCTCATAACACACAGCGACTCTCACATCCTTGACTTCAAAAGTCCTAGAAAAACGCCTTTCATGTGCTGCCCCTCACTGTTACCATGATTATGTACCTCAAAAGCCACGAGAACTAGACTGGCAAAGACAGACCCCTGCCCTGAGCCAGGCAGAGGGGCTGGCAGAGACAGTGCCGAGCCACAGCCCCCTCCAGCCAGCAGAAGACAAAGGCCTGTGAAGAAAAGATTAATTTTATATCTGAGGTCCTGTGCGTGCCAGCCAAAGCCAGGCGCCTACAATGAAAAAGTGGAGTGTTCTATGCATAACCCGAGGTTGACGGGGGAGCTCAACAGATAAGAAAAAATAATCTGTTTTTATAAAACAAAAGCAAGGGATGGTCCCTTCGTGGTCTTGAGTCATTTTTGACTTAGAAGTTTAGGTTGTGTGAGATCTGGCGGAGAGAAAGGATTTCACAAGTCAGAGAGCAACAGTAATATCCGATATCAAGGAGGAATTGAGGCTTTTCCAAATAGGTGCCATTTGGATACATATCCATTTCAGAAATAACACCAAGAGACCCTTAAAAAACAAGGACGTTGTGATAAACAAATGTGAGGGACAGGGCCCGACAGGCCACAGTGGGCACTGGCTTTTTTTTTTTCTTTTATCTGGTTGACATATGACACCTGAAACTCCATAGCCAGTTGAACATGAATGTCATTCATTAATTCAAGAGCTGGCTGTGAAATGCTCCAACGCCACGTGCCCTCTCTCCGATGCAGGCTGCTGACTGATCGTGGCCCTCCCGCCTCTGCTCTGTGCCCCAGCGGGGACCCGCCATCACTCAACCTCCCACTCCACTGGGTCCATCAGCCCCGGCTCCTGCCTTCCTTGTTCTGCTTCCCCACCTCAAGCCCTCAGTCTGATACTTCCCGGTGCTATCCCTCCCTGGTCCCCACCTCTGTCACAGCTGCAGGGCACTAGGCCAGCACCCCTGTCCAACTGCTCAGCTCTCAAGCTACCCTGTGCCACAGGAGTGCCAGGCAGAGCCGCGCAGAGTGAGGCCTTTGCCACTCAGAGCTCCAAACGCTGGTGTGTTCCCTCCCTCTGCTTAGCAGCTCTCACTGTCACTTCTTCAGTCCACCCAGACAGGTGTCCTCGGCAGGTGACCTGATCCAACCAGAGACAAGGCAGCTTAAGAGATCCTGACCTTTATCACAAGACAGGGGTGCTCTGTCCATGTCAGATGAAGAACTGGTGGTCTTCGCCCTCTCTCCTGGGGTGTGTGAATGTGTGTGAATAGATATGTGTAGTCACACAGCCACGCCTGCCACACCGGCGCCTGCGCCTGCTTGCCTTGAGTTTTTCCCCCTCTGGGCTCACTCCTTGGACTTGTGCCTGACATCATCATGAGTCTCACCTCCCTCTCTAAAAGGTTTTCCAGCGATTAGAAGAGCACATTATAGTCCATTGTAGTCACTCAGAGGAGGGGAACTGAGACTAGAAAAGACAAAGATCTTGCAGGGTTTATTCTCTATATTTCTAAATCATTTGAATCTTACAACAAGAAGGTATTTCTGTTTTGTATGTGTTTTTAAACTTTTGCCCTCAAAGCTGTCATAGCCAAATGTCTGACACAAGTCACCTAAGTCTGCTGCCTACATTCTTTCACCTCCTGTTCCTGGTAAGCCCTGGGCAGCTAGGCCTCCATTCCCCAAAACCTAAGAACCAGGCTCTCAAAGGTTCTCTTGGCAGAAGCTAACAGAGATGACCTCTTCCTTCCTGAAGTTCTCCAATGCCCTTGGAGTGCCATTGAAAAATCAGATACATTTCATGAAAGATCCTGCAAACAAATGAACTCTCCCCTTCCTTCTTCTAATATCAAAGGCAGTAGGTTTGTCCAATAAGTGTTGGCGAGGATATGGGGGAAAAGGTACACTCATACACTGCTGGTGGGACTGCAAATTGGTGCAGCCAATATGTAAAGCAGTATGGAGATTTCTTGGAAAATTGGGAATGGAACCACCATTTGACCAAGCTATCCCTCTCCTTGGTTTATATCCAAAGGACTTAAAAACAGCATACTACAGCCACATCAATGTTTATAGCAGTACAATTCACAATAGCTACACTGTGGAACCAACCTAGATGCCCTTCAATAGATGAATGGATTAAAAAAAATGTGGCATCTATACACAATGGAATATTACTCAGCAATAAAAGAGAATAAAATCATGGCATTTGCAGGCAAATGGATGGAGTTAGAGAAGATAATACTAACTGAAGTTAGCCAATCCCAAAAAACCAAATGCTGAATGTTTTCTTTGATATAAGGAGGCTGATTCATAGTGGGATAGGGAGAGGGAGCATGGGAGGAAGAGACGAACTCTAGACAGGGCAGAGGGGTTGGAGGGGAAGGGAGGGGGAATGGGGTTATTAATGATGGTGGAATGTGATGATCATTATTATCCAAAGTACAGGTATGAAGACTGGAATTGGCATGAATATACTTTGTATACAACTAGAGATGTGAAAAAATGTGTAATAAGAATTGTAATGCATTCCGTTGTCATATATAAATTTTTAAAAAGATACATTTAGAGAGAGGAGCTGCAGAAGGGGAAGCCTCTAATGTGCTTATGTACATTTGCATGTGAAATGTCATCCTCTGAACAGCACACTCCACACATTCACACAATTACCTCCTTCTGCACTTTGGGAAAAGCCAAAGATGATAAAGCTATGCCGCAGTTTCTAGAACCCTCCATGGTTCAAGAGGCCTTCTGGTAAATCATCCTCTACATATATCCCCAAGGGCCACAGGACTGGGTCCCTTCTTTCTTCAGCTACCTAGCTCAGCCTCCCTCCTCACCACCTCTACTGTCCCCTTGGCCCCGTGGGGACAGGGCAATGTGACATCCCACCGGAACAGGATTTTGAATAGTGAAGAGGGGTTCTGGTGCATCGACAAGGCAAGGGCAACATTCTCTATGGGGAATTTCATCTGCAGAGAAGAAAAGGCAACCATCTGTGTTTAGAGAACCACAATTAGACCTATGTTTCAAATGTACATTAGGCATCAAAGTGTGTGGGCATTAAATGAGGTGGTGTAGGTGGAAGGGGTTTTGCAGAATGTAACTTGCTGGACAAATGTTAGATACTTCTGTCATCAACCACCTCACAGAGTTGCTGAAGACTAAATGGAACAACACAGGTAAGATTGCTTTGTCAACTGGGAAACACATTTATAACCTGTAATTATTCCATGACATTTTGTCTCTAGCTAGATTAAGAGTCAGGTCATAGCCATATCGAAGGAAATTAAAATATCTGCTAATTTCTTTCAAATCCATGTTCCTGGAACTATTTATAAACTGAGAGTTCTAATTAATTTCCATCCTCTTGCCTCTCTTCTGATGAATAGAATGCAATAAACTTCAAACAATATTAACGGCATAGCCAAGTTCCTAGTGACTATCCATTAAGCTACCAGACTCTGGATTCGAGATCTAAAATTCATCTTTTGTACCCTGCCCACAGTAAGAAGGCCAGTCAATTTTCTCTTGTGACTCTTTCCATTTCCTCAATCTCCTTGAGTATTATAATATCACAATGCCCCTACAATAGCTGCCTGGCCATTCATTCTATCTTTTGCATCTCTGGTTTCCAATCCATCCTTCCTACCAGTGTTCAAAAGCCCAACATCATCACCTTCATCATTTCAACTAATTTTTTCTAAATAACTGATATCATAAACAAAAAAAAAGCAATGTGGGAAAATAAAAACAAATTGAACGATTATTTGGAAAACATGGAGAAAAAATCACTTAAAGGAGATATGATTATATACCTCAAAACCCCAGAAAATAAACTGAGAAGCTATTTAGCACAACAGGCTGAATACAAATAAACATGCAAGAATCGGTGGCTTTCCAACATACCCGCAGGAACCATCCAGAACACACATGGGGCAGGTTTCTTTCCCCATAACTACTGATCCTTACCCCCGAGAGGCACAGTGAGGAAGGGTGAAATGGTATGAGGAGTCCTGAAGTCTCAGGGTTTTCTGTATTAAACACCAAACAAAAACAACAAAACATCTGTAGCCTTTATGCGCCATGTTTCCCCTCCTCCCCTGTTTGGTTTCTTTCTTCTTTCAGCTTCTGTTCATCAGGGTTTAAAGAGTCTTAAGGTCAAGTCTCAGCTGTGGCAGGGGGAGTAGCAGTTGGAGGAGTACAGTCCTGGGATGGGCCCCAAGATGGGGGATGAGCTTCACCAACACTCAGGTGTCATGGACCAAGATGAAAACCAAAGCTACCTTTGACCCTTCTCCCTTGACCTTGGCAGACATTCAATTTCCAAGTCCCATAGCTTCAGTGCTTCTAAGACCTCTTGGGTCTCCTCCTTTCTCTTCATCCCCAGTGCCTGACCCCACCATGGTCCCCATCACCTTGAGTCCAAATTATGATTGCTCCTTCCACCCCGCTCCCTGGCCTCTGCACCCTTTCAGTCTTTCTCTTCGATTTTACTGCCACACCCTTGAGTAGTTACTATCCTGCAGGACGTGGACTTGAAAGGCCAACCAACCAAGGCTGGGATACAGGATTCGAGTCTCACCACAGACCACACAGGTTTCAGTCCCAACTTGGCCACTGAATAGCCATGTGGTCTTGACCATGTGATTAAATAACTATGAGCTTCAGTTTTCTTGTTTGTGAAATTGGCCTCATATCTTAAATAATAAAAAAAAAATTGAGAATAATTTATACAGTATCCTATAAAGGACCCATCATGAGATTGGGCACACAATAACATAACAGGTGTTCAAACCTTGGAACTGCTACCATGGGAGTGGTGGTCATTATCATGATTGGAGTCCACAGGTGTCTAATGGAGCAAGTTCAATGCCTACCTTTGGTCTCCAAGACCATATCATTTGTCCCCAGCAGATATAACCAAAGGCATTTCCCCAAACAAAAGAGCTCTAGGTCCCTGCTATTCAAACTCATCCTCACCCATAAATGTTCTCAGCTCTATTTTAGGACTTTGGCTCTTCATCTTCTCTCAGCCTAAGAATCCTTTTTCATTTGTTTCCATATATATCTCCTTAAAAAAAAAACTTTCCATTACCTTCCCATGTACTTCTATAGGGCCTCTTCTACACCAATACCACCAACATCAGATGGAGTCACCCCTTACCACCTGCGTGTCTGGTTCTGTCCAAGGCATTTGATGCTCACAACAGCCCTATGAATCAAGGACTGGTACTACACTTGGCATTTTATAACTGGAGACAGTGGAGCTCTGAGAGGTTAAGTTACTTGCTCAAGGTTCCAAAATTGGTTGTTGATTAAAAAAAAAAAAAAAAAAAACAAGACTCAAAAACTATATCTGCTGTGTAGTTTTAGGCAACACCTGGTGGAGTCATTTAAACACTTCAAAGTCCAGCCCAACCACACCTTTGTCCCTGAGTAAGCCAATTCGTCACCTGCCCTGCCCTTTTCCCTTTGGTCTCCACAGCTGTTCTGTACAACAAACACCTGTCCTAGACAGTGGCTTTACTGCATAATTAGGCACTCGCTATTGTCAGTATCCAGCATGATATGACTATGGGTAATTGTATACTGTTTACTAAATGGAACCATAAAATAATGATCTAGATTTTCACACACTGTTCATGGAGACCAATCTCATTTCTTCCCAGACATACCTCAGGAATCTTCTCAAATAGACTATAAACTTCTTACAAACAAATACCATGTCTTATATTCCTCTGTGTCTCACAAACTTTGGGAGACATTATAGATACCCCCAAATGCCTTCTGCTACATAGTTAGTCTTCCAAGTAGGCTCTCCTAATTGGTGGAGGGCAGGTCTCTGGAGGTATGCAGGACAGAAGGCTGTGAGGGAATGATCTCAGGCAACTGTCCCCTCATGACAGACAGCATGCTGAGTCCCCGTTGGAGTAAAATGTTCCCTATTGTCAGGAGTCGAAAGCGAACTAGGCTTGATGGCATCACTATAAGGCTTCATATGCTACATATGAAGAGACAGTGTGTCAGAAACTCAGAGAAGGTCTCCCAGGCATATAGGCAGCTCCCAGTCTGTCTCCTACATTAAATACACTCAGGATAGGGAATATACACTTTTAAATGCATGAAACATGAGCGATATTTGACACCCATCTATCAGAGCTGTTTTAAGGATAATAAAATCAGCACTGCCATTATAAGGAGAGGGAACTTGATGACCCACTGGAGATTTCTTCCAATCCAAACGATTCTATAAATTCCCCTAAAATCATAAAAAATCAGATTAAGGATTCATGTAGGTGTTTGCACTATAAATACAAATTAATTTCTGCTCCTGCTGCAATTTTTCTCATCCTTGTAAGAAGCACCTCCATCCCTGAAATATTTCTGAGTAAAACACCAACAGAGGAGCTAAAGATAGTTAGGACTCCCCCAGGTCCTTGTTGGCAACTATTTTCTTCTAATTTCACAAATAAATCTGCATCTTGAAATGAACTGAATTGAATCTTGTTGCTGTCCAAAAACATTTATCACTGAAAATCTGTTTTGTTTGGGGAATAAGATATAATCATACACAGATTCAATAAGAACCTAAATGTTCCACTGAGAAATTCCTTATTGAAATTGTTTGGACTCTAAGTAATCTGTTTATTTCCTTTTTCAGTTGATAGTCATATTATTGCTGTTTGTTTTTACCCCCCAAAAAAATATTCTTGTTTAAATACTGCTCTTATAAAAAGCTTGAATAGTTTCTGAGATCAGAAACGTATATTGTTTTGCTTCTGGCCTGGTTTTATGCAACTTAATTCAAACTGATTCTTATAGAAGAAACTAATTATTCCTCTTTTTTTTACATTCCCTCACCTGTTACAGCTCAGTAACTAAAAATTTTTTTAAAAATCATAATTGGTAACATTTTTAAAAGATTAATTTATCAACTAATACATTTTTGGTTCACATATTCTTTCTGATCCAATATGAAGTCAGAGATCAAAACAGAAATGAACAAATGAATTGTGGATCACATTTCCAAATGTGTGGTGGAAAATGCAGATCCCCAAGGAAATGTGCTCAGTTATGACATCACAGCTGTTTCTCCTATAAAAAGAACTGTGTCCTGCAGCAAACTATAATTTCCCAAATAAAGGGCATAAAAGATTAAAGGAAAGAAAAACATGTCAGCAATAAAATCCAAGGATAGCGACCAGATGCCAGGCATATTAAAATACCGTATCTGACAAAGGAGTAAAAAAAGAAATCTGGTACCACTTGAATGCCTAAATACAAAGCATTTCCACATGAAATCACTTAAGAAAGGAGACTGCGGGATCTTGTTACAATAATGGCCACTTGTCTCTATGATCCTGGAAAGCTCTCTTCCACGTTTTCTCTGAGTTTGGCTATATGACTTGCTTTGACCAATGGGACATCAGCAAATATGAAACAAATGGAGGCTCAAACAGTGCGTGGACACTGGGGTCTGCCCTTCTTGCTGTTCTTGGAAACCCAGAAGATATCACCATAAAAATAAACCTACACTAGCCTGATGGAGACTGTGATTCAGTCACTCCCACCAGCCCAGCATTACCAGTACAACCACTGCATAGGCAAATGATGCCATATAGACCAACCAGCTCCTGGTCCACCGGAAAAAATCTTGAATCCCAGAAAGCCCAATAGAAAAACAAGCCAACTGACCCAGCCCAAATGGCCACCTGACAGAATCTCCACCTACCACACGATTATTATTTTAAGCCCTGAAGTTGTTGACTGGTTTGCTCTATAGCAAAAGTTGATACAGATGTCCTCACAGAAAGATCTCAGGAGCACGGTAGTTTAATGGGCCAGCCACCAGAGAGGGAAGTAAGACAGGTCCTAGAATGGATGGGTCCAGGCAATTAGGCCTGAACCAGCTGACATACGAAATGTGGAGCAATACTAAGTAAGACCTTTAAAAGACACTATTTCAAATAACCCTTCAAGAATATTAATCTAAGGTGCAAAAACATTTATCACTGAAAATCTGTTTTGTTTGGGGAGTAAGATATCATCATATGCAGATTCAATAAGAACCTAAATGTTCCACTATGGTAATAAGAGATAACATTTATTAAATGCAAATACTGTACTTGATAAAGATGGTCTTGTTTAATCTACACAAAATCTCATGTGAAAAATAACATTATTACCTGCCTTACAAGTCCAGAACTAAGGTTTAGAGTACACTGGGAAGTTGTTCAGGGCCACACAACATCATGATTGAGTTTGGACTCGCAAATATGATTTGTTTGAGCTGGATTTCTTTTTTTTTTTTTTTTTTTTGAATTTTTAATATTTATTTTTTAGTTCTCGGTGGACACAACATCTTTGTTGGTATGTGGTGCTGAGGATCGAACCTGGGCTGCACGCATGCCAGGCGAGCGCGCTACCGCTTGAGCCACATCCCCAGCCCCATGAGCTGGATTTCTTAATTGCTGTTTTTCTGTTGGACAGCACCCCATGGAAGCCTTCTCTAGTGCATTAGGCTGGGGAATCTTCTGGCCTTAGAGACCCACTCTCTTTTCATTGAATCTTAGATGGCCAGGAAGGACAGAACAACCCAGTCAGAGATACAGAGGAGCTGGAGTGGACAGTGGACACACTGAGTCTTGCCCAACCCCACTGACCACCTGAAGACACTGAGGAGCAAGAGAGCCTCAGCACAAGGAAGGGGCTATTTAACACGCAATGGCCTGGTCCCCAAGCATAGAGCTGATTAGCAATGCCTCCTTTCCCATTGATGAGAGGGTTGGTAAGTGAAAGAATTTTTTTAAAAAATCTTAGAAAGGGGCTGGAAAAAGAGATGGAAAACTGGACAGAAATGTCTTTCTTCTTGTGGGCATAGAAGGTGGAGTCTACTGTTCTGCTAGTACATGCCAGCCCTTCGCTCATTCAACCTCTGGAATCAGATGGGTTCTTTCCTACATTGGGGACAGCTTAAAATATCTCAATCTTAGCTCTTAAAATTGAGATGAAAATGGGGGCCAAATAAGGAAGTCCACGAAGACAGCCCCTTCTGAAAACACCTGTTTCAAAACATACCTTGAGCCAGACCCTTACTGACCAAATCAAAGATGGAGACCGGCAATCGTCTGTGTATCTCCTTAGGCTGTGAAATTACAAGCATTCAAGGTACTTAAGGTTTAAGGCATAGAAAGGTTTTTAACCTCTATCTGCCTAATCGAGCCTAGCACAGCCCATCTCTTTTGAAGAAATTCCTAATGCTTGTGGGACTCTGACACTATGGAGAGTTGCTCCTGGCACATTTATAGAGAACTACTGAGAGGGAATATGAGAAGCCATTTGATAATTGAGCACATTAAGTATACCTAGCAAGTGTGAAGAGGCACAGGTTGAGAAAGTTATTCACCTTAAATGAAGCTGAACAGAGCTGTAAGAAAAGCCCCAAATATCTGCATATTAAAAACTTGCTCCCATTGAGGAAACCAGGCAACAGGGCACTGTCACCCTTTCCTTAGGGCCACCAGTAATGGCAGCAACATTTTTTGAGGTCCCATAAACCTGTCTGAACTTTAGTTCCCTGATCTGTTGAACAGGGTTGTGGTGAAGATGAAGAGATAAAGAAGGCCTGTAATCCTAGTGGTTTGGGAGGCTGAGGCAGGAGGATCACGAGTTCAAAGCCAACTTCAGCATAAGCCAAGTGCTAAGCAACTCAATGAGACCTTGTATCTAAATAAAATACAAAATAGGGCTGGGGATGTGGCTCAGTGGTTGAGTGCCCCTGAGTTCAATACCCAGTAACCATCCCCCACCCCCCCCCGCGACAAAAAAAAAAAAAAGAGATACAGTAGTAGCTTCTAGATGGCATATTTCTCCTCCGGAGAAAGAATTTGTGAAGGGATATACAATTCCCCTCAAGTCTTAGAGACATCAGCATGGTTTTGCCAACATTTTTTGGCTAAGTTCTAACATGAAAAAGAAAAAAGAAACAATAATAGATAACATTAATACAGTGTATACTATGTGCCAGGGACATGTTTTTATGACCATTAATATCAACCTCCCAATAATCCTAGGAGAGATGCATGATTTCCCATCCTACAGAGGAGGAAACTGAATTACCAGGGACACAGGGTCCATGCTCTTGGCTAACAGGAAATGGTCAGGTGTTCTCATCATTATTTCATAAAGGAAAGGAAGACACACAAAAGAGAGAGAGAGAGAGAGAGAAAAAACATGTCCAAAAGCAAAAAAAGAGAGACATGGGGGAAAAAGGAGCCATCCCTAAAATTGAAAAGTAAACTGGCTTTATGCTCCGACAGTCCCTGTGCACTCACGTGGTTACCTACTACTGAGCATTACATTTGGGGCCACCTACTTTCTCCCCGGCCCCCAGATCAGCACTTGGGAATCAACGTGTAGAAAGTACTGCCTGCTGGGTGTTAAGGTTGCCTGGTGCTAGAAGATTCTGAGCAAGAGGACCAGAACTCATCTGCTTAGAAAGTTCACACCCAAGCTCTCTGGAAAAAGCAAGGAGGTGTCATGCCCCTCTGACAAGCCACATGGAAGTACACACATGACCACTCGGGACTTGCGCCACATTCTGTTTTCAGAACAGCCCATCTCCCACGGCTCTTTCCTTCCTCCCTGGCAGGCAGGAGCATGCACTGGAGAGCAGGCATCCCCAGAAGCCCAGAGAGAAGTGGGGGAGAAGCCTCTGGGGAGGAGGCCTCCTTCACCCTTCCCCGGTCTTCGACATCCTCTGACTAGAACAGCCAGGCTAGAACGGCAGCAGCTCTTACCCCCTCATCTCGTTCTTCTCCCCCATGACTCTAGAACAGAACAAAAACCCACGAGCAGGCTTCGGATCAGTGGTTTCTGCTTACGAGGTGCCTCTCAGCGCCTCTCATCTCTCTAGTAAGGGAGCATCTCCAACCACTCCAGCTCAGCTTTGGGAAGGACCGTTACCCAGACACCACTCTGAGAGTTGGCAGGCATCAGGTTGAGTGCAATCTACACCACCAGCCAAGGCGTCGCACTATTAGGATTCTGCCTTCCGAATCTTTTAATAACAGGTTTTTAATAACAGAACAATTACGTTGGAATTTTTTTAGGGAGGAACTAATCATGGAAATGATTTGTTTAATGACTCTATTTGAAGGCTCTATTGATAGAGAATGGCAGCTAGGGCTCTGTTCAGGATTCCAAGGACTAAGGTCCGTCAGAGGGGTCGGCAAACATTTTCTGTCACAACCACTCAACTGGCCTTTGGTAGCATGGAAGTAGCCATATTCAACATGTGACTGATGTGTGCCAATAAAACTTGATTTATGGATGCTACATTTTGAATTTCATGTATTTTTACATGCCATGATATATTATTTACCTTTTGATGTTTTTTTCCCCTAACCACTTAACTGAATAAACACCGTTCTTGATGTAGGCCATATAAAAACAAGGGGTTGGCCAGATACGGCCCTCGGTGGGCCACAGTGTCCTGCACCCTGGTTTATAACCACAGCTCTGGTACTTCTAAGCTATGAACTTGGGCAAGTTTTTCCCCTCCTCCTCTAAGAGTTTACAGGGTAAGTTCAATTCCTCCTCTGTGAAATGGAAACGGCAGAGTCAGCCTCGTCTGGGTTTCCTGCAGGTGCAATAGGAGCAAAATGGTCAGCACAGGGCAGCTAGACATGTCCTCAGCATTCACTAAGTATGAGCCGTGCCTGCCATTTCCCTCCACTCTTCAAACTCGCTGCAGCTTCTGCCGAATCCATCCAGACTGCCATCAAATAGGATCAAGGATGATTATGTCCCTCTCTCTCTAAAGAAATATTCTAAACTTCCCACACTAACATTAGTAGACTTGAAGAGTTTGCCTGGCCCTAAAACATGTCTCAAGCCCCAAATGCACTCATTTGTCCTTTTCCTCTTAACGTTCTCTGTCTCTGGAGTTCAAGAGCTGGGGGCCAGAGTGTGACCTCACGCTCGTAACTACTAATAACAATATTCTTTTTCAGCTCTGGCCAATTCTCAAGCATTCTACTAAACACTTTGTGTAATGTTTTCACTTTGATCTTCACAGGAACCAAAGGATGCTGTTATGGTGTTTAGTTATAAGATGTCCCCCAAAAGTTCATGAGTAAAACAATGAAAGAATTCTCAGAAGTAAAATGGTTAAAGACTATGAGAGGTTAACACACTGATCTGGATTAACGGGGCAGTAACTGCAGGCAGGCAGGGTGTGGTGAGAGGAGGCAGATCACTGGGGGGGGGGGTGCCTTTGGGATTTATATTGTTGCCATGTCCTGAGCTGCTTTCCTCCACCACACCCTTCCGCCATGACGTTCTGCCTCACTTTAGGCCTAGAGCTACAGTCAAGTGACCACTGAATGAACCTCTGAAACGCGAGCCCAAATAAACTTTGCTTCCTCTGTGTTGTTCTTGTCAGGACTTTTTGGTCACTGCAATGCAAAAGGAGAAGTGGAGGAGATATGAGTTCCAGGTTCCAGAGAAGGAACCTGGGCTCACTCTGCTGCTCCTGCTTTGGAACACTGGAGGCTCCCACAGAGAAAGAGGTGATCAACTTCTAGGGCAACCACACTTCTTGGACCAAACCAGTATCCTCAACCTCTGGGGGTCTTGTGAAGATAAAGATTTGGTGCATCGGACATGGGGCAGGCTGCGTCTGCATTTCTAAAGAGCTCTTGTGGGTTGCCAGTGCTGCTGGCCCTGGGGCCACACCTGCAATAGCAAGCCTCCAGATGCCGTGACAAATGTGAATTTTCTCCATAAATGACCAAGGCAGTCTGTAGACAACAAATTCAGTCCCCAACAAATTCAGTTCTTACACCTCATGCTATGGTGGTGAAGAGCCTTTGGTGCCAAAGTTTGACTCCATGTTCTACCAGAACCACGTCTTAACCTATCGGGGCCTTGTGTCTCCTCGTCTGGAACAGGAAATGATAACGACTCTTTTTGGGTTTCTGTGATCATTAAATGAAATAATACATGTAAAACATTTAAAGTGATGTCTAAGACACGGTAGATAATAAACACAGAATTATCAGGAGGTCAAGAAAAAGGAAGACCCTTACTGGGGAATAATTTTAAAATAGGCTGTGTGAGGTCCTTTCCCCTTGAATGGCTGATGAAACTTGCGCCCATCCATTCCCACCCTCCCATCATTCCAGCCATTTTACAGTTAAGTAAACCAGACTTCTATCCAGTCAATCATAAAATTAAGTTAGAGAGAAAGTTCACCTTGAAAGAGCAGGACCCAGAGGCCAGCAAAGAAGCAGCAATTTCCTGTTCTGTTCATGATTTATGTATCTGAGAGCCACGCCCATTTCCTAGAATTGGAATGCCATGTCCTGAGCTGCTTTCATCCACTACACCCTTCTGCCATGATGTTCTGCCATGATGAACTTCACCAGGTAGCGTTCTCACCTGGCTCACTGCAAGTAGCGTGTCCCTAGCCATCATAACCCTCTAAGTAATACCCTGCAGTCCTTCATCACTACTTGTACACTGAAGGGGAGGGTCCTCAGTGTTCTCATCTGTATAATGAACACTCAGGGTGAGATAACCCAGCACCAACATGCTAGGAGGTCATGTTCGTCTCCTTTTCTAAGGTAAACCGCCCGGCATTTCACCCCCCGACCTGGTGCACTGGTGTTCACGGTGTGCTCACCAGCAGCACCTGAGGTCTGGGCAGAGGGAAAGCAGTGTCTGGCACTCAGTGAGCAGTCAGTGAGGGAAGGCTGTGATTAGAACAAAATCGGGGTGCTGCCTTTCAAACAGACTTAAGTATGATCGTGTCATCTGGTTACTGGATATTAACCGAACCTGCCATCGGTGAGGGTGGGAGAGTGGAAGAAGACCCAGGGAGAACCTGGCTGGGCAAATGGCCTCTGCTTTTACAGTCAAGGCAATTTATAACTTAGGTGAGTAGCTAAGCAAGTGTGGGAGTCCACTGGTTGGAGGTCTTCGGGACCTGCCTGAAGCCTGATCTCAACTAGCAGACACTTCTGAGGCCCAAGTCCCACCCCCTTAGCAGCTCCAAACTCATAATTTGAGCTGAGATGCCTGGCACACCTGGAGGGCACACCCAGAATGCTCTGGCAATTTCTACCTCGAGTGTACACCGAGTCAGCTTTTCTGCCTCAAGCCAGGGCTTCTCTGATTTGAGGGTGGAGATAAGCAAAGGCCCTTCCATCTGCATTCAGAAGCAGCTCAATACCACACCGGGCATCTCAACCAACGGGGAGTGGGAAACCATTGAGCACATGTCCGACCTCCCTCTCCTTGACAGCACAATTCTGCAGTAGTTTCTGTGGGTGGCCAGGGAGAAACGCTCTCCTGCTCCCTTGATTCAGCTTGGGAGGGACCACCTCCCACAGGACTGGACCCCCAAACCTCATTTCAGTGTCTGATTTGAGGGAACCCAAACTAATACACATATGCAGGGCAAAGCCTCATTCGGGGTGCCCTGATGTCCTGTATGGAACACCATTCTTGTTACCCTGTGGTTACAGACTGTGTGATCCTTCAAGGCCAGAACCAAGCCTGGTTCATTCACCCCGGGATCCTAGGTGCTGGGCACACAGGTGGCGCCCTATAACTATTGAGCAGATGCACATTCAGGGTTCTTCTGCTGTGGCCTGCATCACAGGCAAGAGGCCACCTTTGGTCTTTCTGACAACTCAGGGAAACGCTTTTCAGTTTTAGAAAAGTGTATAAAATAAAGGTAAGGGTCATTAGCAAGGGGAAAGACACGTTAAGAAGGCATATATTTGTGGAGCCCACCCGCCCTGCCTGTCTCCACTGTTGAGCCCAACCTCGTTCACCTCAGATTGCCATGCTGCCACACGGCCCGCGGCCTGCTCCTTTCCCTCCCTCCCATCTCCTCTTTCCCTTTTGATTCTCAGGCTCTGCACTTCCATCGAAGAATCACAACAGAGAACCAGATCAAAGAAATCGAAACAAGTAAAGCTGATTGCATGGCTGCTCTTTCTTTACATCTCCTTCCCCCCAGGCCTTGAAGCTAGATACAGCAAAGTACCCACTTGTGGGCCAGGGGTCTTTGACAGACTTGTTTCTGGAAAGCTCATTCCGTGCTGTTAAGGTGGCCACTAGGTAAAACTCAATATATGAACGTGAAAATCCACATTTCCAGCTATTCTTGAAAAATGGGGGATTTGATAGCATAAGTCCACCTTCGGCTGGACCTAAGAGATGGGACCCAAGCCCCCCATGCTGAAGTTCCCCTCATACTCCCTCCTGCCTTTGACCCTGAAGCCCTGAGGAGTGGCCATTTCAGATTGGGCTAAGCAAGTTTCATTTGGCTCTTTCTTATTTGTTGCTTGGCTCTGAGGGTGAGGGTATTTGAGTTGCTTCCCTGTATTTAAGTGCTTGGGAAAAACAAGTTCCAGCTGCTTTGGGTGCTCCTTGTGTTTCTAAGTGCTTCTAGCAGGAGGTTACAGCTTCCTATTCTCATGCTATCTTGCCAATGCCGTGTTGATGGTGATGATGATGATGATGATGATGATGATGATGTCATGATACCTGGGTAATGAACAGCAGTTACTCAAGGCACAAGCCTGCCTCATCCTGCAGAGGCTTAAAAAAGAAGTAGTAAGCCAGGCATGGTGGCACACGCCTATAATCCCAGAGACTTGGGAGGCTGAAGCAGGAAGATCACCAGTTCAAAGGCAGCCTCAGAAACTTAGTAAGTGCCTCTCTCATAATAGTAAGGCTGGGAATGTAGCTCAGTGGTAGAGCATCCCTGGATTCCATCCCCAGTACCACCAAAAAAAAAAAAAAAAAAAAAAAAACTTAACCTTAAGGGTTTAGAAGAGAGGTAGAATACATGGAGCAATACCAGAGAGGAGAGGCCACCAGGTGATGCACCCCAAGTATGCCTTGTTTGCTCTTGTTTCTTTGAAGGGAAGAGAGGCCTGGAGGGAAAAAGAAGATACCAATTCTGGCAAAATATACAGATGTCTTCATTTTCCCTCTGGAACTGCAAAATGAGGAAGTGAGGCTCCAGAGCCATTTGCATGTTAACCCTGAGCAAGGGAGAACTGAGCACATGCACATGAATCAGCCTGCCTCGGCACACAGAGACACTGCAGTTTGCATTGAGTTTATAGATCCATAAACCCACTGTAAATTGCAGACTCCTGCAAAGTTAGAGTTAATAACAAAAATGCAAAGGCAACAAGAGGAATAATTCCCTAGCCTCTCAGTTTGAAGATAGAACATAAATGTGTCTAAGACATCACTTGCTGAAGGACTGCTGTTCTTCCAACAGGTCATCAGTTCCTGGACAATATTAATAGGTGAGGTGCTAGGGCCTGCCTCTGTAAAGCTTATGTTCCAGAAGGAAAGGATCATTGAACACACAATTATGATGATTTCAAAAATTGCAAATGTCATGTGTGACATAAAGGAGAAGCCAAGGTATAGGAACATGGACCAGGACACCTAACCTAGGAAGAAAGGGCTGCTTAAGTTACAAATCCTCTGCCAAACACAGTGGGGCACACCTGTAATCCCAGCAGCGTGGGAGGCTGAGGCAGGAGGATCACAAGTGAAACCCCGTCTCTAAATAAAATTCAAAATAAAGCTAGGGATGTGGCTCAGTGACCGAGTGCCCCTGAGTTCAATCCCCAGTACCAAAAAGAAAAAAGAAACAAAGCATTTACACTACAGTCTCAAGAGGAAGAAGTGGTCCTGGCCAAAAGCCTATCCACCTTTATTTGTCCTTTATTTTTATATACCTCATACTGCATCTGGCAGTGAAGTTGGAAACAAATTATGAAGTGTTCAAAGAGCTCAAAGACTAATGGGGAAAATAGGTTCCCATCTTATCTGCCGCTTGGAAATGATGGGGGTCTCTTCCACACCTTAACACAGATTTAATAGTTAAAATTTAACTTTATTTTATAAAATTTAATAGTTAAAAATTATTCTGATGCTCAAAAAGAATTCAACCAAAATTTTTCATCATTACAAACTGTCCTGTTGTGAATGAATGCCCAGGACTTCTCTAAAAATTCAATAAAACACATGGAATTGAGAAACCATCCAATCCCATGGAGCATCTGGGACTTTGCTGAGATAGCAAGGTGTATTGTTTGGGGTAACACAAGCTACGGGGAATCTCACAGCAGTCATAGAGCAGCCCAATCACGCAGAAAAAAAAAGGGGGGGATAGCAGATTGAATGACAAATTGACCAAAGAGGAGTGAGACAGGATGCTAAACTTTGGAGGCCTGGAAAAAATTCTTGGTGATTAATAATGTTATTGAGGGCTGGGGATGTGGCTCAGGCGGTAGCGCGCTCGCCTGGCATGCGTGCGGCCCGGGTTCGATCCTCAGCACCACATACCAACAAAGATGTTGTGTCCGCCGAGAACTAAAAAAAAATAAATATTAAAAAAATAATAATGTTATTGATAATAATAATAGTAATGTCAATGATAACACTCTTCTGAACTTCATATGCATCAATGTGCTCAATTCTTCAAGTAGGTACTACTGTTGTCCCCATTTTGCATATGAGAACACTAGGGATTAGAACAAGAGGTTTCTGTTGATGGCAACATGTCAGGCAAAATAACCTGAAATCTAAAACCTACAGCAATTCCCATGTTAAATAAACCAACCCATCCCTTTCCTCACAGAGCAGAGTTTACAAGTAGTTTGCTCAAACGTCAAAATCAAAAGGTGACCTAAAGCAGTGAAGAGCTACAAATGGAGGTCATCCCTTGAAGGACCAGACTCACTGTAAAAAAAGGCCTGGCTTTCAGTGGCCACAAGAGGACAAAAGCTGAGGTGCTGGGCTGGTGTAGAGAGTTGGGACTGAAACTCCTTCACATAAAGAAGCTACGCCCTCAGTGAAAAATACAACGGAAGGGACAGGAGGACCACAGGGAAACCCACCTAAGTCTCCTCTGCTCTGGGTGGGAAAAAAAGTTAATTCTCAGACAATTTGAATCCATGGTCCCCATCAGAAGAGGCTGGGGTTCTAACACAAGTTAACCAAGTGGTCCAAGAAGCCCCAAGGTAAAGATTTAACAAAAAAAAAATAATAATCCAAGCAAATGATATCTCTTAGGGTACCTAGCAGAAACAAGTAAGGGAGCTGCTCTTATCCTGGACCCTTCCCAAGTTCCTAAACAAAGGATTTTTATTTATTTATTTATTTATTTATTTATTGGTACCAGAGATTGAACTCAGGGGCACTTAACCACTGGCCCACATCCCCAGCCCTTTTATTTATTTATTTATTTATTTATTTATTTATTGAAAAAGAGTTTTGCTAAATTGCTGAAGCTGGCTTTGAACTCATGATCCTCCTGCCTCAGCCTCCCCAGTTCATGCCCAGCAACAAAGGCTTTCTTAAAATGAGCTCACAATCCAAAATCAATCAAGCGCTCTCTCTCTCTCTCTCTCTCTCTCTCTCTCTCTCTCACACACACACACACACACACACAAAATCCACCATGAAGGAAGTCAGCAGTCACAACTAACAACAGAAAAAAAATCTCAAGAACTTCAAATAATAAAATACTCAGATAAAGAATATACAATGTATTTTAAATTAAGTGAAGACATAAAGGAAGGAATAAAATATGAGGAAAGATCAACATAGTGTCAACAAAAATCAGACACATGTGAAAAAGAATCCCTAGAAAATAAAAATAAAATTATTGGAAATAAAACCTCAGTGACTATTAGCAGATAAGCACACTTTAAGAAGGAATTGATGAGCAAGAAGAAAAAGCTAAGAAAATGTGACACGCAAAAAAAAGAGAGAGAGAGAGAGGAAAATATCAACAAGGTCTGGAGGTAAGGAAAAAAATAAGAAAACCCAACACATATCTAAAAAGGGCTCCAGAGGAATAAATAAATAAAGAGAATGAAGGAGAGACTGTAGAAGACAGAGGAAACCTCAGACTCAGGAAATCAAGTGAGTTCTGAGCTTAGTAAGTAACATTAAGTTCACACCAAGATTCACTGTGCTGAAACTCAAAAGCACAGAAGGCAAAAAGAAGATCGAACAATCAAACCAAAGAAAAGGCAGGTTTCCTCAAAAGCAGCAATAATTGAAAGGGTAAAGTTTCTAAGCTGCAAAGCCTGAGTTAAAATGTAAAGGACCAGGCATTGTAAACCTGCTTCTAAACTGCAAAGCCTGGGTTAAATTCCTGAGGCAGTTAAGACAATGCCCTACTGGCTATTTGGTTGTTTAATAACTTAGGACCCTTGTAGCCCGGCACGTAGGCATTCAAGGCCCAAACCAATCAGTTTGAATGTGTACCCCGCTTAGGAGTGACCAATCACCCCCCGCCCAGCCTGTTCCCACCAATAAATGTACTAATCAAGTCTAAGAATTATTGTTTGAAATTCCCGCCGTGTATGGTGATTTGTTAAAGGAGACTATGATGTGTATAAAGTCCCTGCCCTCCCCAAAAAGTGTACTTAAGTGCTCAACCCTTGCCCAGGGCTCTGGGCTGCTCTCTCTTCCTGAGTGAGCCTGGAGCCTCAGCGCGCTGAATCAGGATCCTCAATAAAAATCCCCTTATGCTTATTGCATGAAGCTGGTCTCTTGTGGTCTCTTCCTCTGACGTTTCGCCGGTCCCTTACATAATAATTAGATGTACAGCCAACTTCTCAATAGATCACTAGAAACTAGGACACGAAGGACCAATATCTTCAAAGTGCAAATAGAAAATAGAATCCCCAAGTAATCTTTTTACAAATAGGCCAAAATTTTTTTTTTTCAGAGAAGCTAAGGAGAGTGGCAACCACTGCAGAACAGATCACTGAAAGAAGGATGAAAAGATGTACTTCAAAAAGCAAAGAGAGGAAAACTGGAGATGTAGAGAAGGAGAAGACCAAAGAATCAGGGTACAACTTGGTAAATCTGAATACACCAATTCCATAAAATAATAATGACAATGATCAATGTTGGGAACACTGGGGTGACTGGCATTAAAGCACTGCATGTGCTACTTGTAAGAAGAGTAAAGATGCTGATCAATTTTAGATGTGTTAAAGTTTGATGTCAACAGCACGTGTCAAATTTTTAAGGGAATCCAAGAGAGAGACAGAGATGAAATTAGGAGAGCATATTTAATGGAATCCAAGAAAAAGAAAATTGCATGGAGTGATGGTGACTCTTTGGAAAAAGAAACAAATAGGACGAAGGCATAGGCAGAAACACGGAGGAAAAGGAGACCAGAGGAGAGGGGAAGAGGGAATAAGGAGAACTCAATCTAATGAAAAGCAGGATTAGAGGATCTTTTTGAGCACTAAAAAACAAACAAACAAAAAAGTCAGGCTAAATAATATAAAATAAGAAGATAGAAAAACATCTAAGATTCTCAATAAACATCAGTGAATTAAACACACCAATAAAAAGATAAAAATAGCCTAGCTGGATTTCTTTTTATTTACAAGAGATTTACCTAAAATATAAGGACACTAACATTGTAAAAGTATAGGAAAAAAACATTTTTTAAATCCAACTGGTGGAGCTATACAAACACCAGATTCATTTTTAAGTTAATTTCTATTGGGAGCACTCTTTTTTAGTTTTTTATAATGCTGGTGCATTATAATTATATGTAGTAGTAGGATTTGTTGTTACATGTTTGTACGTGCAACAACATAACAATATAATTTAGTCAGTTTGAGTCCCCAGTACCTCCCCTGTCCCTCTCCCTGATCCCCTTCCTCTTCTCTACTGATCTCCTTTCTCTTTTCATGAGATTCCACCTCCTCCCACCCCACCCCCACCTCTGCATCTTTTTTTCTTTCTCTCTCTCTCTCTCTTTCTCTCTCAAGCTCCAAATTTGAAAAAAAATATATGACCATTGACTTTCTGAGTTTGGCTTATTTCACTTAACATAAGGCTCTCAAATTCCATCCAAAGGGTGGGGCAGTGGGGGGGGGGGGCCCACTGGTCTTGTAAAATACTAAAGGCACAATTCCAGAAAGAAATAAAATCTGTAAACCTTTACTCACTATTATGATCCTAATATAAAGTGTACTTGAAGTTTAAAAATGACAGAAGTTCAAAGAGAAGTAGACAAATCCTCAAACTTTTTTTCAGTCATTCGGCAGACCAAAAATTGGGAAAAGTATGGATTTGGACAATACAATTAACAAGGTTGTTCTAATAAACAAATATAGAATCCTGACCCCTGAATATTTAGGAACTTTTTCAAACTCAAGGAACAGTTATAAAAACCAACCACTTAGCTCACACAACGCAAGTCTCAAAAATTTCAAAGAGCCAGGAAGTGGCACACGTCTGTAATCCTAGCAGAGGCTGAGGCAGGAAAATCTTGAATTCAAAGCCAGACTAAGAAAAGTGAGGTACTAAGCAACTCAGTGAGACCCTATCTCTAAATAAAATACAAAATAGGGCTGGGGATGTGGCTCAGTGGTCAAGTACTCCTGAGTTCAATCCCTGGTACCCGCCCAAAAAAGTTTCTTTTCAAAGAATCCACCTAATACAGACCACAATGAAAAAAAGTGAGAACACGTAGAAGATAACTTAAACACAAACATATTCAGAGACTCTTAAATGTATTTTTAATTATCGTAAAAGAAACTGCAGATAGTTTTTAAGACTTACTCTCAGAGGAGAAATAATTCTGAAAATAGGAAATGTTTAGAACTCAATGAAAACACCATTTATCAAAACCTGTGGGAAGGAACTAAAGAAATTACTTAAAGGATATTTTATAGCTTCAAATGCTTATATTTTTTAAAAAGAAAAGACTGGGGATGGGGATGTAGCTTAGTGGTAGAGTGCTTATCTAGCATGTGCAAGGGTTTGGGTTCCCTTCTAAGAAAGAAAGTGGGGAGGATAGGAGGGGAGGGAGGAGGGGAGGGAGAAGGGGAGAGGAAGGGGAGGGAGAAGGGGAGGTCAGGGGAGGGAGGAGGGGAGAAAGCAGGGGAGGGGAGACTGAATGTTAATGATCTGGTTGTCAATCTTAAGAAGATAGAAGGACAGAGTAAATCCAAAGTATGTAGAAGGAACGAAATAATAAAGCTATAGCCCCAGTGAGATATAAAACACACTTACAATAGAGTTTTGACCAAACTCGAAATGTGATTCTTTTTAACATTTCTAAATGGTGATAACAGAAGAGGCAGGGTAGTGAAGTGGCAGGAAGTGCTGGCTCTAGAGCCACAGGCCTGGGCTGAATCCCAGCCCTGCCCCTTACCATTGCATGGCCTCAGGGCAGTGCCCGGTGGCTGGCATCTGAGGAGCCACCGCTCAGACTCTGGACAGCCAATGCCCTGTGCCCACACACCCATTGCTTTCCCCTACGGCAAGACTTCCCAAGTTGTGGACTCTGACCCAAGGATCGTCTTTTCCTGATGAAAATGGGTATTACTATCTCCACCTTGCAGAAGGGAGAACTGAGGTTTGGATAATATATGCAATTCCCCCCAAATCATGGAACCATCAAGTATTGGGACTGATTCAAAGCCAGATTCCCCCCAATTTAAAAGTCTGCAATCTCAGCCATTCTGTGAGAGAAGACAAAAATCCCTGGTGGCCACTCAGGGTGATGATGCTCAGGAAAACTTTACTATAACAGCTCGGGAGGCTGAGGCAAAAGGATCGTGAGTTCAAAGCCAGCCTTAGCAACTGCGAGGCACTAAGCAACTCAGTGAGACCCTATCTCTAAATAAAATACAAAATAGGGCTGGGGATGTGGCTCAGTGGTCGAGTGCCCCTGAGTTCAATCCCTGGTACCCCCTAAAAAATTAACTAATTAATTAAAATTAAAACCAACTTTACCGTATACCCAATATTAGGGGAAAATCTCTCTTTTAAGATCAAAGGTAAAATAGCAGGGGGCAGATGCTGCTTAAAAATGTCTATAAGTCCCTACTCCTACTAGGTAGATTATAGGCTTGGGAATGAGAAATAATATGAACAATTCTCATATTTCTTAGACACCATGGAGAATGCTAAAATCTTTCAACATCCCTCTCCAAAGGTTCTACTATTGTCCCATAACACAGATTCAGAACCTCCAGTGCAAAGAAGTTAAATTCAAATAGCTACAAATCGGGGGAGGCAGGATTCCCACCCAGGCCATCTGAATGACACTGTCATTCTTATCCAGGTCAACCTCCTGGGCCCTGACTTCTCGGTCCATCCCTTGGAGATCACAGTACCCAAGCCCTGGACTGGGAAGAGCAGAGGAGACAGGCAGGCCAGCCCCCACCCAGCACAGCCTCTGGCACAAGGTAAGACCGGAGAAGAATGAAGAGGGCGGGGCTGAGGGTAAGGAGGGGTAGAAGTCACAGCAGGTGTCTCTACAAGGACACAGGCCAATCAGCTCCAGGAAAACTTCCTGCATCGGATCTCCAAAGGCGGCTTTCCATTTCCTGAACACAGACCTTCACGAGGACGGCTCATTGGTGCGGCACGTGAAGGCTTGTTTTCAAAATCAAAATCACAGCATTTCATATTATAGGAAGATAGGAAGAAAAGTATTTAAAAGGATCTGTCAAACAGAGCTGTAGGGAAGCGAGGAAAAAGAAATGCTCACATTACCCGATTGCAGTGAGTCTAGCCTTGAACTTAATTTTCCAGAATTCTTGAAATATCAGTGATCACAGCAGAAAAGAACAATTAATCAGGCCGCGTTTGTTCCCTATGTGTGAGTCGCTGTTGCCACCTACAGGTAAACATGGGGCGTGCAGCGCTGCGGAACCGCTCATCCTCAGGACAGAGCCCTGGAGAAGGAGGCTCTGGGGAAGTGGTTTGTTTGCAGGATGCAGAAAACGCAATGATACCTGAAGGAGCAGCTCTTTCTCAACCACCTCTTCGGTCTTGCTGATGAGGCGCTTCTGCAAGGTGTGAATTTTCTGTATCATCTCAAAGGTACTGGGGTCGCTGGCCTGTCCAAGGGGAAGAGCAAAAACCGGCTGAGAGGTCATCAGTTTCAAAACACCAAGGTCCCTACGTAAAATAATTATTGTTTTATCGAGATCTCCTGCAAAGCCACAGCATCAATGTAAAGAGAATTAAAACAAAACAAAGCATGACAGGTGGGATAGTCATAATTACCTGCCCACCACCCCACCATGGTTTTCCAATGTCTTATCTAGGGATCTAGTTCGCCAATATATGGGAAATGGGTGTGTTGACTCCACCAATAGGAATAATGAGAATAATGACAGTGACTGTATATGAGACCTGACTCTCTGTCACCATCGGTACACTGGGCTGCATTTCCTACAACTCATTTTAGCCATATAAGACAGTATTTGTCTTCCTTTCTTACAGATAACACAACTGGGGCTCAGAGAAGTTAGGTCATTTGCCCATATTGGTGAAGGCCAGAGCTGAATTCAAGGCCCACACACACCAGGCTCCAAATGCTGCTGCTGTAGCTCAATCCCAAGGTCAGAGGCTGTCCCTCCCAGCTCCAGTTTCCATAGGAATGAGCTTTGTTCCCTCAGTTTTAGGATCCACTCCCCTTTAGTCACCGTCACCAAGAAGATTCAATACAGTTCCCCATGGGGATAGCTACAGGGTGGGAATCTCTGCTAATAACTGGCTGCAGAATGCGGCCATGGTATTTCACTCCTGGATGGAGTTATCAACCTATAAGGCTCTGATGTCTCTTCAATTGTTATCTGTGCACAATTTGAACAAGACCTATGGTTATAAATTGATCCATTGTCCTCCAGTCCGCCAGCCAAACCTTCCCTCTCAACTGTTCTGACGTTTTGAATTAATCTAGCAAGCTAAATATTTTTAACTGTCTCCCAGAGTCTTCATTTTCTAATTTTTTAAAATAGAAATTGACGCCGAGTTGGAAACTTGAAAGATCTGCTTGAAAACACACGGAATAAACTAATGTGATGGCAAATGGATTTAAACACTTCAGCTCCACTTCCCCGGACAGATCCACACGGTGGCTGAGCTAGTAAACGAGACACCACACTTGGCATGTGAAGAGGAATAAATGAGGGTCAAAAAAGGGGAAATTAAAGAGATGTTGTTGACTCTGACTTTGAGAAGCACTGAGCAGTGCCAATTGATACCCATATATTGGGACTAGGTCTGGCACACATCTCTTGGCAGGACTGGATGTTATTAAAATCCAGGCCTCATGTTTACATAACAATTTATAATGCATTAGCCTTAATGCTTTCTTCATTAAAAGGAAAAAATAAAAATGAAAAACAAAAACCTAGTTAGCTGATTTTCCAGCCTGCCCTGATCTTTCTTGTATCATAGACTTATCTTTCTCAACACCCTAATTGTTCATTTACTGGAATCCCCTTCTGGCACCCACGTTGCTTGGTACAACCAGGAGAGTGCCCTCTTTTTCTTGAATAAGAAGAGTTTATCTTTAACTGCTATTTGCAGTGCTGGTGGTAATGTCCACCAGGAACTCATAAAATATCAAACGAAATTGATTGCCCATCTTCTACCTCTAAGACTTTGGCTATGTCCCCAGATCCTAAAGGGTTTGGCTAGAGCTTTGCAAAGAGGGCTCTTTAAAAAACCATTTTTCATGGAAGAAGGAAAAAAAAATAGAATGCAAAGACCAATTGAAAGATGATTAAGATGCTGGTGGCCCACGTAGCTAAAGGCCATTAGCAATCCAAGATGGACAGGCAGTTGAGGGATAACTGGTGGACCACAAACTCCCTAAACAAGAAAAAGAAATGGCAATTGGTAAAGCCAGTACACAGCTTCTACTGGGTCTTTTTTCAGGCAGAAAGGATTTCGTTCCAGACTTTTAAAACAAAACTCAAATGAATTCAAATGGAGCATCTGGTTCTGGAATAACCCAATTTGCATTGCAGCCAGTCTTACATTCTAGGTGACAATTTGCAGAGCATTAAATTAAAGGGCACTTCTTAATTGTGCTTTAGGTTAGAAGCCTCCAGCAGGGTAGGAGAGAAGATGGGGGAGGGGAAGAACATTCCAGCAGCTGTTACCTCGAGCTTCCTCCATCTGTGCACATTCATGGGGTTCTCCAGTTCCTCCTCCAGGGCTCTGCAGCGGGTCCTCTCCTTTAAGAATTCTCTTTGCATGTGAAAAAACTCCTGCCTGAATAACACAGACTTTCTTTTGCAAAGAAATTCTCTGCCCATTTGATCCCCCACACACACACACACACACACAAACACAAGCTAATGCCTAGTCTTTTTTATTTTTTATTTTGAGGCGGGGTCTTAAGTTATCCAGACTGACTACAAATTTGCAATCTTTCTGCCTCTCAAGAGTCTCTGGGATTACAGGCATGTGCTACTGTACCCAGCTGAACATCATCTCTTTAAATGGCCACATCCATACTACATCTTGGGTAGAAAGTTGGAATTCAGGGGACTTTTGTGAACACTGAGACCAGCCTCTCAAATCTGGTTAAGGCGTAAATGATGTCAGTTCTTGCAGAGCTCAGAGAATTGCCTTCGCTTTAAACAACAACAAAAATGTGACAGGCTTTAGAATATTGATTCTGTATATTCACGGAATTTAGAAGTGTGTGAAATGAAGGAGGTGCAGAGGTGAATTATGAGAGCTTCAATATACTTTTCAATGTTTCTAAATGTTTGTACAGTACAGTGAATGAGCACACAGCCCCTAACAGAGCTATTGAGGCACAGGGGACCACCTGGCAGCAGTCAGGCCTCCACCTCCACCCTCACTGCACGCCACACATTGGGATCATGGGTGGAGGGGGGGTGGGGGGGGGAGAGCTCTGACAACATCCCTTTGCCTGAACCCAATTCCAGAGGGACTCTGCTTGGTCCGGTTTGATGCAGGGCTTGGACTTCATGGGGTTTATAGTTCTACTGGTAATATTCCTGTGCAGCCAGGACCAGGAGACAATGAGTCAGGATTTGGGAGATCTTCTACCTGGCATTCCCCAACCCTAGCACACAGGTGACTGAAAAAGTCCCAGGCACCAGCTCTGCCGCAGACATACTTGCAAAATCTTCAGGAATCTCTAGTTAATAGGACTGTGCTGCAGCCGTCCTCAGGATCCTGTGAGCTACCTGTCACCCTATCAACCAGAAGTTTGGTTGGGAGGTGGAGAAGCAGCAAGCACTTGCATTGACAGGAGCAATGAGGACATTAATGTCTGTCCTCGTCTGCTCTGGGTGTGCAGATCACTAATGCTAAGCCATTTCTTACTTAATTGCTTCATTTAAACCAATAATACAACTTCCCCTCATTAGCAAGACAACCCATTCGAATTAACTGCATGAGGTTCACATGAGATAGGGAGCCCAGAACAAGGTGCTTAGAATTAAAAGCATATTTGTAACACTTCGATTCTCTAGGGTGTCTTTGGAAGAAGAGGGCAAAATGTTGGCTACCATGTTTGATGGCTTGCTTTCTATTAGACTTTGTGCCAGGCACATTACATTTGTTTTCATATTTTATTGTAACTACAAGTCAAAAGCTCAGAGAAGTTTAGTGATTTGCGCAAGGTCACACAAGGCTGAGATTAGAATTCATGACTGCTTGCTCCCAATCTGTATCAAGTTGTCTTCTCATTGAAAAGAAAAATAAAACCCATTGTCCACAAACTAGCACTATTGAATAGAAATGGGTAAAAGTTTGTCCTCTATGGGTGTCATAAAAATAACTGGTGGCTGATAGTCCTGGAGATCTTTCAATAGCTACTTAGAATGAAGCCATTTGTCTCTACACTGTCAATGGTAGTAAAGGTATGAGTGATTCTCTAAGCTCTTCTTTAGATTTCTTTTCTGAATTTCCCATGTTTTCTACAATGAATTTACACTACTTTCATTACCCGAAATACAAGCAATTCTTAAAAAGATTAAGAAAAAAAAAAAGTATTGATCCATCCCTGATGGTGGCTGTCTTAGTATTCCTGAATATATTCCCTATGTCTAAATATCAAAACTATCTTCTAATTCAATTAAATTAAGAAGCAGATCCAAACTGTGTCCTTATCAGGAGTGGTCAAGGAGATTCCTCTACAAGCCCCTGGAGAATACGGACAGCTACTGGGAAAAGATCAGATGCTCTTATTTGGTTTCCTGCAGCTCCCCATATAAAACAAAGTACTGTTTTCCCCAAGGAAAAGTAGATCTCAGGCACCTCAGATTAAAAAAAAAAAAAAAGACGAAGATACACACTAAGCTAAAGTAAAGCTGCAAAAGATAAATCAAGAGTGAGAGAGAAAATCTGACTACCTTCTAGAAAACAGATTTGCAAATAGTGGTAGAATTAAAATTTCCACCTACCTCTTTTCATCCCATATATAGTTCCAAGAACAAAGTGTAAAGTTACCCGGATGAAATTTAAATATTGCTGCTCCACCCCCTACACACTGCCTTATTAAAGAAATTCACCTTTTTTCATTGGGGAAAGAAATTTTTCTGAATCATGACTAGTTGGTGTTTGTGATATGACTTGAAATGTCCTTTTTAAAAATCCAGAATCATTCTTTTAAATATTTTTTTTTTTTTTTTTTTTTGGTACCAGGGATTGAACCCAGCAGCACTTTAACACTGAGCCACATCCCCAGACCTTTTTTTTTTATTTTTTATTTTGAGACAGAGTCTCGCTGAATTGCTTGGGGCCTCTCTAAGTCGCTGAGGCTGGCTTTGAACTCGTGACCCTCCTGCCTCAGCCTCCGAAGCCACTGGGATGACAGGCATGTGCCACCTTTTTGCACTTGCCCAAAATCCCTTGAAAGGAAACAAGTTCGTTTTCGTTTTGCCTGGTGGGCAATGTAGGGTGGGATGGGAAAGTTCTTAATCTTTCTTGGCTGATAATTTCATCATGCAGAATCCATTTATCCAATTAATTTGATGAAGACTTTCAATGACCAACAATCGTGAGAAGCTCCCCGCAGAGTGCCATGCCCTTACCAGTTACCTGAGTTCCTCCACGTTAGCCACGCTCCTGGCGAGAATCCCCTTCTCCCTGCGAAGCTTCTTGATCTCAAGTTTGAGGATCCGCATGTCCTCTACCCTCTGGTTGTACTGGCTTTCGCCCTTATTCATCACCGACTGCTGGATCTTGATCTTCTCGTAGAGCAAAGCTAACTCGTCATTGCGCCGAACAAGCTGAGACCCCAGGATGTCTCTCTCGCTGATGACCTAGAAACGAGGGGAAGGGGCCCCAGGAATGGAAAAGTCACGCTTTTCATTGTGGCTGCAGCCTTCATTCAGCCCACGAATATCTAGCAAATGGCCATGTGGGCGCCACGTGCACCGGCCACTGGAATCACCTGCTAGACCCTCAACACTGGGCTCCTCCCACTAGAGTTGGGGTCCCTTTGAAACGAGAAACCACTGTGCAATAAATAATTTGTAATAATGTTAATAGCCCAGCGGTCCAAAATTTCTTGGCCTGTGGGTAGATCATTTTTGTTTGATGGTATATTTTTTCCAACCCATTTGTCATTTTTTGTTTTGTATTGTTTTGGTTTTTGTTTGTTTGTTTGTTTTGGTATTAGGGATTGAACCCAGGAGCACTTTACTACTGAACTATATACCCAACCCTTTTTATTTTAATTTTGAGACAGTCTGCTAGATTTCCCAGGCTGGCCTCAAAGTTGCAATCCTCAAGCCTCTAACTCTCAGGGCCGCTCCAACCCGTTTGCTTTTTGATGTTTAAATTTCAACAGTCTGGTCAAGTACCACCACTTCTTAGCGTTCTTGTAGGGACTAACTTCTCTCTGCCAGGTCCTTGAAATCATTTACGTTTCTAAGCCCCACACTACACATTTGAGTTTCTAGCTCCCAAATATGTAATTATTAATTGCAATTACATATGAGCTATTATGTTGCCCTGGAATGTAAGCTCATTGAGAACAGGGAACTCGTGCTTCTCTTGACCAAAGTGTCCCCTGTGCCTGGAGAAGGGACCGATGCCTAAGAAGTGCTTGTAAATACAAGCCCATCAAATGAGTTACTATTCCATCCCCAATCAACAAGAGATGGGCCTCTGCTGCTGACCTCCCAATAAGGCTGGCATTGCTGAAAGAGGACAGAGGAGTCATAAAAATTGGAATTGATCACTCGTGACTGTGGTTGAGAGTCTGATGAGGAGACTCTACCTGGTCTAACTCCTTCTTCTGCCTCAATCGTTCCCCATCAGCCTCGGCAATGATTCGCAGGAGTTTTCTCTCCTCGGCCTCTTGCTTTTCAATGAAGTGTTTCGTCTCCAGGGCTTGTTGTCTCAGCTTCTGCAGCTCCGCCTGAGAAAGAGTAAACGATGTGAACAAATTTCCTTCAACAGCAGCACAAACCAGGACTACAGGGCCCAGGTTTAGATGCCCAGTTAGGCTTATGCTTTCTTTGATGTTTCATTGAACGTGATTTGATCACTCTCACAAGCCCAACAGAGACCTACAACACACACACACACACACACACACACACACACACACACACACACATGCATGCAGGGGCACTGACAAGGAAATAGCAATGCCCCATATCAGTGACGGTGTTTTTCTGTGAGTTGTGCCCTTGAGGGATTCCTCTCACTTGTCTGTGTACATGTAGCTTCATTGGTATTCCACAGCGTGGCTTCTCTCACCAAGAGAATTCACTAAGAATAGAGCAGAGGAAGATGCAGGGGTGAGGACAGGCTTCCATTCCAGGCATGGCCCTAACGCCACCAGTACATTCACTGCAAAGCAAGAGCCCAATGCAAGCAGAAATCAAATTAGCCAAAAATAATTTGAACTACTACTATGTGTCTATCTAATGGAAGCAGCCTGATGAGAAAGAAGGGCCAGACTCAGCTGTGAGCTCTCTGATAATGTGTCCCTGATGACCCATCTATAAAAAGATGTAAGCCCCCAGGCACAGTAGCGCATGCCTACAATCCTAGCGGCTCAGGAGGCTGAGGCAGGAGGATGGAGAGTTCAAAGCCAGCCTCCACAACATTGAGGCACTAAGCAACTCAGTGAGACTCTGTGTCTAAATAAAATACAAAATAGGGCTGGGCATGTGGCTCAGTGGCGAGCGCCCCTGAGTTCAATCCCTGGTACAAAAAAAAAAAAAAGATGTAAGTCTTAGTCCTAAGATATTTCCAACCCAGATGATACACAAATATTATGCAAATATTAATTAGCCCAGGCAACAATTTTTCAGTAGCTTTTTTTTTTATCATGAAGTAAATTTATGTCACAGGAGATGGAAGGAAAAGTCATCAGTGAACCAGGGTCATCAGGGACACATTATCAGAGAGCTCACAGCTCAGTGTGGCCCTTGAGGTTATATGGAAATCATAGGAATGATGTGGGAGAGGTGCTATAAACTGAGAGAAATTCTTCTCATTGAAGGACAACCCACTTCTATTCCACAAGTAGGTTTGTGACTACCATACCCTCGGCACAATGCTGCATGTTTTACCAACTCTTTTCTCCATTTTACTAACACAATCACAGAGACAAAAAAGCAAATAAGTACAGCCAGTAAGTAGCAGAGCTGAGAGTCCAACCAGGTGTTTTGGATGCCAAAGTCTGTGTTCCTGCTACTGTCACCACCCCCATCATTCCCAGTGAAATCAGAAGATGAGTAAGACAAGGATCCCGCACCCACTGGAGACGATGAACAGAGCCACTGGGGTGAACACACCATCAACCTGTGTGAGGAGGACATGAGAAAACACAGGAAGGAGTTTCCACTTCTGCCTGGAGTAGAGAAGAAAGAACCAGTCAGGTCCCTGGCTGTCGAGAAGGAGGCAGACCAGGAAGCCACATCCATCCCCTGTGGCTGGAGTAGAGAGCTAGGTAGGAACCAGCAGGAGGTGAGGCTGGTAAGCAGCTGGGCTGGACTAGGAAGGGCTTTGCACACCATGCACAGGATGGAGCACACACTGAGGAACCAAAATGTGTCTTTAAGAGGTTTCGTGCCCAGCTGAGAAGGACAAGTGACCCAATCGAATGAGGAGGGAGAGCTTTGCTTCCCCCAACCCATGCCTGAGCTCACAGGAGACGTGATAAGATGACATTAAGGCTTCAATGTGTCAATTGCTTGCAGGTTGCCAGATGACAGTGAAAGACTTGTAATTTTTCCTTTCAAGTAAATATTGGGACTCACACACACACATAAACACACACCCAGAAAGGTCACCAAGACAATAGACAACTCCATACTTACATGTGCCTGTGAACCAACCCAACTCAGGTCAAGGTCTGCCTCTCACTCATGAACACCAAGAGTCATGAATGCCACACCTCAGCAGCAGTCATGAATGCCACCCTAAACCGCAGAAGATACCAAGATCCCAGCAAGAGATGTTTAAATTAAATGCAACCAGCTACTGTAATATAAAACCAGGGGTTTCTTTTATGACATTTTGTTTGTTCATTCATGAAATGTGTTTTTTTCCAGGGATAAGCAAAAGGAAATGCTTATTGAGAAAAGATCTGGTCTAGTATTTACCACTTACAGGTTTTGCCTGATAGGAAAGTCAGGGAATAACCAGCCTTTCTGTTTCTATAATCATTTAAGGTGACAGCAGAGACAGCAATAAAATACCTGTTTGGCTCCTGCTTCCTTTAATAAAACTTTTATTTTCCCATACCTGCAACACTCACTTCTCTGTTCCTAAGTGCTGAGAGCTGATCAGAATCCATCAGCAGAACAAAATGAAACCCCTGTTATATTAAAATGCAATCAACAGTGTGTAAAAGTATCTGTCTGGAATGTAAAACCGTTCGTGCGTTTGGCATTGCTGGGTGCTTTTTTCATAATATATCAAAATTCCGAGTGGTCTCCTTATGTCATAAATTTATGGGCTGTAAACAAGATGTGGCATTAGACGCTGGCAGCAAATGTGAACATCAACAAAATACCTTGGGTCTAATACATTTAGCAGTTATAAATCTGAGCTGTCTCACCCAGGAAAGATGGGAACAACTGCTGTGCACCCAAAAGCACATCAAGCAGCATCTTGGAGGGGACCTGAGGTTTCTGCACCCATCAAAGTGTTACTGGTGGCAGGAAGTTGTAATGAGATGGCAGGATGCACCATTCAGTCACTGCCCCTGTCATGGTATGATTTTGTGGAAGGTGTTTACGAACTACATACCATCTCATTTGGCTTGGAGCATAAAACATATCTCAAGAGCTACCCTTGCAAGAACCTTGTCCATTCCTGCATGGACGACCTGAAGTCTTCTGGCCACAGAGGAAGTAGGCTGTCTCTCTTTCTCTCCCCGCCCAGCCCCTGCCACCCTGTCTCAGATAACAGCTCCCCCTTTCTATCATGCTACAGAATCCATTAAGTAAAAGGATGTGGTGCCCTGGAGTGAGGTCCTAATGTAGTACTGAGCTCTGGACCCAAGAGAATTTGTCATTGGATTATTCACCAAGAATCAAAGTGCTGTCAGATAGATGGGGGATGATTGGTAAGTGACGAGACAGAATCATGGACCTGTTAGCACTAGAAGACAGACACTGCAAACAAGATGGCCCCTTTGGTGCTGATGAAACAGGACTGGCACAGACTGGGCAAGGGGACACAGATGCAGCAACATCTACAGAGAGCGTATCATAACCATGATACACTGACAATGTCCAGAATCCCAAGAAGTCCAAAGAACCCGGTAGCAACTGGAAAAGGAATTTTGGAAGGAACAAAATTTTTCACTTGAGGAGGATACATGAGGGTGAGGGTGACATATGATGACAATTGTTTGTCTACAGGCTTGGGGGAGAAAATTGGGTTGTCCTGTAGAGAGGTATATCATCCTAGCAAGCAGGCTAGGACTTGTCCCTCCATCGGGGATTATGTGCACACACCACTTTGTAGACCTCACAAAAGTAAGATGAATGTGTCATGGGGCAAAGTTACTAGAATCAGTCCTCCCTCCCCCCGTGTTGGTTTGCAAATTTAGATGCATGAAATCCAGAGACCTGTGTAGAATGTGATTCTGATTCTTAAGCTGAAAAAGTCAAGAGACTGAAACTCAACACTGGAGCTGTCATATTTTTCTAAAGAATGTCAAACAGGCTTAATGATAGGCCGAAATTATCCAGTCGGAGCACCACTGCAAGTCATCCTTGGATAACCTCAAATAATAAATCAGGTGGGTATTCTTCCTCTGTTCCCCACTCCTGCCTTAATGGGAAATGCTGGAAGAAAAAGCATCCAGCTCCATAAAGCCTCCAACCAGTGACCCAAAGCCATCCCAACCAGGGATTCCCCATCTGGAGCTCACCCTCCAGAGCAGAAACCTTTTGATCACCCTTCATTCCACCAGCTACCAACTCTGCTGGTCCAGGGCCACAAAACAGGACCCTATGCCCTTTATTTTATTTTATTTTATTTTATTTTATTTTATTTTATTTTATTTTATTTTATTTTATTTTATTATAATGCTTCTTTGGCGCTATACGTAGATGCCTGTTGGTGGAGGACATAATTGAAGTAAATACTAACTCACATCAAAGTATTGATCTTTTGTACAGGAATCACTTATTCTAGAGCAGAATTTTACAGCAGGCAATTAATTCCACCCTGGACTCAGCTATAGGTTAATCTCTTGGATAAAGCATCACTTGGGAAACAGAGATGAGAATCAATGTCATCCTCCAAGAAAAAAAAATGATTCACCCAATGGATTTCACGGAAGCCTTGATAACGTGGGCCATGAGGCCCCTGGTGAAGCAAGGTTTATAATGAGTTCCTTCTGATTCATTCAGCAACAAATAAACCCCATCCCACTGCAGGTTCCAGGGTGGATGAACTGCTCCCATGAAACTGTTTTTGAACAGGGGATAAGGGCAAAGATTTAGGATATTTTCAAGTTTTAAAAAATATATGTATATTTCTTTATATGTAAATAAAATTTAATGCAGAATTATTCTTTTTCTATCATAAGTTGCAGTTGGAGAAATGCGAGTCTCAGGTAAATATATCAATGACTGTATCTTTTTTTAACCATATCTCAGTAATTCTGTTTCCATGAAAACCTACCATTAGGTTGCCAAAACATACCCATTATTAGATTGAGAGTGTATATTTCTATCTATGGCATCTTAGAATCAAGGAAATGTGATATTAAATCTGTCCAATGCTAGACATACTTTTTTAAGATAGGGACTATATTTGAAAGCTAATATATGCAAAAACTGAGGTGTTCAGTCTCTAATTTGTTGTAAACGGTTCCTGTGAGCAGTTCTGAAGCATGCACATTTTCAAAGGAAAAAATGCCACCATTCTCTCCTTTTTGAATTCCTTGGTCACATGAAGTAGAAGGGAAATCCATTGGATCCAAGAGGGAAAGGAAATGATGTCAGGATTAGTGATGTGTGCAGTGAAACATGTTTGGTTAGAGAATTTGAAATGGTTTAATTATTTGGTATATTTTCTCAGAGTCAGTAGGAACAGAATGTTCTACACTGGTAGGTTTGAAGGATATGTCCTCGTAAGATCTATGGAGACAGGTGGTCCCTGGAAGAACAGCTGCAAAATTCTTAGACCCACAGAGGAAAGTGAACATGAACCTGGCTGGGAGCAAACCAGGTGAAGACAAAGCTCTCACACCTGGTAGTTAATGATTCTTCAGGCAGAAAATTCACACATACACAAAGGAACTTGACTAGGAACAGAGAGACAAACTGTCATCTTCTAGAAAGGCCCAACCAGAGAAATGAAAAGTTGTGCTCCCTTTGTGTCCAATGAATCAAAATGCATTCTGCTGTCATGTATAACTATCGAGAATAAATTTTTTTAAAAAAATTTAAAGGCCCAGAGGAGCTGGGAAGGGCTGGGTAAGAGCACAGAGCTGGACCAGGACTGCAGATGGAAAATCCTGTGAGATCTGAGATCTCAAGGACTTATTAGGCATATGGGTATCTTCTCTTTCCATTGATGCAGGACAGCCAGCATAAACACGCTGTTCTACCTCTGTACCACTCCCTCCCTTGTTCCTCTGCAAGCCCTGATACCTCTTGAGGATGGGTTGGGAAAACTGGCAGGGAAGACCATAAGCAGCCTGGGTTGTCATCCCCGCCCCTTGCTGCCTTCAGTAGGTGGGGACTGTCCCTAGTGGGTCAGTGGACCACTGGTCCACCGCGTCTCTTATAAGGTGGTCTGTACCTTCAGTGTCTCCTTCTCCTTTTCTATTCGCTGCTGTTCCAGATTCAGCTTCACAAGCACAGACTCTTTGGCAGAGATTTCTTCTTTCAGCTGATCTACCTGATGGGTCATAATCTTTAACTTTCTCTTCATTTCTGTTATTTCATCCTAACAAAAAGAAAGGAGAAAGTGAATCAAATAAACATCACCATCTCTATGGAAGTTCAAGACAAATTTCAGAGCTTCCCCTGGAAGCTCTCTCAAAACAAAGTTCTCTTGACCAATTATGATGGGCAATTCTTTTGTGTCTTCAATGCCCGTCAACCTCAAAGTACTTCATAGCAATGACTCAAAACAGTCTCATGAGACATATACAAAGTATACATAATGAGTATCTCAAACACACACACACACACACACACACACACACACACACACACACACAACCCTTTATTCCTCTCCTTATTAAAGGAACTGGAAGCACAACAAACATCATAGCTAAAATATTTCAAAGCAAAGCTCTGCAATTAAATGACAAGAGTGTGCTGCCGCCTCTGATTCTCGGTTGCCATTAGCAGTTTTAAAAATAACAAAGAGGAGAAAGGTAATCCTACAGAATAATTAAAAGAAGGACCATGATCTCCACATCCTATGAAGTTGTGTCATTTCCATTTCAAACCACCTGACAGTTCTGTATAAATCAGTCTTCTTTCCCAGGTGAATTGCACAGGACTGCTTCTTAATCTCATCTTAACCCCTGCCACAAGGGCACCAGAACCTCTTTTAACCCAGGGTGAGCAAGAGTCAAAATGCAAACACATAAATATGTTCTTTACCTGCGCTTCAACCAGGTTTTTGCTGTACAGGTTCCTGTCTGACCTCACAGCTTCATACAGGTTCTGTTGCTGTTTTAATTTAGTCTCCGATTCAGCTATTTTTTTCCTATAGTCAAAAATCTGCATTTCACGGATTTTTATGTCTTCCATGTTCATGAGGACCTGGAGGAAACAGAAGTATAGGAATATGCTTGAACAGCCCATCTGTGCTTACGGACATGGGACAAATAAAGTTCTTTTTTTTTTTTTTTAATCTAAAGGTGGCTGGTAGAGATGCCAGCGATCAGAAAATCTGACTGCGACAATAATCACGGCAGCACAACACAGAAATTCCACCCCGCTGATTAGGTGCAAGCATATATCTCATCTACACTGCAGTTCTGCTCAATGATGAAGGTTTAACACAGTTATTCTGTGAACACAAGAAAGAAAAAGATGGAAAAATTCTTTCAATTCTGGAAAGCCTCTCCTGACCACCCCACCCACCAAAAACGAAAAGAAAAAAAAAGCCACAGGTTTATATAGAGCTTAAGGGAAAGCACTAGGAAAGATAAGAGATAATTTAGCTGTTTGGCCACACAGGCTGCTTTATCACATCAACCACCAGAAAGAAAAGTGGCCTTTAGCCCTTGACAGCAATTGAAACTGTGTCCTGCCAATGTCAAGGCCCTTCCAGCAAGGGAACTCAGAGGACTTCATAAAAATGCAATCTATTGTGCACACAACATTTTTAGGAAAACGGGAAGCCAGCAGGATCACCTCCTTTTGGCAAGTATGAAAAATCAGGGCCTGAAATCCCAGCTTCAGTCAATTCCTCTCAACATCAGCTCATAGAGTAGAAAGTACGACTCTCAGTTGCAGGTCCACAGAAATTCTTTTTTTTTTTTTAAAGGACAGACTTCTTTAAAAATTCCTTAAGAAAGCTCAGCCTAGTGGCACAGGCCTGTAATCCCTGAGGCAGGAGGAGCATCAGTTCTAGTCCAGCCTCAGCAACTTAGCAAGACACCCTGTTTCAAAACAAAATAAAGAGGCCTAGGGTGTAACTCAGTAGTAAAGTACCCCTGGGTTCAACCCCCAGAAATGTCCCCCCCAAAACAAAATCCATTAAGAAGAAAAATGTTAGTGAAGAAAACATTGAATCAATGAAACTAATGTGCCTAATTAATGTTCAATGGCTAAAACACATAAGGAGAAAATTCTCATGGAGATTTCATGTCATTTTAGTGGATTTTTCTTTACTCATGGTTATAATTAGAGGAAATAGAGCAAGGTGACAGAGAATGCAAGAATGGGGACATACTTGAAGTAATAGTCCTAAAAGGTTCCTCAGAGGAAGTGACATTTTGTCTAGAAACTAAAGGTGGATAAGTACCATAGAAATCAGTTGTTTAAAATATTTACCCTTTATGTCTTTATAGAAACATCTTCCAAAGTTTTTGTATAAATATTTAAGGAAGGATGGGATTCAATTTTAGTAAATGTCTTTCAATACATATCATTTTGTATTATTTTCTTATTGGAGCAATTAATTTGATATACTTACCAATATATTTTCCCTTTAAAAAATCTTAGTTCCTTTATACATAATACAAATTCCATAATTTAAAATAAATTCATAAATGGGAAAAGTACATTTCTTTTATTTGCTTGGCTTTTCCTTTTCCCTTGAACTCCCATAACCACCCCTCTCCATATAGTATATCTTGGTTAACCATCTAATATGTGCCTTCCATATTTTTCTTTTGAGCTTGGCATATTTTATTCAGGCCTACAAATATAATAATAAAAACTCATATTCATCAGGTGCTTCTTCTGAACATGGCATTTTATGGGTATTAACTCATTTAATCGTTACAAAAATTCCTATGAAATGTGATGATTCCTATGAAATGTGATGATTCACCTCCCAATTTTGCAAGGACAGAAACTGAGATAAAAATTTAAAAAAAAAGAAGTAATATTCACCAAGTTGGTCAACGAGTAAGTATACAGCTGCAAGAATTTGTTTTTCTTTGTCTTTTGTTTTTCTTTGCTTTGGAGGTTTTGTTTTTTATTTTTAGGCAAATGGGATCTTGGAATACATGTTTGCACTCTGCTTCTTAGATGTAATAATGCCTTGGAGAAATCATCTGAAATAGCTCCAGTCCATTCCCTTCTAAAGGTGCATAATGTCCCACAGTATGGGTGTGACACCCTCTCCTGGCTGTTTCTCTGTGACTATTCACTTGTTTCCACTTTTCTGCCACTTTGAACCAGGTCACAGGAAACACTTTGTACATGTGTTCTCCTTCACCTGTGCTTTTACTTCTGGGGGATGGATTCCCAGGAGTGGAATAGCTGGCTTGAAAAACATATATATTTTTAACTTTTAACAATATTGTTAGATTGCTTTCCAAGATGGCAGTAACACTTTACATTTCCACACCGCCCGCAAGAGTTTTCTTAATAGAAAACTACCCTCTCAGTTTCACAATAAACCCTCTTTGGTCATACTGCATAATTCTTTTAATGTACTATTAGATTTGGTCTGACACAATTTCATTTAGGATTCTGCATACATATTCCCAAGCGATATAGCCTATAGCTTTCTTTTTAGCTTTATTTGAATGTCAAGGTCTGTGCAGATTTCATAAAGTGAATGAAGTGTCTTTCTGTTTACACATTCACTCACTCACTCATTTATTCACTCACTCAAAGAACATGTACTGAAGACCTTTCTTTTGCAGAAGCTGTAAAAGGACAGTTGTTACAAAGAGGAAAAGGACACACCTTCTACCCTCAGGCTCACCTCCAGTGAGTCTGCCAGGCACAGAAGGGTAATCAATGAATGGATACAACCAGTAATTCAGATATTCACATGGTGTTTTGGGAGAACCCAAAACTAGAAAATTAACAGGTAGTTTCTGAGGGTGGACCTATGCATCTTATCGAAGCAGTTAATATTAAAGATCTCCATCACTTGTGAAAACTACCTCTTCATTCTTAGCCCTCAACTATCCTAAGCAATGATTTAACATCAGTAAAGCAATACTTATTGGTATACCCCCAAATAACATATGACACAAAGCATACAAGCAGCAGTTTTCTTGAATTCTCTCTCTCTCTCTCTCTCTCTCTCTCTCTCTCTCTCACACACACACACACACACACACACACACACACACATAAATTATACCACTATAAGTTATATAGTTATCATCTTATGACAAGAGAATTATCTGATTCATACAAGTTTGAAGGAATTTAATTGTAAAGTAATTAGGCCCACAGTCAATGTTGAAGCTAATTATCTCTCAACTTTTCAGCGGCTTCCACAGGTATTGATTTGATTTTTTTTTCTTTTTGTTGGTACTGAGGATTGAACTCAGGGGCTCTTAATCCCTGAGCCACATCCCCAACCCTCTTTTATTTTTTATTTGAGACAGGGTTTTGGTAAGTTGCTGAGGCTGGCTTTGAAATCACAATTCTCCTTCCTCAGCCTCCTGAGCTGCTGGGATTATAGGTTGTGCACCACTGTGCCTGGCAGGTATTGATTTTTTTAAGTTTTCTACTTCTCTTTGAATTTGAAGCACATGTTTTCAAGAGAATCATCAACTTTAACCAATTTTTAAATTTTTTGGAATTAGAGTTATATAAAATATTTTATAGCTTTTGCTATTATTGTTGTTGTTGTTTTCTGTTATCATCTAATTGGTGTGGAAAGAAAATGGCCCAAGGTAAGAACACATGGACTCAGAGGTGAATGGCTTTGAATTGGTTGATGAGGAACTGGAAGGAAGAAGATTATAAAATCAAAGGTCTGGGGGGAAATTTTTTTTAATTTTTTAGTTGTAGATGGACACAATATCTTTGTTTTATTTATTTAATTTTATGTGGTGCTGAGGATCGAACCCAGGGCCTCACATGTGCAAGGCAAGTGCTCTACCACTAAGCCACAACCCCAGTCCTGGAACCAAAATTTTTAAAAATCTTGTATCTTGTTCCTTCTTTCATCATTTCTTTAATCCACATCTTCAGAATCCTTAAAAATGAGTAGCAGACAGTCCTTTAATGTATCAACACTGGTAGTTATGTTAGAAATAAATAAAAAGCCTAAATAAGGTGCCCAACTCTGGATCTGTTGTTTGATTTTTTTTTAAAGCACTATCTTAGCCTAAAATTTAGACTTTTTATGGAAAAGACATTGCCTTCTTTGGGGTCAGTGAAACGAATAGATGGAAAATACTTTGAACAGCGTAATCAGCATTCAGCATAGCAAGCAGCACATCAGAGGAGAGAAAAATTGCTTGTTCAATCATTTTGAGAGATGTTATAACAAGAATAATCCTTTGCACAGGCAGAATAATGCTCCAGAGAAAAAGATGGAGGCAAGGACATTTCTTTTTTGAGCATCCAACTAGCATGGGCCATCTTTTCTGCACACAACAGTGCACAAAATCACACACTTGTTTCTGGTTTCCTGAAGCTGAGGGTAACAAGAACCCATCATGATACCAAGAAGATAGAGGGAATTTAAGTGGCAAATGAAAAAAAATAACAAGTATTGAAACTAAGGGGAAAGACAATTTACGAGGCAATTTATTTCTAAGTGTCTGGACTCAATTTAGTTTGATGGAGATCATTCAAACCAATGGCACCCAGAAGTTCAAATCCTAAAAATTTACAAAGCATGTAGGGTGTTAAGTAGGGGTCAAATTCTTTATCAATAGACTGTCCCCTGTTAAAAGTGGTGCATCTGAAGCTGCAGGATTGTCAGGGGTGGAGCTGGAGCTTAATTAATTGATGACACTTCCAAATACTTCAAACCAGCTCATGAGATAAATCATACTCCAATATAGGAAGTTTTATTACAGCCAGAGATCTCCTAGCATTTACAGACCCACTTGAAAGAGTCCAGAGAATGCTTACAGTGCAAAATGTTAAAACAACCCACCAATAGAAGTAAGAGTGAAATTAAAAAATCAGTTGGGGCTGGGGCTGGGGCTCATTGGTAGAGCACTTGCCTGGCACGTGTGAAGCACTGGGGTTGATCCTCAGCACCACATAAAAATAAATAACAAAATTTTGGAAAAAAAAAACAGTTAATGCCCCTTGGAGACTGTAGCACAGCCAAAACATCATAGAGAGTGAGGCTGGATAAGAAAGTAGGTCATTGAATTTGGAACCCTTTAACATAAATTTGATGAAATATCCGTACAGTGAACTTCTCTCGGAAGTTTTTCTGGCTCGAGATCAATGGTATGAATGCTGACGATGCATTTACCCTCACGATGAAACTGGAAAACTCCTTCTTTGGAAACAGAAAACACCTATATGTGCCCACGCATGTGAAATTTTGAATGTCCCCAGTTTCCCTTGCTTCCAATATTTATCCTCTCTTTTAAATTTAGAGAAACCTATCTATGTTTTGATTTGAGAGAAAGAATACACATTTGTGTCATCATGTAAGTATTTAGCATATGGTAATTGAGTCACTTACTAAATGTCAACAGACAATTGTGATAGGTCACATTACATCATACTATATAATACTAGTGCTGAACTAATCAATTTGATTTTCTAAGAATCAAATCCTGTACTTCAGGAAAGCAGTTATTCTGACACAAAAAGTTAAAAGTTGTGCATGTCCCCTTGCTGCCTTCTCCAGAGTGCTACCTGATTAAAGATGCTCTGCATAAAATTCAAATTAGCATCAAAGAAACAGGAGCTTTGTTTCCTTATGAAGATATCTATTTATAGACAATATTTCTGCACTGAACATTTGCTTTCCTTGCTTATTTCTAAGACCTTCAAAGCACCACCCCACCTCACCCCCTGCCCTGCCCCACAAAACACAATAACATCTGCGGGGTTGATGCAGCAGACTGTCACTGAAGGAGCATGGCACAGTGAAGAACTTGACATCACCATGGGCCATCCCAGTTCTCATGGATTCCTCCAGCCTTCCTGCCCCCGGGAACCCCCACTGGTCAGCCTTCCAGAAGAGCCCAGCCCACTGCCTGATGCTGGTGTTTCCTTCCCCTGTCCTTCTGGTAGCCTTTCCCATCTCCTCTCACCTCCTGCTCACCACCCCCACCTCTCCTCCCCACCCCTAGGACTTTTCTTACCTAACTTTGTTTTGCTGTGGTTGATGGGGCCATGACATTCCTACCAAAGCAAGGAAACCCTTGATGGCAGGTTCCCTATTTATTCTCTTTGAGGGAAGCCAAACCTTTTCTCTGCATTTTCTTCTGTTAGGTTGAATCTCATGAACTCACAAAGAGTGGGTTATGTTTTATTTACAAATAGCTCTTTCAGAGGGTTCAACTTAAAGGTCCTACCATGGATGTGTTTTATGAGTCAGGGCTTTCGCCTGGGGCTCTCAGAAACTGGTCTCTCTCTTTGTGTATTTCCCATAGGCTCCGTTAAGCTGTTCTTTCCTTTATTCATCCTTGAGCAACCTGGGAGTCGTTGCAATCTAAGAGCAATACCACGAAGGGTGGGTTTAGCTTGATCCAACTCTAGTAGAATCCACTCTCAAATCTACCACAGGAAACACAGTGAAGTGCGAGATCCCCGGTCCACCTCCCAATTTCTAGTATTCCTTCATTTAGAGAAATTGTAGGAGCCCATTCCAATTCCCTTTACTCTGAGCTGCTATAGCAAATGGATAACTCTCACTCCTAGTGTGCCCTCCATCCAAGGTGGCTTCTCTCCATCCTGTCACCCCCTCTAGGCCGTGCTCCTCAGAACACTCTTAGCCACATCGGTTCCAACACTTCCTGCTCACGTGCTCTCTGAGCTGGCTACAGTCCTGTCTAGTTGGGCACAAACAGTTGAATCATAGGAAGGTGGGACATGATGGCCAATTTCATGCGTCAACTTGACTAGCCACAAGGTGCCCAGATTAAACATCATTTCTGGGTGCATCTGTAAAGGGGAGGGGTTCCAGAGGAGATTCACATTTTATTCAGTGAACTCAGTAAAGTAGATTACCCACCCCCATGTGGGTGGGCATCACCCAGTCCACTGGCGGGCTGAATGGATCAGAAGGGAGATGAGTGAGGAGCTCTCCCTACCTGCCTGCTTGAGCTAGGACACCTCATCTCAACCTTGCTCGCCCTCCTACTGGGGTTCAATATGGGCTCCCTGGTTTTCAGGCCTCAGGCTCAGACTGATCTACACCACCAGCTTTCCTGGGCCTCCGGCTTGCAAGAGGGCACAGCGGGGGGCTTCTCAGTCCCCATAATCACATGAACCAATCCTCCTATTTGTTCCATTTCCCTGAAGATCCCTGACTCAAGCACAGAGTGACACCTGACCCACGCTTAATACAGACCCCGAGCTGGGGAAGGGACAGATGGCGCGGGAAAGCTCTGGAGCACCTTCCCACCTCTTCTCAGGTCGTCTCTTTGATGAAGAAAATGCAAGGGACCATGAGTGGAGCCCTAGGCTTTTCTCAACTCACCTCTGTTGGCTTTCAAATTATCACCCATCTCTTACATTTCAACATCAGGCTTTATGTGGTCCTAGTGTTCAATACTGTTAAAAACGTCTCATTTACACCTGCACCTTATTGACATTTTATAAGGAGTTGAAATAGCTCCATTCAAATGCCACTCTGAGGAATAACTCTGGATTATTTATCAAACAAATTGATTTATCATTTACCTAACACTTACTATGTGCTAAAGATTCTTCTAAGCACTTTACAAATGTTACTTCATTTAACCTTCACGACCACCTCAAAGACGTGTGCCTCCAACCCTTTTTGTGTGCATACACACAAAATTGGGGTTAAATTATATATGATTAAGTTTACAATGTATTTCTCATATTCATGTTATGAACAAGTTCTCCACTTAAACATATTTTCAAACAATGATTATAAGCAACTTAATATTGCATCATATAAATGTAGCACAATTTAACTTTAAAAAAAACATTTGGGCTGATTCCTGTTTTTGATGACTATAAATTATGCTTGGAAGAATATTCTTTTTTAAAACCTTTGCATTTCTTATTTTTTTCTCTTAGGTTTGTTTTTGATAACAGAAATTTACAGGTCAAAAGAATAAACTTGGAACAATGTATACTCATTTTAGAAGTAAATGAAAATGTCAGTTTCATTATTCCTCAATGTCCTACAAATAGAAAATATGAAAGAGAGCTTTTTATTTGCAGGAATGCAGGGATGTGGTGTGTGTGTGTGTGTGTGTGTGTGTGTGTGTGTGTGTGTGTGTTGGTGTGTGTGGATGGTAAAAAAAAGAAAGATGGAGAGGGGGCAAAAAGTCCTTCATAAGAAGTCCAGAGATGACATCAGTTGTTGCAGCAAATGATAGATGGTGTCAGGGGCTAAGGAAAAGATAGAAATATTGTAGTGGATTAGCAATATTGTAAGAACTTGTGCTTAAATTGTTCTGGTGTCCACTTCAACACCAGAAATTGTGAAAAACAGTTGACAGTAAAACTTGGTACCAGGACCTCTCCTTTACAAGGAAGCAGGGGGAAAAACATGCAGTCCTGTATTCCAACTAGTAGCAGCATTCTTTTTACCGCTCCTCATCTACCCATTTGTTTAATAAACACTTGTTTAGTGCCTACTATGTGCCAAGATGTTAGAAATAAAGAAATGAGGAAATTAAATTTATTGAGCTCAAGAGCCGATCATAAAGCAGAGGGAACAAAAAATAAGCAACTACTTTGGAGGTTAGTAGGTGCTAATCCAGAGACATTGGCAAACACATCAAGTAAGCAGTGACCAGCTGTCCCCAGAGAGTCAAAGGAGGCTTGCTGAGCACTTGAGTTAGGTCTTGAGGGATGACTAGGAGTTTGCCATGTAGAAAAGGGGAAAAAGGACTTTCAGGGAGAGCTTGGAGCTCTGTCCCATATTCAGAGTGCCCTACCTACCTACTGTGCCACGTATGAGCTACAGGTGTGTGCCTAAATATTAGTCCACTCCACCCACAGGACAGCCATATGGGACTGGCAGTTGGCATCCCTGGGCTCGTCCCTCTGTCTCTGAACAATCCCCTACTCCCATGACCACAGACATGAAATTTTCTTCATGTGCTGTGATACGAAAAATGTTAGGAACATAGCCCCAGGGAGCCGAGAGGTGACAGAGCTTGGCAGGGTAGCAGAGTAAGCCTGGAGTAAAGGGGACACGAAGCAGGGCTGCAGCTGACCCTCATGGGACATTAACATGAGAAAAAAAAAGTAGACCTTTGTTGCTGTAACCTAATGTAAGCCAATGTCCTGGTCCAAGCTCTGGAACAGGAAGACCACAAGCTCTCTAGGAGTCACTAAATCAATCAACGGGGCTTATCAGATGATTAAGTAAGAAGCAAATACATTGTCCTCTAATGGCTCCTAATCAGAACTGCAAGAGTCTTCTGGGAATCTTGGACCAGTTCTTCTGGAGCCAGACAGAGCACAGGTACCAGCGCCCCCCAAGAAGCTTCTGTAAATGTCTGCCCAGCATTTGTTCAGCCTGAGTGGTAAGACATTGATTTCCTATCACTAAAGCTTGTTCCTCGCTTTCTTCGTGTCTGTAATTCAAATGCCGGCCATCCCCTGTCATCTTTGAGATTTCACTCCAAAAGACAAAACAAAGCTTAAATGCAAAAGCTTTGGCAGAATGCACTGTGGATTTCACTGGAGAGAAGAAGAGAGAGCTCACAATGCACAGCAGAGTTTTGGTAGGGGAAATACTGCTCACATGAGTCTTTTCCCCACAATCTCTTCTCAGCCTCACAGCTATAACCCTCACTACTCCCCAGTCCCGCAACCCCATCTCCAGATCTCTGCCTGGAACATCTAGGAGTTTGGAGGGTACTAGTTAAACGACTCAGGCAGACACCCGCCATGTGCTAGGACAGCTGGTTAAAGCGAAACCCACATCCTTAAGTCCTTGTCATCCATATGGCCTTGAGCCTTCTCCCTTAAGGAGTTGAGAGAAAAGGAGTTCTAGAACTCAGTTACCACGTGTGCATCTCCACCCGTGGGGGGATTTTACAATCCCAATGTTACTAAAATAAAAATGGCCCTTGAAAATGTGACCCACCTGGCTGATGCCAGTCATCACTGGGGTCTCAATTTGAGCCAGGAGATGAGAGTTCTCTGGGGAGTGAGAAGAGAGGGTTGAGAGATGATGCTGCTGGCAGCCCTGGGACTGGGGACCAACTCGGGGTGGCTGCACAGGAGGACAACAGGAAGGAGGCAGACGCCCACAGGATGGAGGGGGGGCGTGGAGAGCCGAGGTGGGAGGACACCAAGCACGAGCACTTGTCCATTTCAAAATCTGGCCCAGGAGGGCTCCGGGGTGGCTTTTATTCTGTCCACGTCCTTCCTCTTACAAGTGCGTGCAAGCCACGGCAGAAAGCTGAGCAAACCGTCCTCGCCGCCGCCTGCCGGGACCAGAGCTGCAGAGGGAGAACGCGCCGCGCCCCCGCTCGCCCCGCAGTGCCCAGGGGCTCACCTTTTGGGTCAGGTCGCTGGCCTCGTTGATGTACCGGTCGCGCTCCTTCTCCAGTTGGAAGATGATCTTCCTCTGCTTCTGGGCCTCGTCCTTGTAGCTCTGGATCTCCTCCTCCAGGTTCCTCTTGGTCTGCTCGTGGAGTTTCACCAGGTCTATCTGCTTCTGGGTGGCATTGACCGCCTTGAGCATGTTCTAAAATCGGGACAGCGAAGCAGCCACGTCACTCGTGATGTTTGAGGATTCCGTTCGCCTCCTACCTCATCCCTGATATAATTAGATGCCTTGTCCTTGGTATGAATAAAATAATCATAATCTCTATGGACTATAAAGAGCCTACTGTGTTAATTTGGCCCAAGGCACTTTAAATACAGATGCAGCAGGCTCTATGTTGCTCCTATTTTAAGGGGAGAAACAAAGACTGAGGGTTAAGCTACTTGTCTACAAGTTCATGTGACAAGGACGTGGCACGGCCAGGACTGGAATCCATAGCTGGCTGATCCCAAAGTCTATGCTTTTAACCCTCATCACAGCTCCAGTCTTTATCTAGCGAGGTTACAACAATTGAACCCAATCATATAACTCAGACTTTGACCGTGAAGGGGCAGGGCGCGGCGGGGCCGGGCAATTAGGTTGTGGGGTTGTGACTCAGCGGTAGAACGCTTGCCTAGCAAGTGTGAGGCCCTGAGTTTGATCCTCAGCACCACATAAAGTTAAATAAATAAAATAAAGATATTGTGTTCAGCTACAACTAAAAAATAAATACTTTAAAAAGTTAAAAAAAAATGCAGATGCTGGCCGGGTATGGTGGCGCAGGCCTATAATCTGAGCAGCTCAGGAGGCTGAGGCAGGAGGAGTTCAAAGCCAGCCTCAGTAAAAAACAAGGCACTAAGCAACTCAGTGAGATATTGTCTCTAAATAAAATACAAAATAGGGCTGGGGATGTGGCTCAGTGGTTGAGTGCCCCTGAGTTAAAACCCGGGTACCAAAAAAAAAAAAATGCAGATGCATAGAATTAACAATTTCACTCCTAGGTATACCCCTAAAAGAAATGAAAGCAAAAACTTGTGCATGAATGCTCATATTAGCACAATTTACAAAAATAAAAAGATGGAAATAACCCAAATATCAATCAACTAATGAATATAAACAAAAGATGGTATGTCCACACAATGGAATATTATTTGGCCATAAAAAGGAATGGAATATTGATGCAAACTACAACATTTTATAAAACCTGAAAACATTGTTCTGAGTGAAAGATGACAGAAACAAAAGGTCACAGAGTGCATGATTCCAGTTACAGAACTATCCAAAGAAGTCAAATTTATAGAAACAAAAAGCAGAGCAGTGTTGCTAGGGGTGGGAGGATGGGGAACAGGGTTTTTTTTGGGGGGGTGGGGGTGGGGGGAATGATGAGAATGTTCTGCACCAGATAATGATGATGATGGCAAAATATTGTGAAAGTACTAAAATGTACTAAATGTCACTAATAATAAATGTTGTTAGTATATTTTACCACAATAAAAAATTATATATATAGAATATAATTATATATAATATATAGAATTAATTTTATATATATATATATATATATATATATATTTTTTAAACGTGGATGTCCATGTCCCAGCTCCAGCATTTCTGATTTGGTAGACCTAGAGTGGAACCCAGGCACCTACATTTTTTTAATTGGTTGTTCAAAACATTACAAAGCTCTTGACATATCCTATTTCATACATTTGATTCAAGTGGGTTATGAACTCCCATTTTTTACCCTGTATACAGATTGCAGAATCACATCGGTTACACATCCACGTTTAGGCACCTACATTTTTGGGGGGGGAAGTTATGTGTTGATCTCCAGTACTGAAATGGAAACATGCCCCGGGGGTCCCCAATATCCTCTAATGTGGAGTGAACAGCCATGCATCCCAGCAGCCATGCTCAACAGGAGGGTCCACCTCCTGGGAAGGGGACATGGGGGGTTGCAGAGAAAGGGAGGGCCAGACAAAGTCAAAAAGAGGGAAGATGTGATCCACGCAGGATACAGAGATGTGTGGAAATGTCACAGTGAAACCCATTAATTTGTACAATTCATATCGGTTAATGGATGAAAGAAAGGAGGGAAGGAGGGAGGAAAAAAGGAAGGGTGAGTTCATCACACTAGCCACAACTGAATGACCCTGCCAGGGACTTTTGAAATAGAGCCTTCATTAGTCTCTCTCTCTCTCTCTCTCTCTCTCTCTCTCTCTCTCTCTCAGGGCGCGTGTGTGTCTGTGTGGTGCTGGGGACCAGACCCAGTGCCTGTGCCTCTTAGGCAGACAATCTACCACTGAGCCACACCCTTAGTCCTAGGCCTTCTCTGTAGAAAAGGGAAAATTGGCAGCTGTTGGTCATGGCCATATGGACTGGCAAACAGAGAGACAGTCTTCCCTGGGAGGAAGCAGGAACTCTGCAGGAAGTCTAGTGGTGGAGAGAGAAGCCTTTCTTCCCAAGAATTGGTTTCAGGCCAGGATCCAATCATTTCCTGAGGCCCCTGTATCCTGAAGCATCTTACAGTTCCTTCTCAAATCTGTAGCTAACCCAGACTTGCAGCTAGGTCCAAAATCCACTCCCCTCTAAACAGGTCAAATACCCGCCCATAAAACATTGGTTGTGTAATGACATAGAAAACAGAAAAGGTCAACTTTGTTTGCAGGTGTTTGATAGACATTTATTCTGTAAAAGACAGACACTTTGACACAACAATGAAAGAACCACAAAATCTCCATGTTGCTGCCTGTCAAAACCATGTCATTCATTCTTTCAGTGAAGATGGCATTTCAAATCAGTGAGGAAAGAATTTTATTATCAATACAGGTTGATTGCATACCTGCAGAGCCCAGTGCTAAGATTACAATGGCCAGGAAAAATAATTAGAAAATACACCCGTCCCTAAAGGAGGAACCAACATTAATTAAAGCAAACAAATTAATGTAAAACTGCTATTGTGCTACATGTCCTATTGTGACATAAAACCTATTAGTTGTTTACCAACATATAAAAAATAAAAATGAATTAAATGTTGTGCATGTTGAAAATTAATTTAAAAGCTGGTTATAGTGGTGCACACTTGTAATCCCAGCAACTCGGGAGGCTGAGGCAGGAGGATCACAAGTTTGGGGGCAGCCTCAGCAATTTAGGGAGATCAAAGGCAACTTATCAACACCCTATCTCAAAATAAAAAATAAAAAGGACTGATGAGGTAGCTCAGTGGTAAAGCACCCACGAAGTGCGATCCTCAGTACCAAAAACAAAAATAATGAATTTAAAAATCTAAATCCAATAGTATGATTAATATGTATACGTATATAGCTTAACGGAATAATTTCCAGGATTATAGGAGGAAAGAATTGGAATGATTTTCTTAATGAGTGCCTAGCATGGAAAGAAGCAATCTCCTGCTATTTCCGGAGATTTCCTCAGTAGTCTACTTTAAGGGGAAGCATAGTTTGTTTGGTTCACATTTATTCAATTCTGGGAAACCTAAAGGAAAGGAATGATTCAAGTCAGAGTGAACAAAGGCTACTTGTACTGTGATGTGATCCCACTGTCCTGGTCACCCCTCCACACCTGTGGCTTCCCAGGAAACCCTTGGGGGGGAAAGTTTGCCCTAAATCCTTGAAAGGAGTCCATCTAAATGACTGTCAGTGGACCCCTCTGGAAGGAAGGAAGAGAGGGCCCTGCCTTCAATGGACAGCCTCCAGGTCTTTAGGCTTCCCCAACCCCTCAGCTCTGGACCTCTACAACAACCACAAGAGACCAGAGGGACAAGGCCCCCAAACAAAAACCTACAACAATCCAGCAAGGATAGATGGAGGAGAGGTTAGAGTTTTTCTGTAACTGTCTGCCATTTTCATCCCTAAGCCTTCAAAGTAAAAATCTAATTAGTCCTTGCACTTATAATTTTTGGATTAGCCTAAATTGTAGATTATAGATATTAAACTCAGAAAGTTTGATCAACGGCTTAAGATGCCAAATAACACACCAGTAATGAAAACAGAATCTGCAAAACACTCTGAAATCCCCGCTGGTTTATATGCTAATTCTCCAAAGTCCCTTTGTGCTCTCCCCTGATAATGCAGTTTCCATTCAGGGCCAGTGAACGGTAGACTGTGAGCAGCTGCTTAGGGGGAAATTGAGCACTATTATTTAGTCTAATCTACCTTTGTTTGCCTCAGAGTTTTCTTACCCCATTCAACTGGTTGCAGGCAGATATAATAGCACTAAAGAAAGACATTTATTCGCCATTGTTACTGTAACAAACTCACCTTATTTAGTATTTCCCTCTCTCTCAGAAGCTCATCCATGGCTTTCTTATCAAGTTCTGCTTGTTTCTTTGAAGCCTCCACCTCTAAATCGCCAGGGAGAAAAATAATAACAAATGCAGGGTCAGCTTCAGAGAGAATCTGCCAAAGTCGTACAAAAACTGCTTTATGTGTTTGTCGGTAGCTATAAAACCACTATTAGTTGAGTGATATGTGATCTTCATTTTAACTCAGTGAGGAGTCATCCCCCCACACACACTAAAAAGAAAAAAAATTGAGGCTTAGACAGATTAAGCCAGATGAGAAGATTCTCAGCCAAGAGGTGACAGGGTTAAGATGAGAAGCTTGGCTTCTCTGACTTCAAAAAGTCCTTGCTCTTTAAATCGTTTTTATTATATCAGTAAGTAGAAATACAGATAAACAAAGGGGAAAAAATATAATTCAACTAGAATCTACTTAAGATTTTGGAATTTCACTTTTTCCTATGAAAATATGCATGTAAATGTAAACAAATATACAAACACACACGCTAAAAGGGAACCATACTAGACATGTTATTTTGTAGCTTGCTATTATAATTAACAAATATAAGCTAAATGCCTTTCTTTATTATTCACATGCATTACACTTTTTAATAACTCCATGGTTTTTCATTACATAATAAAATGCATAATTTATTTTGCCAAGCCTCCATTTTAAAATTTAAGTTGTTGTTTTTTTGGTTTTGTTTTTTTTAATGGTTATAACCAATGACCTTGTTAAAGTTCTTGTTCATTTGCTCCTCTAATGGAGGAAGTCCTGGATTTTTTTTAAATTTCTTTTTTATATGTAGATGGACACAGTACCTTTATTTTATTTAGTTATATGTGGTGCTGAGGATCGAACCCAGTCCTGATACATGCTAGGCAAGCGCTCTACCACTGAGCTATAACCCTAGCCCTTGGATTTTTTTCTTTTTAAGATATTTCTCTCTGCCAAATTTCTTCTAGAAAATTAATAGCAATTTAAATAGACACCTAACCACCACTAGGTATTATCATTCTCTTTGATCTTTGACAGTGTGATAGATTGTTTTTAAAACCAGTATGTTGTCAGGCACAGTGAGTTACAACTATAATCCCAGAGATCTGGGAGTCTGAGGCAGGAGGATTGCAAATTTGAGGCAAGCCTCAGCAACTTAGCATGATAAGCAATTTATTGAGACCCTGTCTCAAACTAAAAAAATTAAAAGACCTAGCTCAGTGGTTAAGTACCCCAGGGCTCAATCCACAGTACCAAAAAAAAAAAAAAAAAAAAAAAAAAAAAAAAAGCCAGTATGTCAGTATTTCACTTACATTTACATTTCTGTGATGGATACTAAAGTTGATCATTTTTTCACATTTAATAACTACTTGTTTATATTTCTGCTTTTTCTTATTTCCCACATTTTCTCTAACAGTTTTTTCTCATGAAATTGCTTATCTTTCTATGGATTTTTAAGAGCTCTTTATATACAATAAAGATATAAATGCTTTGACAATGTTTTGTTCAATTTGCCTTTATTTATACAGTCTTTTGCTAAAGTGATTTTTTTTTTTATTTTCTTCTTTTCTTTTCTTTTTGGTACCAGGGATTAAATCCAGAGCCATGCACCGCTGTGCCTGGCTAAACAGAAATTTTTATTTCATTGAATCACTCATCTTGGTTTTTATGGTCTCAACATCTGGTATTAACTTTTTTTTTCCCAAAAAGTAGCTTTTTGCCATGCATACATTTTCAAAGTTATCCATATGGCATGATTAGTACAAAATACGACCTTATCTCTGATAATACTTTGGGGTATTTTCTGGCCTTTCCACCAATTTTTTTCCATTGAAAAAATAATTGATCATGGAAGCTTTATAATATCATAATACATTTCAATATCTGCACTTCTCAAAGATTTAAATGGTAATATGATACCTTAAAGTTGTGTTTCCTTGCCATTCTTGATTTCCAGAAATCTATAGCTATTGTCAATGTTTGTTTTTCAGGAGGAACTCTGGAATTTGTTTTCAAGTTCCACGTAACATAACTCATTGAAATTTAATACTGAAAGTATTAAATGCATGGATGGATTTGGATAGATTTATATCTTTATCATGTTAAGTATTCTTATCCAGAAACTCGGTATATCTCTCCATTTTTCAAGGCTTCTTTAATACCCCCCCCCAGTAGAATTCTGTAGCTTTTATACATAGATCATGCAAGTATCTTGGTAATTTTACTCAGATATTTTATTGCTCTAGTTGCTATTGTGAACGGGGATTTTCTATCATATATTCTGATTTTTTGACATAAAAAAAAACAATTGTTGGTATCTACATAGCCTATAACCTGCCACCCTACTGAACTCCTGTGTTAGTTCTAGTAGTTTTTCAGTTCATTGTGGGAGAAAATCCTAACACAGGGAGGACCCATGCTCCTAACCATTATGCTCAATGCTGCTTTTGTTTTGGGGGTACTAGGGATGGAACCCAGGGTCTCGCACATGCTAGGCAAGCGCTCAACCACCGAGCTACATTTTCAGCCTGCAATGCCACTCTTTGGTCAAGTGCATCAAAAGAAAGAGATCTCACAGGGCTCAGTGGTGCACACTTGTAGTCCTAACTGCTTAGGAGGCTGGGGTGGGATCACTTCAGCCCAGAAGCTCAAGACCAGCCTGAGCAACATAGTGGGACTTGGTCTCAAAAAAAAAAAAAAAAAAAAAAGTCCTAAATGACATTGTTAATATCTATGAAATAACCATAGAAGAGAACATGACAACTTTTATAAATATGACTTCAGGATGAAAGACAGGTTTTGTTCTCAAAGTGCAGAACTATTGTAAGCAAAAATACAGAAATGGAGCCAGGCACGGTGGCACAAACTTGTAATCCCAGCAGCTCAGGAGATGAGGCAGGAGGATCATGAGTTCAAAGCCAGCCTCAGCAACAGCCAAGGCACTTAGCAACTCAGTGAGACCGTCTTTAAATAAAATACAAAATAGAGCTGGGGATATGGCTCAGTGGTTGAGTGCCCCTGAGTTCAATTCCCCAGTACCAAAAATAAAAAACAGAAATGGAAATGTGGGAGTGTTCTGATGGTCACTCAGCCAGTCACGTGCTCTAACAGTTCCATTTTTCTTCCTGTCACCAAAGACATTAGACTGCATAATTGTGCTGGACCATAGGTACCCTGAGGGCAGATACTCTCTCTCACCCAAGGCCTGCCACAGCCTGCATTCAATTTATTGAATGGACGAATGGAGAAATGAAGATAATCCACAACTCCACCAACTCAATAAAAGATTATTTCCTAATGTTTTAGAAGGAAAAATATCTACACTTCTCAAAGACTTAAATGATAAATATTTCCAGTTATCTTAACTGGAGATTTAGATCTTACCCCAATGGGGCATTGTAGACTTCTATGATTTTATGTATGTTAACTCATTCAGAGCCCGTGAGAGGTCAGCAAGACACAGTGTTCCTGTTTCACATGGTCAGAATTCATACCGAGCCTCTGTCCCCAAGTCCACTGCTGTTTCTGCCATACCAAACTTGAGCAGGACACCATATTAGTAATTACATTCTTATCAGAAAATAGTCATGCATCCAGATGATAACACATGACATTTAATAAGTACTTACTATGTGCTGAGTGCTATCTACAATATTGTCCCAGATACTGTTAATGAAGGACATTGATTTTAACGGATCTCCTATCCTCTATGGAAAGAACTGACAAGGAATACTTTGGGCTGTTTTACACTGGGACAATAGAAGAACCTGTGGAAGAATTTATTGAGGTAAGCGAGTTAAAGGTATTCAAAATGACGGCTCCTTCTTATTGCTGGTTGCCAGTTTGTCGTCTTGATTTCAATTGGCATGGTTTGTGTTTGTACACACAGAGCCCTGGGTTGTGCGATGCCATCAGTCCCTAGTGAGATGTAAGTTAATAAGCCAAAGCACAAGATGGTTTACCTCTCTCTAATCCCAGGATCTGATTCTTTAGGGTTTCTTTGTGCTGGTCTACTTCTGCTTTTTGCTCTTCGATCTGGTGCAATTTCTTATGGATTTGTTCTCTGACTTTGTTGAGCTTCCCAATGTCAAGGCGCATCTGATGGACTTCTTCCTCTTTGGCCTGTCATTAGTGAGAGAGAAATCAACTAGGACACAAAGTCCATAAAGGGCCAGCAGCTGAATGGGGGCAGAATCAATCAGAGAAGGTCTTCCAGCGTTGAGTGCCGGCTTTTTCTACGGGATCATATCAAAACACACGCTGCTGGAGTGTGAGAGAAAGTGAAAAGTTCTTTTTTCTCAATAAGATATGTGGCCATATAAAATAAAAACAATGAAAAGACAGATAAAATCTGGTGCTGTCAGTTACCATCTAATTGTGCAATCAAATAAGAGGAGAATGCTGAACCATGTGTGTCACAAATATATGAATTTTGCATACCAAGGCTGCATTTGAAGAGCAATTTTCATGGATTTACAAAGTATTCTCTCCGAGAAGGTCATTAACAGGCTATAAAATATTTAGACATTCCTTTGGATCCATGGAGTTCACTCAGCCCAATCAGATCCACTAGAGGAGGGGTCTTTCTTCCTCATAATAGGCCAGTCTGTGGGCATACAGACAGACGCATGCAACAGCATACAGACACAAATCTACAGCATGGGGAAAAAGGTAGCAAAAAAAAAAAAAAATCCTAGCAAGGGAAATCTCCATATTTTTTGTTTATGGACCTCAAGTTTTATGGATTTTTACATTTTAAATTAAATTCACTTTAAAATTTTTCTTTTTCTATTAGAAATGGCTGGGAAAGAGTTGGGGATTCTTCTGCAAACAATGATGAGCAATTATCTTGGCTCTTGACAATGAAAAGCCTGAAATGAGCTGTGTATGTTATCCTTGGGGTATTACTAGATACCTAATCCCATTAGGTATTAACAGATCCCATTAGGTTTAGGATCTGATAATAGAAATAGTCCATCTGTCAAGATGTCCCATTCACCTTATCAAAGGAGAAAATTAATGGCATACGTATTTTTTACTTTAATTTTCCCACAGAGACCAATAGAGTATTCTGACTAACATGGTCATTTCATTTCTGCCTCACATACCACATTCTCATAAAGAATTGGTTTCAAGTCAACCCACTCTGGACTGCTTTAAATGTTTCGCAACTTTAGACCCCTAGAGGGTTCAAGTTAGTTGACCTTAAGTCCCTTTAATTCTAAGATTTTTTCCATTTCAATGGTTATTAATCCAGACCCCACAGTTAGACTTCTGAAAAATCCTAGAGACCTTTCATATTTCCAGCATGCATGCAAAATGAAATGCAGGATGCAAATAAGTGTGTGTGTGTGTGTGTGTGTCTGTGTGTGTGTGTGTGTGTGCGTGCATGTATGTACACATGTGTACTTTCATCAGATTCTCAAAAGAAACCATAATTCAAAGATGTTACGGCTCACTGCTCATATCTATATATTATTCTTGATAGGCTACTCGTTTTCTGCCCAGCATGCTAATATAACCAAATAAGGAATCTGGATATTTTTTTCAGAATTAAACATAAGGCTGCTCTGTTAATTACAAAGGCATGCAATATGTATTCGAGTATAAAAATGCTATCCAAATCTAATTTGCAAGCATTCTTCAATGAGGGAAAGAAAAACAGGAAACTGTATTGAAATATATATTAGTAGTAAAAATCATGATTCCCCAATCCCGGATATAAATACCCAATAGTGCCTGTCCAGGCCCCAGCCCTCCCACTCCACCTCTCCAGAACAAATCGTAAAATATAATCTGAATTCTTTTCCATTCACGCACGTGAATGGTTTCTAGCTCTCGGCAACTAGTTACTTGTGAGGCTCATTATGGAGATGAACATCTGAGCTTGCTTTGGAAAACATTTGCATAACCATATGACCCATAATCAGGTTTGCAATTTTATAAGTAAGAATGGGAGTTATCAAACTGTCTGCTTCCAGGCATAAAGCAATCACCATAGGCTCACACCTGCTTCTGATGTCCTGGGGCCCTTGGCAGAGCTAACAGTTTATCCGACCCAAGGCTCCAAGTGCAAAGGGAAACCTGTGCTCCAGGTAAAGAAGGTTCCTGCTAGGGAACAGACATGTCACTTAGCATTTACTTTGAGCTCTAAGGCCTTCTGCTGGTTCTCCTGGGACAGCTGCTCACAAGCCAAAGTGTGTTGCTCGTTCTCTTGCTGAAGTTTAGCATTTCTCATCTGGAACTGCTCCAGTTCCTTCGCAGCTCTCTCATTCAGTATCTGAAAGAAACAGAACGAGCTGGTTAATGCTTTTTAATCTGATTACAGTGTCTGCATATACACGCGGGAGGCCCCACCAACCTCCTGGGAAGATAACAGCAATCAAACTTATTTGTCTTCGTAGAAATTGTTCTTTATCCCAGATGAAAACACAAACACACTCAAATATGATGAATGCTAAATGGCCAAGGAAAATGATGCCTTCTAATGAATAACAACGCAGTGAGCATGATTTTTTTTTTCCTGAGAGCCTAGGGAAGTCTTGTTCACAGGTGGTGGATAAATATTTTAATACCTGTTTGCCATTTGGCAGGCTTTGCATACGCAACAATTGCTATAATCATTGCAAATGAGCTAGGGATTCAAACGGGTTTTATCAGCTCTGGGACTCAGAAGCTGCATCTCTAGAAGGAATGAATCCTGCTTTGACTTGCCTCCAACGTTCTCATGAGCAGACGCGTCCACCACCAACACAGAGACAACTCCCCTCTAATCCAGCTTAAGCCAAAACCGTGGAGCAGAGTGAAGTGATTCGTATCTACCTGATTTCAGAGTCAGCCGGATATCCCTCGTCCCTACCTTGATCATTCTGAGCAGACATGGATTTATCAAAACAAAGGACTACATCTTAGGAAGCTCTTCTATTGTAGGAATATAAGGGAGGTAGAGAGATAGCAAATGAGCTGAAGGAAAAGGAAGAAGAGAGAGAGAGAAAGAAAGAGTTAAGATCTTCTTCCAAACATAACTCCCATGTATGCAGCAACTGAACATGGAAAAAATTCACCCAATCAACAGATGAATGGATAAAGAAAGTGGGGTATATATACACAATGGAGTTTTATTCAGTTGTAAAGAAAAAGGAAGTCATGTCATTTGCAGGAAAATGGATGAAACTTGAGACCATTGTGTTAAATCAAAATAAGCCAAACAGAAGGTCAAGGGTTGCGTGTTATCTTTCATATGTGGGAGCTAGAGAGGAAAAAGGAAAAGAAAAGTGAGGGAGTGGGAATCTCATGAAAATCAAGGGGAGATCAGTAGAAGAAAGGGAGGTGGGAGAAGAGGAAGGAGGAAAGTGCTAGGGAGTGATATTGGCCAAATTATATTGTTACATTGTGTTGTTTGTGCCAATATGTAACAACAAATCCCATCATTATGTACACCTGCAATACACCAATAAAAAATGTGAAAGAAAAACAAACAAACAAACAAAAAGTATCCAACCAAGTCCCATCAAAGGCACTAAACAAAATGTAACCAGCTAGGCTAAAAATGAAAAGTTTACATGCATACTAGATACTGCTATGCAAAGCACTGCAGTTTTATTCTGATTTCCAAAAGGCTTTCTCTTAATATTCATGTTCAAAGAAGTTTCCTGATTTTTCTCCTGGAGACTGCACATTGTGTATTATCTATTTGAATTCTGGCTTTATGAAAAATTAATAAAGCGACTGACAAAGAAATGTATTCTGACTTTATTTTATTTTTTAAGTAGAAATGTGTTCTGTGGCTTTACAATTTTTTAGATACAAATTTTCTGAGGGAAAATGTTTTTAAGAAAAGATTTAATCCTATAAACTACTTGTTTCATAAATAAAAAAAGCGACTAGGGACATAACATATTGGTAGAGCACTTGCCTAGTATATACAAAGCCCTGAATTTCATCACCAGCATTGAAAAAAATAATAATAACAAAGAAAATGAGAAAAGACATAAAATTGCCAATATCTGTGTTACCTTAAGTGGCTATAAAAGAAGAAATATTTAAAATAACACAATATTTAATATAGCAAGGATTGAGTATGGTTTTCTAAACTTGAAACGTAAAAATGAACCCATTAAGAATAAAAAATGTTTTGTTCACATAATGGAATACAGTACATCAATAAGAGCAAATGGTGGGCTAGGGTTGTGGCTCAGCAGTAGAGCACTTGCCTAGCATGTGCGAAGCCTCAGCACCACATAAAAATAAATAAATAAAAATAAAGGTATTGTGTTCAACTACAATTAAAAAAATATTTTAAAAAAAGAGCAAATGGTTTCCTGAACTCTGTTCAATAGGGTTTTCTGCAATGATGTCATGTTCTCTATCTTCACCAAGACAGTTATCTACTAACCCACTGTGGCTATTGGGCACCTGAAAACCGTACTAGTACATCTGAGGAACTGAATTTTTAATTTCACTTAGACTTAATAAATGTAAGTAACCACAGGTGGCTTAATGGCTACCACACTAGACACTGCAGGTCTATAAATTCATGGCAATTACATGATCAACTCTAATCAACAGAATAGAACAGCAGTTAGACGCCAAAGAATACATCCAGTATCTATCTTGTTTCTGTGAAGCACAAAGACAGGCAAAACTAATGTCTGCTTTAGAATTTGGGGAGGAAAGTGACTGAGAGAGGGCACCGGGGGGCTTCTGGGAGCTGGAAATGTTCTGCTTCCTGGGGTGGGTGCAGGTGAACAAGATGTGTGTTCAAGTGGTGAAAATGTATCAAGTTGCACACTTGTGACGTATACACTTTTTAATGTGTACATCATACATCAATAAAAGGTTAAAAATAATTCACCAACCTAGGGAGCTGGGAAGGAGGAGGAGTGCATAACCACCAGGAAGAACCATTCAAAGACCGAACTACAAAGTGATGTGCTGCCACCATCAGCAGAGAAAAATGTTGGCTGTTTTCTAAGACAACCCGAAATGCAAAACAGATAGGAAAGGGAGGCACCAGGGTGGGGGGTGGGGGGTAGGGGGTGGGGGATACCAAGGTGGGGATGGGGGGGGGACAGTGCACCTGGCTCACCTTCTGCTCCTTCAGCTGCTGCTCCAGCCGCTGAAGCTCCTCCTTGCTCTTCTGCACGTACTGCTGCAGGGCCTTGATCTCCGACTGCCTGGTGTCCATGTCTGTCTGAATCTGCTTGAGCTCTTTCTCAAGTTTTTCCTTCTTCCGAGACTCCCGGGAAGCTTCATTCTGACGATGCTGGATTTCTTGTTGGAACTAGGGGGTTGGGGGAGGGGGCACAAAGGACAAGGAGAAAAGAGATGACCCAATCACCAGGGCGGCTCTCAACTAGCCATGGTCCCCCTTCTCCCAGGCACGTCACTTTTGGGGCAATCACTTAGCAGTAGCTTTTCCGTGTTGAGACGGTCATCCTTGAGCCCTAAAGTTCCAACTTTCAGGAATATTATGCATCGTTCATCGGAGCCTTGCCACCAAAGCCCACGGGTGGGCAACGGATTCCCAGAGGATGGTAGAAAATCAACTAAATATAGAAACCCAGGATTCTAGGGATGTTGGACATGGAAAGAATTCATCCAGATCTGCATCAATAGGAACTAAATAAGATGTAACCAGCTACACTAAATATGAACTTCTGTCTTACATGCTCCTGGACGGTGCTAAACAAAGCATTAAGATTTCATCTGGGGCCTGGCTTGTGGCTCAGTGGTACAGCACTTGCCTGGCAGGTGTGAGGCCCTGGGTTCGATCCTCAGCACCACAAATAAATAAATAATCCATTGATGGCTTAAAATATTTCATCTGGATGTCTAAATTCTATGAAAAGCCTTTCTCTTATCTCACACTCAAAGAAGTCTCATATTCTCCTCTTGGAGATTACACTTGCATATTATCTATTTGACTTCTGGCTTCAGGTAAGAGTGATCAGAGGGACCCAGGTGCCTTTCCTATAGAGAAGAAGGGCTCAGGGAACTACTATGCCCAGAGCCATGCCGGGGCCCCTGGCCTTCACGGGGACACCTGGGTGAGCTCTGACTGTAAGCAGAGAGTCGTGCCTTGGTAACTTCTAAGATAGAACCTGGAGAAAAAGCAGCTCAAGAAAAACTGTTCTCCAGAAAACAAACCAGGGAAACAAGCAAAGCAAGGAATGCCTCACTTAGGCACAAGGGGGACTTTGGAGAGAACAGGAAGGGAGACGGAAGGACAGGACGTCCTTTGAAAGGGAGCTCTCCTTCATCCTGCCCAGATAGCAGAGCCCACCTGACTGATGGTCTGCTCGGCATCGTCCTTCACTCGCTCCATTTCCTGATGCTTCTCAGTGATGACAGCTAAGGACTCTCGTAATTTCACCACTTCTGACAAGAGCTGGTCCCGCTCCTTTGTCACTTCTTCTTTGAACTTTATTAAATCTCGAATACTGAAAATAAGCACATGGAAGTCAGACTAAATGGCCACCTGCTCAGGACTCCTTCCTATCATCCTGAGCCCATCTTCCTGGGAACGTCTACAGGCCCCAGTGGAGTCTATGCAGACGTAAACAGAAAGCCCTCTATGCCCTGACAAAGAGGTACCAAAAATAATGTATAAGAGATGACCCCTTCTTTAATTTTAAGGAAATGCACTGTCTATCCATGAGTGTGTATGTGTATGTGTGTATTCTGTAGGCATTTTATAGAAGACCAGAAGAACAGACACTAGTCTGGTAACCAATTATCTCTGAAGAATTTAGGGTGGGAATGTAGGGAGAATGATACTTTCCACACCTCTGTGTTATTTAGATCTGTTATAAGAAGACTATATCACTCTTGTCAACTGTTGTAATTAACCTTAAGGAGGTGTCAACTTAGGAAATTATTTTTTTTAATTTATCCTCCAGAGGGATATGATCACAGCTATAAAGTCTAAAGTGAAGCATAAACATGAGCCAATAATATGCATTGTCAGTTGCCTCTCCATTCACCCAAAGAGATTTGTTTCTCCCAAAGGAATGAGGCACAGATCAAATGTTCCCCAGGACAAAATTTGAAGAATCACTCATGATGCTGGTTTTTGGAGAGTCTGTGATAACATTCATTAATTTGAATTGCAAACCAGTTACCTCCACGTTTCAAAAACCATTCCATCTGGTTTGGAATGACTTTGTGCAGAATTACCACTTCACCAGTGGAAGTTCCGTATCTGATAGGACCTCGGCAGGAGAATGAACCTGGAGTACAGCGGCTCTCACTAGAGGAAAACTTTGCCTGCAGAATTTTGCAGCTGACAGTCATCAAACAACTACTCAAAACACAGTAATTTGACGACGCTTATTTACCAACATCTTTTGATACAACATAAATGTTTAATAAGGAGCCTTCCAATCCACACTCGAGCACTTCTCCAGAAACAAAACCTCAATTCCAAGGTTTCTATGCAAAGAGACAGCAACATCTGAACACACTGTTGAAGGTGAAAACCTGGGCAGGATAGTTTGTCTTCAGTGTTCTTCCTCTTCCACTCTCCTTAAAGCTTCCTCTCCAAATTAGTTCCCTCATCTTGCTCTTCACTGGCTGCCCTGAAGAAGCTCGAATGAGATCAAATCTATCATGACGGTGATGACATCTTCTGTTTGTTTTTCCTGTCCCCTCCCCTAGCACCTCTACTTAAAACTGTCTATCAAAGTTGGACCAGTGCATCAAGAAAACATAAGAAACCAAGAGAGCAACATTAGATTTGGTTAAAGATGCCAAAGAAACTGGTCATAGTGGCACACGCTGTAATCCCAGCTCCTCAAAATGCTGAGGCAGGAAGAGTACAAGTTCAAGGACAGTGTGGGAAACTAAGTGAGATCTTAAAATAAAAATTTAAAAAGTGCCAGGATGTAACTCAGTGAAAAATTACCGGGGGGGGGCGGGGGGCAGGGTTCAATTCTCAATACAGAAAAAAGGAAAAGAAAAGAAAATCTTTATTATTATGTACATGTATGAATATGTCAAAATGAAGCCCACTATTATGTATAATATAATGTACTAATACATTTTTTTAAAGATGATTTTGACCTACTTGCTGTCATGGTCCAGTGATAGTCCAGACCCTTGCTCAACTAGTTTGGTAAGATTCACTATTTCTTCTTTCAGAGCAAGAATCGTCTCCTTGGCTTTCTGCTCTTTGTCATAGGCTGAATCCACCATCTTCCAGGCCTTTTCAATTTCCTGAATGGGCCACAAGTATCAGTGAGAAAAACCAAACTGATGCCAGATGCAAGACTAACCAGCAAATCAAATAACATCATGATTACAATATAGTAGTCATTTATGGGGAAAGAATATTATACATTATACATTATGCATAAGTTTGTACTGACTTACAAATGGTTCAACATGAGCCAGTGAACAGCACAGTTAAAGAGGGAGACAGGCAAGGAGTATTTTTTTCTTATGTAAGTGGGTGTGGCTACAAGGTCTTGCAATTTACCTAGGAAGATTATTTCTAATAAAGAAGTTGATAGATTTGCAGAATTAAAAATGAAAGCTTATGTGCTTTCCAAATCCAGATTTTTTACCAAAACAATAAGCTTTATCACATAAGGAATGATCACTGATTCAACACCTAAATTGATAGACTGAATATAACCTCTTGCTATTTGCAAATATAAAATACATTTGGTTCTCAGGTCCCAATGAGTACCCAGATGGCAACGTAGACTTTAGAACCCTCCCTAGGGATGCCATTCTTCGATGTTTCCAAATTGTGCATGACCACCTTGCTAATTTCCATTCTCAGAAGTTCAAGTCCAGGTCTTATTATTAAACACTGGCAGGAAAAACAAAACCCCATAGTTTGGAATGAAACAATGACTCCTATGGCTTCAACATCCTCACTGTTATAAAAGCAATGTGCAATATTATCCTATATACTTAAAAGTGAATTATAGCCATTTGAGTGGATAAGCAGCATCTGCAACAGCCTTAACTTTCTTGCAAAATTTTATCAAGGTGGTGGGTCCTCTAGACAGGCAAGAACCTATATAGAATTCAGGTGACAGTATTCCACTCTGATGTTGACAAAAAATAAAATGGGTAGAAGACAGGGTTTAACTTAATAAAATTCATGCTCACTATTATATTACAGAGATTACTCTTGAGTAACCACAGCACATAATTCAGTGACTGAAAACAAAAATATCAGTTTGTGGGATATGTTCTTTCGTAGCAACCCTATGTACTATTTTTGGCAAAACAAATGGATATTTAAGTGAAAATATGATTACATAAAGTTTTATCCAAATCAGCTTCACCAATTAGATTTTAATCACCAATTCATGCCTTCAATTTTCAGATTTTAAATTTATAATGAAAAGTGTTTTTCCTGTCATAGCATGAATTATAGCCTTCTTGATCTGAGTTTTTCAACAAGGTTAAGAAGAAAATGGCAACTGAGAAAAAAATTATACTAAGGAAAAGAGTGGTTTCTAACAAAGATAAATCATATTCTGTACTGGTCTTAGAAGTTAATTTGAATTGGTTGACATCTGATTGCACAATAAGGAAATTACCTAAAATGTTGAGAAATTATTTCTCATAACTAGGGTTTTAATTTTTTATTAATGTTTCAACCTGTTGTCTCCCTGAGATTAACAGGGAATGTTTATGTTTTACCTTCAAAATGTTACAATACAGTGAAGAATGAAAAATACAGCATAAAGCATTGGGGACTTAGCTCAGTGGCGGAGCACTTGCCTCACACCACAGAGGCTCCATCTCAGTACTGGAAATAAATATGTAGTGTAAAATACAGTCATTCTTCCTCAGTGTTCCCCAAGACTGAATCCCTGGTTCTGAGGAACGGGGAGTTCAAAGGGGAAGCAATGAGAAGCCAGGAGTTCTCAAAGTATTCACTCCTGGAATAGGAAGAAAAATAAAAATGTAAAAATATCTTTAGCAAGCTATCAGATGTGCCATTACTCGTTACTCCAACAAGACATCTTGGAACTTCTCAGATGGCATTTGCTTATCTCTAAGTCCTTCTACTAACCCATTATTTCCCAAAACCCGTCAGAAAGCTTCCCCGTTATTTTCTGCATGGTGAAATTCACCCAGACTAATTATTTTCTTTGTGAATAAACATTATTCCCTAGAATATATTAAGCGAATACAGAGCTCACGTACATTTTTACCTAGTCATTCGTTTGCTGCCAACCTTGAGTTGACGAGACAATGAAAAAACAATATTTTAAATTCAGGTTCATCTATTTCTACATCACTGACCTTCTTCAGGGAAGCAATGGTGGTCTGATCGTCCTGAGAGAGCTTCAGGGCAGTGGCAACCTTGGCGGAATTAACCACAATCTCTGCGTTCAGCTCTCTGCATTTGGCCATCAGACGCTTCTCATTGTCATAAGACTTTTTCATGATGGTATGAAGCCTCTCATATTCAACCTTAAATTTTTCCAGACCTTTTTCTCCTGAAAGTTCACTGAGAACCTCCTGAAAATCTCTTTCGATTTCCTCAAATGCAGTTTCTTCCATCACCAGTTTTTCACCCTTGTCCTGTGGCGGGGGGACGGGGGGGGGGGGGGGGGGGTAAGTAAAGATGAGAATAGGAAGGCAACAGTTACTCCATGAGTGTTTATGGATTATTCTATATCCCTGAATGAACAATCTTCATCCACTGGCCGGCAGAAAAATTGAGACTGCATGTTGTGAAGACTACTTTTTCATCCAGGGATGCATTTATATGAAATGCATGTAATGTAGGAAAATTAATTAACATGAGATCATACTGGAGTAAGGTGGGCCCTAATTCAATTAGACTCAGTGTTCTTATTAAAAGAAAAACTCTAGACGGACAGACATGCACACAGGGGAAACACGAAGAATGATTGGGCTGATGCAATCTCAGGAAAACTAAAGACTGTCAGCCCCTGCCAGAAATGAATAAGAAGCTGGGCAGGATTAGGCTCAAGGTCTCCAAGGGAGCACAACTTTGCCCACGCTTTATTTTAGACTTCTATCCCTGAGAACTGTGAAAAGAAAGAAAATTCTGCTGTTTAAAGCCATCGAGTTTGTGGTGACTGCTCTAGCAAACCAGTGCAGCTAGTTCTTACTAGGTACAAGACGATAATACGTGTTAAAATATATGGTTAACATATTTATTTATTCATTCAGCAAATATTGATTGGTAAGTTCTGGAACGGAGCCTGGAGAAGATATCAAGGTAAAGAATAAATGGCCCATCCACAGAGAATTTACATTTGACTAGTTGGTGGAGGATGTTGTGCAGATAATGGAACTATAGAATTTGATCCCTGCCACAAGATGAATTCAAAGTTCTATAAGAATCTATAAGAAAAAAAATTGCTCGCACCACGAATAATAATGCAAAATTCATGAAGGAAGTGGCATTTGAGCAGGCCTAGAAGAAAGGAAGGAATTTTCACAGGAGGATGTAGAGAAAAGGGCAATCCCAGCAGATGGAACTTGTAGCAAAACTTTTCGGCCAAGCAAGTATTTAAGTTGGCTAAAGTATAAAACATATTACTGGGAGAAGGAAGGAAAAGATTAACTAGGGAATCAGGTACAGACTGGAGGCCTGAGTGGCATTCTAAGGAGCATGGGTTACATTGTTCTGTAGAGAACTACTCAAGACTTTTGTGCTTGCAACATTACACTTTGGTAGTCTATGCAGAGAAGGACTGAACCTCAATACCCTGCTACTGATCCAAGAAACTAACCAATAATAGAGTAAAATTCCAATCCACCTTGAAGATTTTAGATAGATATTCTAGTTTACCTTCTGTTTTGACAAAGCTGTCTTGCCCAATTACATATTTTTTAATTTTTAAAAACACATGTACTATTAATTAAATCCTAAAAATGATGTGCAAGCAAAACATATTCAGAGATTAAAACAGATAAAGAGTCACAAGCATATCTGTAACATTTTCTATAACAAGTGAACTATTAAGTTTAATGGAGCTTTTCTTCCTGACTAAAAGCATATTATTACAAAGAAACCAATGTAGCAACTTCACAAAGAAGGGAAAAATCATATTTAGGAAATATGGTACCATTACTGCTCTATGCTTCCCCCTCGTTGATGCTAAACATGAGCACACACAAAAATTTATCATGACAATGTTCTCAGTTCTATCCCTGTAAAAGGAATTAATGTCAACACTTGATCAGCAGCCCAATGATTTGTTGCAGGCCAAGTTTTCCCTGTACACCTGGCTCTTACAACAGGAATGGGAAAATATCAAAGAAAGAAAAAATTTTTTAAAACCTCTAGGAACAAAGAGGTTTTTTTCCATACTGACATTATACCATTTTTAAAAATAAAAGCAATCTTGTAGCTATGACCAGTAAGCAACTGACATATACATTTTTACAGTGCATAATGGTATTTCAGAAACACCGTATCAAGGGGAACTGATCAGTGGAACTGTACATATTCCTTCATTCATCACCTGTCCTGAGCATTTGTATGTACCAGGCACTATTTTAGGCACTTAGAGTACCAATTTGTGGAAAGAAGGGAAAGGAAAAGAGAGGCATAGTAGAAGAGACTGGCATGGAAATAGATAGCAAAAGCAGAGACTAGGTAAAGTTGTCCAAGGTGAAGTGAAGAAAAATAGAAGAAATGAGAAAAAATAATGAAAGGGAAGGAAAACTGAGAAACAATTACGTCCAGGTATTGGTACCTGGGGCTTGTTCATGGGGAATAAAGAAGAATGAAGTGAACCAAGATGACTAGTGAGGAAGAAAAGGAGGAAACACTCAAATGCACACAATGGGAAATATAAAGGAAAACTAGAAAGACAAAGAGGAGGAAATGAGAAGCAAAGAGATGTGGATGAAAATAGGTGATGGGGAGAAGTGATGTGACCATAGCAACAGGGATGTCAAAGGGAGATGATAGTGATTGGGCCCAGGAGTGGGGAAAATGGGAAAAGGTTCAGAGTCATTCAACACAGGAAATAGAATTAATAAAGGAAGACTAGAGGCTGGGAATAGTGGTGCATAACTATAATCTCAGCATCTTGGAGGGGCTGAAGCTGGAGGGTCGCAAGTTCAAGACCAGCCTGGACAACTTAGAGAGAACCTGTCTCAAAATATTTTTAAAGGGGAGAAAGGAAGAGGAGCAAGGGTGTAGCTTGGAGGTAGAATGCACGCAGCTGGGTTCAATCTCCAATATTGAGAAAAGAAAATAGAAAGGAAGGCTAGGCATGGAGGAGATGGAATGCTGAGGGGTGGGAGATGGTGAAGAGGAGACAAGGAAAGCAACTGAGGTGGGAACATGCTGGTGTTAAGAGAAGCACCAGGGCTGGCTTCATGGGTGTGAGAACTACTTAGGTGCAAAAGGTTCAGTGCTCAGAAGAGCCCCATCCTTGGTTAATGCTCTGCTGTCAGGATGTAAAATTCTTAATTTTTGAACAAGAAGCTTGCGTTTTCATTTTGCACTGGGCCTCAAAAATCATGTAGCTGGTCCAGGCTGGAATTGACCATGTCACAGGGAGGGCTCTGGCAGGGCAATGAAGAATTTGAATTGGACCATGGCAGATGGAAACTGTGAATGTCAAGTGATGACAGGGTCTTAAGGCTGTTGAGGTTGTAAATGAGAAGGCTAATGGACAGGCAGGAGAGTCACTGAAAGACTGTGGAAATGACTCCTGACCAATGAGGCTGAAGAGGGCATATACTATAATAGGGAGGAGAGTGATTGGAGGCTATAGAATATAAACACAGGGGTCCATGACAACACAGAAGATGTGCGACTGCAAGTGATCATATGATAGGAAAACAGGATGTGACAAGTGGACACGAGTCAGTAGTAGGGGTGACAAGCGTATCTGTGAAGCTTTTTTCCAGTTTCCATTGAGACATCTTCAATATTTGTATCACCCTAATGGTTCAAACTCTAGGCGTGGGTGCTTGTCGTGTGTCTGGGAACTCATGAGGGAAGGACAGGAGGGGATGAGGCCAGAGAAAGGCCAACGGAGAAAGGCCCCGGGAAGTGAGGGTGCAGGTGGGGATAGGATGTTGATGGGAGAGGATCAGAATCAGTGGATGCGGCAGGGCATCTAGCGGGAGAGATGAGAGGAAGAGGTGGAGCGAGAGGCCACAGACAAGGGAGCCTGACCTCTGCCATCCTGACGCTCTCTCGGGACGGCCTCAGAGGCTGCTGGGGAGACTGAAGAAACTGGCCGGAGTCTGGGGGAGGGGCTGTGCACCGCGCTCAGCGCCTAAAAGGGCGACGTGTTATCTCTATCGCCTGCGGTGGGCTGAAACCCGGCGCTCGGCGCGTCCTCCTGTTGCCTGGCAACCGCCATGCCCCCTAGGGGAAGAACGGGCGTTCCAAAGGGGAGGGGCCTCAGAGGCTGGAGGTATTCCTCAAAGAAATATGCAAATATTTCCTGAATGGGGCGGAACCAAGGAAATAAGTGGGCGGAGCTCGGAGTCTGGGAGGAGGCCCTGGAAGGTGCAGAAGTGGACACTTTTTTCCAGCTGCACAAAGATGCCTACTAGCCTAATGGAAGCCCTGATTACTTAGCTGCACCAAGTACTGTTAAATCAAGTACCAGAATCACTGCCCTACATTCTATGCCCGTGTGTCATACAAGAGTTTCTGACCCACACTCCCCTCCTTGCCAGTATGTGCTAGTTTATTTATTCATAGGCACTAATAAAGTGTTTACTAAGTATCAGACACTAACCAGTGCTTTACAAACTCATCTAATAAGCCAATTTCTAGTTTTTGTCACTATAATGGAAAGAATGTCATTTTCACTTTATCTACCAGTGAAATTGAACATTTCTTCCTATATCCATAGGCCACTGAGGTTTTCTTCAATGAACTGTCTATTCATGGTCCTACTTTTCTATCATTCCATTTTTTTAAAGAGAGAGAGAGAACTTTTTAATATTTATTTTTTATTTTTCGGCGGGCACAATATCTTTGTTTGTATGTGGTGCTGAGGATCAAACCCAGGCCGCACGCATGCCAGGCGAGCGCGCTACGCTTGAGCCACATCCCCAGCCCTCTATCAGTCCTTTTTTTTTTTTTTTTTTTTTTTTTAACTCAGGAGCATTCTACTACTGAGCTATATCCTCAGATCTTTTATTTTATTTTATTTTATTTATTTATTTTACTTAGAAACAGGTTGCCTTGAGTTACCCAGCCTGGACTCACACTTGTGATCCTCCTGCTTCAACCTCCTGAGTCTCTGGGATTACCAGTGTGCACCACCATGCCAGCATCTTTCTATTTTTATAGGACAGTAATCCTTAATTTTGATCCTGTAGACCTTTGTCCTAATTATTCATTTATTTGTTTTGCTTTTTAGGTGATTTTTTAGGTGATTTTTCTCAACTTCAGAGTCATAAAGATATTCTTCATCATTTTATTCTATAAACTGCATCATTTTACCTTTTCATACTCAATTCTCAGTCCATCTGCAGTTCATCTTTGTATTTGGCATGAAATAGGGGTCCACTTGTATTTTTCTCCATGGAGTGAGCAAATTTTCCAACATCCAATACCAAACAACCCATTGTTTCCCATGCAGTTTGGGAAAGTTCCCAAATAAACATGAGTATGTTCTGAGTTCCTGGTTGGTTTCTGTGCCAGAACCATAAAACATGAATGCCACCCATTCCTCACATTTTATTGCTATGGTGTCAGAGTCAAGACAAGCACCACCACCCCCATTCCTATTTCTATGTTAAATTGCTTTGGCTCTTCTTCAACCTTTATCCTCTCATAATAATTGAGTAAGTTTGTGAAGTTCCTCATGACAAATTTTAGTTGAATTTGCATTGAATTGTTTAATTCAGGGAAAATTGACATCCGTACAATGACATCTCATTCATGACCTGATACTATATCCCTGGTAGGCAAACAGGGTATAATGTGGCTGTCACAATATACATGGCTCATATCTTGCACTGGTGTCAAATGTGAGGCTGTCTGTCTCCTCGTTTCCTAGGACTCTCCTAAAGGATCCTTTCAGGTGGCCTGCCAAGGTGACAGCCATGTGAAACAGCAAACATGTTTTTAAGGAACCCACTACATGACAGGCACCAGGCTGATCAAAGGAACCACCAGCTGACTAAGGCAGAGTCTCTGACCTTTGCATTCACAATCTGACACTGAGGGAATGCAGAAAGGAGCATTGAAAATTAGTCCTAACACAATATGAGGCATCTTTTAGTGCATGCCATGCCAAGAGAAAGCACTATGGGAACTCAGGGACTCTAAACACTGATTGATACCTGAAAGCATTCTTTATGATATGGGGACAGAAAGATTCCAATACAAAGAGATGAAAAGACACGTGACATGTTCATCTCATAGGAGTGAGATCCACATAGACATCAAATTAGATGGAAAATGGGTGAAAGGAGGAGCAGGTGGACAAATCCATTTATACTAATAAACAAGACAGATGTTGGATTTCCGATTTTCCAGACTATGAAAGACGAGTCACCATCCTGCTCTCCCTGTGTGGTTGTAATCAAAAGAAGCACTAGGTGGCATCATAATACCGATACTCCTTACCTCTCAGCGCCTCCAGGAGAAACCCCCACTAGGATTTTGTCAGCCCCTAATCTAGACAAGTAGGAGGGCTTCTATTAGTCTCATTTCTCATTATACCCACCTAATTTATTTGTTGGCTACCTACTATATGCCCAGATCTATGCTGTATACTGTGAAGAAAAAATACAAAAGGAGTTGAAGACAGGACCTCTGACCAAATGAGCCTATAGGGAAGCAAGCATGCATCCCACCCATCCTCACCAAAGATGCTTTAACACAGTCAAAGTCAGGGTGCAGGGAGCATTGAGATAAGGATGTCAGGATGTAAGATCCTGTGTGATCTGACACTTTAACATTAATTCTTTGGAAATGTCATGTTCTTCCTCGATGACTGGAATTCATAAATGTTGTCTGTCTGTCTAACATACTGAATCCTCCCTCTTCACCTAGATGACCTCACTCATTTTTCCTCAGGTATTTCCTGGCCTGCCCTCAACGCTCTGTGACCTTTCCACATACTGTGTATTCTACTTCTTGGACCATCCCCAATGGCAATGAACCATCTAGTCATAAATATAGTTTTTGCTATGTGTCTTTCCCCACCAGGTTGTCAATCAAGACAACAAGAATGGGCACGTGGCCAGTCCAGCCATGATCCAATGGTGTTGGGCTTATGGGCAGAATTGTGTGCCCCTCCCCATTCATATGTTGAAGCGCTAACCTCATATCTCAAAAGGTGACTGTATTTGGAGATAGAGCCTTTAAAGAGGTGATTAAGTTAGAATAAGGCTGAGAGGGTGGACCCTAATCCAATATGACTGGTGTCCTTATAAGAAGAAAAATGTAGACACACAAAGAAACACCAGGGATGTGTGCACGCAGAGGAGAGACGATGAGGAGGCTGTCTGCAAGCCTAGGAAAGACCTCCAGAAAAATCAAACTTGCAAATACCTTGATCTTAGAGTTTAAGCCTCCAGTGCAGCAAGGAAATAAATTTCTGTTTTCTAAGCCACATGGTAGTTTGTAATAACAGCCCTAGCAAACTAATATAACTGGCCAACACTGCTCTCAGTAAACAACTATTGGGTGAATGACTATTGAATGAGTTCTAAAACATGGAAGTGAAGGATGGCATCTTAGGGAAAGGTCATTGGTAGTCCTTGAACTTGAACTTAATATGCATTAGAGACATGGAAGAAAATAGAAGGTATCTCAAATATAGGAAATAGAACTGGGCAGATATCAAGGCAAGACTGCAAAAATCCTGCTAGAGGGAGGGTGAGGTCCCTACCAAGGAGCTGTAGAGTCTATCATTGATAAGAGAACAGGTGGATAGTAGAGTGCCTTGGAAGAATAGCAGAGAAGTGTCTGGAAATGCAAGGACCACAGACCACCAAGGCTACAGCCATTTGTTCTGCCAGATAACGCAAACATATGATCGTGAGCTGTAATACCTCTGCAAAGCCCTTGTTTAAACCTGGATATAATAGCCTCTTATCAGCACCCTCCTAGGACATCCAAGCTGTGCACTGTAATACAGGAGTGAGAGCAGCATTATGTACAGAGTGCTCATCTCTTCAACACCCAGTGAGAATATAAAGTAAACCTCTAGAAAAGCAGAAATACCCATTTGTACCCTCCAAGAAGATTCCCAGCCTGCAATGCAAAACAAGCGTGCCTCAAAGAACCTACGTCTAATGGATCACAGAGATCCTGGAAGCTATTTGGGAGAACTCCTCACAATCCACAGTCTCTTCTGAGATTAGTAATTCCCATAGACAAGTAAGTGCCTCTCAGGAGCCACATACTCCAAGTGGCCCTACCTGCCTCCCAAGGGTAGTGTTAGAGACCTGGACCCACGAGGACAATTCTAGTATTTTTTTTCCCTGAAAATTTATAACTAGGACCAACAGTTGTAAGTCAATCATTGCTGGGGCCTGAAACTGAGCATGTGAAGCCCAAGAGAGGGAGAGATGGCAGGCTGCATGGAGGGAAGAATAAAGCAGATCAATGAGGAGTGGACCCAAAAGAGGAAGACAGATCAGAAAGGGGTTTCTTCTTTGTTGCTGATGCCTCTTTAGATCCTGGGGAGGCCCACTAATATCTGCTCTCTTGGGTTCTGCTAGATACTTTGTATCACCCTAAAAAAATCACTGGGTCCCCATATGACACGGTAAAAACTGCTCCAGTCATCGTGTCTAACGTTTCTCCTCCGGGCTACTGGGAAGATTAAAAGCCCACGTGTTACAGAAAATTGTTTTCATTTATCAGCCGACCCTGTGGTCACCTTAGATGACAAAGCAGCCTGCCAGCTGGTTAGTGCTCTCCAAAACCATGCGGGCATATTTTATTCATTTAATCTGTTCCTTTTCCAGCCTGCTACAGACCTAAGTTAACAGAACGTTTGTTGAGCATTTGACATTGATCCCCAAAGGGTCTCCAGACAAACTCCCCTCTGGATACCTGAAGAGGCAAGCAAGCTCAGGCAGATTTATTAGGAAGACTGGAAGGTCAGGCGCCAGGCAGGGGCGGGCGGTGCAGGAGCAGCCAGCAGGTGATCATTTCTGCCTGGAGAAGTCATGGGTGTCATAACCGCCCAGTAATTGTACCTGCTTGGAATGTTCTTGGTGCACCAGTAGCTGCTCTTCTCCCGTCAGAGCACCTTTTGACACAATGCTCAGACCAGCTCATCCAGTCCATGCGTCTTGCCCAAGAGATCAAGGCTGCAGGTCCGTGTCCTCCTAGGACTGGTGAGAACTTGCACAAACCAACGAGCTGACCAGATGGTTCAAAAGACTGACAGGCTACCACAACTTATTCCCACCACAGATAAATAAGTGAATAAACATTTTTAAACATCGAAGCACAAATATCTTTGATGATGAGTCAATGCCCTTATTTCTACTATCCCTAAAAAAAAAATCTATTTTTAAACACCTCTAGACTTCCCATGTGTTCATTGCTCTGTCCCCTTCATTGTCTAATTAGCTCCTTCAAGAGTCAGTTTAGGTGAAATGCCATGGTTCATGCAATCCCAGCAACTTGGGAGCAGAGGGAGGAGGATCACAAGTTTAAAGCCAGTCTCAGAAAATTTAGCAAGACTCTAAGCAATTTAGCAAGACCTTAACACAAAACAAAACAAAAACAAAAAAAAACAAAAAAGTAAAAAAACTGGAGATGTATCTCCATGGTAAAACACCCCTGGGTTCAATCCCCGGTACCAAAAAAAGGAGAAAAAAAAAGAAACAGTCAATTCTGTGTGGACTCCTCCAAGAAGTCTTCCTAGTTGGGCACCCTTCCTCCGAGCTGCTAGTAAACCAGATCATTCTGTTCACATGCAGTATTGTACTTGTGTGCTCACTTGTGTCCTACCCCTCCCCCAGATTGGGAGGACCAGTTTGTTGTTGTTGTTGTTTAAGTATCTATGATATGGATTCATACAAAGGAGACACTCAAAACAGAAAGTTCGATGAATAACGACTGGGAACGTTATATGCTTATATGCTCAGGCACACAGCAATTATTCTTGGGAGTGAGGAGTGACTTAGGTAAGTTGAAAGCAATTGGAACACAAACATTTAAGATTCTTAAGGTAGTTAAACAAATCATGTCCAAGTACAAACCAGAGCCCCAAAGAGAAGTATTAAGGATTACAGTGAGATGCATTCATCTCTTTTCTCTACCCATTCTAAGAAAGTACTGAAGAACTATTTTTTTGTCTTGTCCATAGGGCTGCACACATGGTAGATCCTCAATAAAATTTGGTGAATGAATGGAAAAAAGTTGATTGATGAATGAGTGGCTACATTCATTCACTTCTGCTCCCATGGAACAAAAGCAGCCATAGACAACACATAAATGAATGAGTCAATAAAACTTTATTTACAGAAACAGGTGGCCCTTGGCTTGGGTCTACCAGCCATAGTTTGCCACTTCCTGATTTAGCACAATGACTGGCATAGAGTAGGTGCTGAAACATATGTTGGATGAATAAACAAGGGAAGAAGGTCTTCCTAAAGTTATAACACTATGATTTGTTTTAAAGCTCTGTGTACTGTCTTTAGACATTATCTACAGGGAGAGCAAAGAATGCTTAATGACCAGAAATAAGCTTGAGAGAAATCATCTGTCACTTCTTTCCCACTCCAAGCCTTGCATATAGATGGAACGTTGGCATGCAGAAAACAGGAACGAACAGCCATCACGGAGATGTGAGCTAGAAGAGTCATTTAAAGAAGGATTTTTTTTTTTTTTTGTAAAATGTGAATCTTGATTTATTAATGAGCTGTGGCCTGCATTTGTTTCTCTCTCTCTCTCTCTCACACACACACACACACACACACACACAAAGAGAAAATAGAGAAAAAAGAAAAGTACTGGGGGCATAGTTCAGTGGTAGAGTTCTTGCCCAGCTTGTATGAAACCCCAGGTTCAATATCCAATACTGCAAAAAAAATTAATAAAATAAATGAACATAATAGATTGTGTCACATGTAGTGTACATAAGGATTGTTCTGAAGGAATCTTTCAATTTTAATGCACTGACATGTAAAGGAAAAAGACACAGTATAGCAAGATTCTGGAGCCCATGCCTGGTTCAAATCTTGGCTCTTGGAGCTGGGCAAGATGGTTCACGCCTGTAATTCCAGCTACTTGGGAGGCTGAGGCAAAAGAATCACAAGTTTGAGGCCAGCCTCTACAACTTAGCAAGATCCTGCCTTAAAATAGAAAGGCCTGGAGATGTAGCTCAATAGTAGGTGCCCCTGAGTTCAATCTCCAGTACCATAAAAACAAAATAATAATAATCCTGGCTCTCCCATTTATTAGCTGTGTAAACTTGGACAAATTATTTAGCTTCTCTGGGCCTCAGTTTCTTCATCTGTTAAATGGGAATCTAATGACACCTACTGTGTATGGTTATTATAGGAGTTAAATGAATTATTATGTGCAAAATGCTTAGCATAATACCTAGCACATAATTTAAGCATCAATTATTATTCTGCCACTAACCAACAATGTAACCCTGAGTGTATGACCTAACTTTTCTGGCTTCATCTTCATCAGTAAGTCAACAGAACAGCCCCATAGGCTCCAGCATTCCCAAGGGAGCAGTGTTGCCAGCACTGACCTTGAGGAAAGAAACAGCCAAACATAAATCATCCATCTTGTTCAACTGACACCTTTGAGGTCGCAGCAAAGCAGCCTCTTCCAGAGAAACATCCTGTAAACTAGAGCTGTTATCTCTTCAAATTCCAGACAAAGTTGAATTCAGGGTGGTGAGAGATTGACCAAATCAAGGAAAAGTGCCCTTGTCCCCCTCCATCAGACTCCTGATGACTAGCCATGGCTTCCTGTCCCTCCCATCGTCATGCATTCTGTTCCATATTCTGGGATAACCACAGATGGGGGAGAACGGGAAATCCCCATGTATTCAATGTAAAAATTTTTCCCCTGTGTTCCTGACTGTGGAATGTCTGAAGCTATCCTGCAGTGGGTCCTGGGCTTGCCACCTTCCACAGTGAAATTTGAAACTTCGTGTAATGCTGACCCTCTGCTCACGAAAACAATTCCATTTTCTTACACACACACACACCAACACAAACAGGCAAACCTGGGACTGGTTGTTCACAAATAAAGACATAAACATGTCCAATAATAATGTTCTGTTCTGCCTCATTCATAATTAAAGAAATGCAAATCGAGACATCTTTTTTTTCCTACCCCAAAAAGAAGCAAACTAATTAGTAAATACCCAAAATAGGCAAGGATGTGAGGAAACAGGCAATCTCATACTTTATTGACAAGGGTTTAAATTGGTATAACCACTTTGAAAGGCAATTTTGCAAAAACTATGAAAACAGTAGATGCACGTAATATTTGACCAGTCCTGAAAAAATCATGACATTGAACAGAAACAGCCACCTATACACATGCTTTTTATATTTGAGAAAAATAAGCTCTTCTGTGTTTAAGCCTAAAATCTTACATACTTATAAAATTACTGTTGTGTATTCTGTTACTTGCAGCCAAAAATATTCCTAATTAATAAAGTTTTTTTAAAAAATAAATTAAAAAATAAAAATAAATTAATGAGGATTTTTTAAACGAGGTTATTCTTTTTTTTTCAAAAAAAAATATTTTTAAGAGAGAGAGAATTTTTTAATATTTATTTTTTAGTTTTCGGCAGTCACAACATCTCTATTTGTACGCGGCACCGAGGATGGAACCCGGGCCGCACGCATGCCAGGCGAGCGCCACCGCTTGAGCCACATCCCCAGCCCATGAGGTTATTCTTATTTTGCACTGACTTTAACATGAAAGTTTCTAGTATTCTGCAGTAAGTATGATATAAATTTGGGGGCTGAACTTCACCCTTGTACATATCATGTTACAGGAGCTTTTGTATCTGGATGCTGAATTGTATCTAATGATTTTCAGCATCTATGGTGATGTTCTTTCAATTTTTCCCTTGTGATTTATTTATGTTGTCACATTCTTTTCATGTGCTGCTGTTTCTGTTTGCTAATATTTTACAAATTATTTCAGATTTGATACAGAACTCATAAAATGAAATTATTACTTTTCTTCCTTTCCCCTTTTAATGCGTTTTTGAATGTTTTGACTTACACCTTATTACTATAAGAATCTCAACCACTAAAATGTTTTAAATGTAAATGACTAAATTTTTAATTTCTACATATTATATTTCTACTTTTTCAAATTTATCTTTTTTTCATAGTACTATGTTCTATCATCTTATGTTTGCATCTTGACCATTACTATTTTATAGACTTTTTCAAATTGCTCTATTATCTCAAGAACTTAAGGGGCTAATTCTCCTGTTCATGACGTATAGTATCTACTCCCTGGTGTGATTCATTTCCTAGTTTGATTTATCATTTCTCAGGATAAGCTTGTCTTCAATGGGAGTTATTTCTTTTGGAAAAATAAATAAACAACCGAGTTTTACATTTCCCTCTGACAGGCCAGGAGGATTCTCCATTTGGAAGCAGCTTTCCTCTTCTTCCCTAACTTCCAGATTCCCTCACCACATGAGGAATATAAATTGGGACTTCAGACCTACCCGTGGTGCAGGCCCACTAGGGGTTCTGATTTTTATAGCAGACATTCTTTAATTAAGTCAGGCCCCAGATAAACCACAAACTTCCTTGCTGAACCTAGGCCAATAGAGGAAGATTTTTTTTTTTTTTCCATTCCACTGCTACTAAAAGCCAGCCTTCCCAGAGCCCCAGCTTTGGGCAGAAGGCTCAAATCTAGATCCCTATCTTTCTAATTTAAGGCTTGAATGGATCCTAATTCCCAATCACTGAGTGGGGACTCATCCCAGCCTTAACCATTTGGACTTATATTCATATCATGCCTTTAAGTTCCCTCACACCTAGAGATCCCCCTCCACCACACCACTTTTTTGTTTCTTTTTCTTTTGATATTCTATTCAGCAGTACTGTGTTTGAAGCAGGGATTCCCTGACTTCTTTCCTCACTGGGTTCCTGGAAGCTTTTCCTATCTCTTAATAACCTTTTCAGGAGCAAGACTGATGTGATGCAGGAACTACACAAGAGGGAAGTCCAACCCAGCAGGAGACTCAAAGAAGACTTCCTGGAGGAGTGATAGCCTGTCGGGGGATGTGAAAACTGAACACACAATTAGGCACAAATGGTATGATTGTGCATGGGGCTCACAGGTTGGAGAAAGAGGTGGGGTAAAGGTTGCAGGCAGAAGACAGAGCGCATGTGAACATCCTTAGGGGTAAAACACCGAGCAACCTGCTTATCACATCCTGTGAAGCACAAGTTCCAAGAAGTGCAAGGAGTTTAGTGGTGGAACTTGGACTGAGATAAGAGGTTGGGGAGATAAGAAGAGACCAATTCATAAGCAGTTTATGTGGAAGGATAGTATGGTGAACCAAGTTCTGTGAGCAGACAGGAGCCCATGAAAGAGACCATCAGCCACAGAGGATGAAATCATTGGGTTTAAAAGAAAAACTTAATAAATCTTCCTTATATAAATATACACAGCCAGTTAGAAATAACTAAAACAAATTTTGCAGACAAGATGGCAATCCCAGAGGGCATTCAAGCATGTAAGCACTACCTTGACATTCCAGCAAAACCCTCAACTCTTAGCCAAAGGATTATAGGGCTCAGGTCTGTGTGAACCCCCTCCATCCCCCAGGAAATGTCCCCAGCCATGTTTGGAGGAGGGTGGGCCAGTGTCCCAACCATTCAACTTGTAGACATTTTGGAAACACAAAGCTCTTTCAAAAACGTTTCCCAGTACCCACCTCCCTTCACTCGCCCCCAAAACTGCCACAGATAGATCCCTATTGTCAGGAAAGGGCTGCAGGAGCAGAAGCTCGAACATGAAAGTACCCTGGGCCAAGGGCCAGGGGGTCTATTTTTGGAAATTTTTCTCATTGCCTGTTTATCTTTCAGACTCCACCTAATGTATTCCAGGCGGGTGTTAAAAGTTACTTGGCTGGGCTGAGAAGGAAAGCAAGAAGGTGATCTAAGACCCAGTACCAGTAGCAATGGTGATAACCTCTGGACAGTGTTTTCATTTCCCCAATTTAACCTCACTACCATTTGGCGCTAGTGAAGCACTCATTCAAACCCACTACTGGCGGTGGGGTTTGGGCAGATAACAAAAAGAAAGTGACAGAAGGTTATGGATTTTGTAATCTGTTAAGTACAAGCGGGGTTGCTGCTGACCTCCCTCTTGGACTCAGTTCTCTGGTCTCTAAAACAGGGTTAGAAATACTGCATCTAAGTTCAGAGCCTTAGCCAGGCCTTGGAGAAGAAAGCGCCCCCTACAGCATTTGGTCTTCGTCCTCCTTTGTGCAGGGTTACTTCGGAGATGGACAACAATGCATTCATCATAACGTTTGGTTATGTTAATCCAACCCAAGCTGCAAAAGAAAAAAGACCGGCGTTGTGTCTTTTTGTCCCTTTATTTTCCTTAAAGTGACAAAATAGGTGGCCCCTGGAACTCCGCCACTCGTAAAACGCGCCACTGAAACACTGGTGGACTTGCAGTGACAACCTCTTCCAGTCTCCGGCCTAAACCGGCTTTTAAGGGCGTCCTCCCCGCCCTCCTGTCTTCGCTTCCCACTTTACTCCAGTGGCCACATCCTGTCTCGCCAGGTCACTCTCCAGTTCTGCTGTGTCGTCTGGCCTTCCTGCGGGGGTCGCCGGGCAGATCTCCGCGGCTGACCCTGGACCGGGCCCCGCTAATCCGCGCGGTCCTCCTTAAGGAGCTTCCGCGGTGGCCCGTGGAGGCGGGTGTTTTGTTCTTATAAGGAGGGAAAAGTTTCCGTGACATCCAGGAAATGAGTAACTCCACAGCCTTGCGGAGCCCGGCCGTTGGAGCTAGGAGGCTGGAGCCGGCCGCGGTCCCGCCGCCAGCGTCCCCCTAGCTGCACGGCCGCGCGCTCCGGCAGCCGCCCGCACAGCCCGACGCCCCCCTCGGAGCTGCGCGCCAAACCCGGGTTGTCGCGGGCCTCCCGCGGGACAGCGCTCCCAAGGCCAAACGTAAGTCGGGGACCCGCAGCTCCAGGCTCTGCTGCTTCCCAGGCGCCTCGCGAGTTACAAAAAGGGAGGGATGGGGACCCAGGACTCCGCCGAGCGGCGCCCGAGTCAGGAGCGGGGGTGAGCGGGGAGCGCTCCAGACTTGCCTGCGCCCACCCCAAGTAGGGGCCGACTTTGGGGACCGCTTAAAGTGCGCGCGCACGGGCAGGCGCCGAGGTCTCTTGCGGTCACACCTCCAGTTCCCGTAGCGCTGGAGATGCACGCGGTCCCTCGGCTCCCAACCCCACCGCTGGGCGCTTGCTGCAGCCGGCGCGGCCTGCAGCCGCTCTTCCCGGCGCGCCGAGCCTCGGAGCCCCACGCGGGACCACGTGTAGGTTCCTAGTGCGGGACCATCCGTTACTTTGGCTGAACAAGGTGCTGCGGCACGAAAAAAAGCTGGGTCGCCCTGCTCCTTGGCCGTCCCTCTCTTCCAGCGAGAAAGGAGTTAGAAGTGAAGTTGGTTTCTTCTTGGTTATAGTATTTGCGCAATCAGGTTGCTTCGGGCCGGATGAAGCCCCCGCCACTTCCTCTTTCAAGACTTTTGGCGGAGTAGACCCCATGCTGAGGGAACTTTCTCTTGGCTCTATAAATAGCCTCTGCCTCCTGTTACTCCATCCTCTGCCGGGTCCCTGTCTTGGCCCGGTGGATGCACGGTGAGCGGGTTCGAAAGCCTCAGACCAGACGCCCCATCCGAAATGCTCTTCTTTAAAAACAAAAATGCTGCGGAGCAAGAAAGGAAAATAATCGACCCAGGCCAGAACCTCACTGTGCCTTCGGCCCCTCTGCCTGCCATGAGAATCTTCCCTCCCTTCCAGACTAGACGAGGACCAGGTACTGGTAGCATCTAAATCAATCCAGGGCTCGCTTTTGTTTTGTTGTTCCTCTGACCAGGGCTCTTTCCTTTTACAAACCAGTTCTACCTCACAGAGGCTGCCAGCTAGAGTCCAGGGCTGATGCATTGACAGGTCCAGGTTAGCAGGAAAAATGGGGTGGCAGGCAGACACTGGTTGGGTTGATGTCATTCACGTTCTAGTTAATAACATAGTGGCTGTGTTGGGTACTCCCTCCAGCCTGATGTGCCTAAGTGGCTCTCATTGTTTGCTAATTCCTTGTGTATTGCTGCTGCTCCAGGCCATTCTGCCCTCAGATTTTCCACTTGTGGGTAACCATGGGGTGTTTTTTTTTTTTTTTTTTTTAATTTACCCGCTCCCTGCTCTCCTTGGGTGGATGGAGAAGCTTATTTTCAAGTGCTGGGTAATTTTCAAGATGCAGCAATTTCAAGCTCAGGCTTCCAGGGGGCAAGGGTGTGGACTTTTAACCTGATGTTGTCCTCCCAGAAGTCGTTACCTCTCTGGCCTTGCAGCTCCCAAAAGAGAAACTAAAAGGGTGTGTAGGTGAACTTGATCAGAAGGCAAGAAGGAGCAGGAACTTTGGGGGAGAAAATTGCCCACTGAGAAGGTATTTTCTGGAAGGAACCTGGTTTTGTATTTTTACTTTTTTGGTTAATGAAGAGAAAGATGGTTGGGGGCTCCTGTTTGATGAAGAGGGTGCACAGTCTCAGGGGCAGACAGGGGTGAGCACCATATGCATGGGGCTGCACAGGGGTAGAGTCAAGCCAATGTAGTGCACTAGCCCAGTTCTCAATGCCACCTCTTGGAGGGACACCACTGCCAAGTAGAACTATCCAGAGGAGGACAGGAACAATCTGCAAAGTGTGTCTTGTGAGGGAGAAGATAGAACCACTGGTGTGCACTCCAGAATGGGAAGCACAGGGGGACATGGCTGTATCCTTCATATGTCCCAAGCATGGAAACCTGAGGAAAGAAAAATGGCTTACTATTTCTGGCCTCAGAAACTCCTTGGTTAGAGGAAACAATGACAGATCTCAGTATAGCATAAGAAGGAACTTTTCACAACCAGAGCTCTGCTGGTCATGCTCTGGCCATTGGCCACAGGGGCCTTCAAATCCAGGACTCTGGTTCTACATTTGGAGTCAAGAATGAGGCAGCGCAGCAACCTGTGGGGCTTGAATGGAGACATGTACGAGGGAGGGGCCGGTGCTCCAAAGGAGCAGGACTTGAATTATGGCCAAGACCATCCGTCCATGTTGGACCTTCCTCATTCATGGTTGTTGGGGAGGAGGGTAGAGCCACGAGGCTGAGATATCCTCGAGGACTGCTGCTAGTTTTTCCAGTCCCCTGTGTAATTTAGAATAAGTTTCTCCTCTCAGCAAGAGGGTGACATTTAGAAATAAGGACCTCGGAGCCATGGAGTTGGGACTTATCCTTGGGTTACCCTGGCGGTGTGTCCTTGAGCAGTGCACTATCTGTACAAACATTTACAGCAGCCCTGATAACCAATTATTGAGGGTGCAGGACCTTGACCTAACATTTCCAGAACGATGTTTTATCTATTTATTTATTTATTGGTTTCTCAAAAGCACTCTGCCTGTATCATTTAATCCTCACAGTTGTCCTATGAGGTCTTCTTAGCCCCACTTTACAGATAAAGAAACTGAGGGAAGAGGGAAGCCAAGTGCTCAAGAGCCTGGAAGCTGAGGTACAGTTGCTGAGCATTCAGAGAAGCAGGTTAAACTTAAAGCCAGTTATGGGAACTTAAAGCTCCCTTATGTGAAGGAGGAAAGAGCAGCTGCCTTTTACCCCGGGCAGTGGAAGGATGGGAAGCTCCTGATGATAGGAGGAGAGACACGAGCCTGGCCTCGTGGCTGACCGGGGGAGCCTAGCCCAAGCATCAGATGGTCTTCATTACTGGGCGAGGTGAGGTGGCAGATCCAGTTTGGGGCCTGGTACAAGGGTGATGTGTAATTGTCACCTGGGTGTGGTGCAGAGGGAAAAGGTGTGCAGGACGCGGAGTCTTCCTGGGGTGGAAGCAGGTCAGGGTGACCGGATATGCTGTCCTGACCTTCTAAACCCCTCTTCCCCCACCTCCAAGGAGATAATCACTTGGTTTCCCCACTGTTCTCCTCAGCACTTAGTGAGCTAGAACTGAGCACTGTAAATCGTGCTGTCCGTGGGCACTTAAAGAGGTTTCTGGCCACTGAGGAAGTCAAGTAGTGTCTTGGGAAGGCTGGCTGGAGCCCAGAATTCACCTGTCCCAGGGGCTGGCTCTTAGCTACACCCACTTACAAATCGTACTTATATAATTTTCAGAGTGGTTTGCGCTCAGGCTACTGAATCACCCTGTGAAAGCGGGTGTAGAAGTCAGAATGCTAGTTTATTAGTTTGCAAGGAGACTTTGTGAACACCACACAGACTGAATGTCATCTTGTCCGTTCCTGCATCCTGGGGAAGCCACATGGGAAACTTGCTTTGCAAAGCTGGAGTCACAGCCAGGCAGGGGCTGGGGGGGCGGGGGGCATTGATAGCCAGTGGTCCAGAACTCTGTCTACCTCTGTGGCCCTCTTGCCAATGATCCCCCCTGCTTGTCTCCTTGGTTAGTGCCTCCAAGGCAGTGTTTACCTGGTAGGTTTTCTCCCTTTACTCTTACATAATGTAGCGCTTTTTGTTATATTTGCTTATTTGTTTAGTGCTTTGTAAGCATTATCTCTCAGCTGCATAGATTTACATTTGCATATGGTAAATAACTACTGTAAAATCCAGGGCTGTAGAACCAGGCTGCAGGAATAGATGCTATATGCAAATCAAGAGGGTAATCAGGTGAACTGTGGGGGAGGGGGTGAAGAAGAAGCCAAGCACAGAGCTAAGAAAGTGTCCCTAATTAGCACTGAGACCCCGGGGAGTAGTAAAATCAAGACCAGCTTATTGTCATCCTTGTGTGTGCGTAGGGATGAAGCAGTCCTTTGCAGTGTCTGCTCAAGCCACCTGTCCTGCCTAGCTGGCCTCTTGGAGTTTAAAGGGTCCCTCTAGTCTCTGTCGGGCCCCCTCAGAACTCATCTTTAGTGAGTCCCTTCTCCAGCTGCCCCAGGAGGTGACCATATGGGCTTTGGGATGGGCAGATTTGGGTTGAGTTCTGGCTCCACTGCTTGGAAATTAGGTGTTGTTAGTAGCTGGGCAGGTTCCTTGACCGTTCCAAGCCTCATTTTCACCATTAGTAAAATGGGGATGAACTGTCAGGACCATCAGAGGATTGAGTTGGGTGGTGCATAGGAAGTGCTAAGCCTTGCCCTGCCGGCCTGCAGGCTGAGCTCTTCAGTGCTTAGTGGTCGTCCAGGAGATGCATCTCTGCTGGGCTGGGCACCCTTGTCAGGGTGCTGCTTCATCCTCTGAGGTCTGAATGAGGGGCAAAGCCAAAAGGTCTAGACAGTCCCAGAGGGGCAGAAGGAGATCCTCAGTGTCCCACTCAATTGACTTTTTCAGAGACAAGGACAAAGCTTCTTGCCCTCACTTTTCAGGGGACTCTGGAGGAGGAGTCATATTTGAAGCATGGCCTATCTTAGGCATCAGGGAAGGGGAGAGGGACGGGGGTCCTCTGGAGAGGAAGAGGGTCATTTGAGAGTACTCAAAAGGCCTCTAGGGTCCTCTTGAACAGTTTGGGATCTCTGATGTTTTCCTGTAGGGAGTACATCTCCCCTCCATCCACATGGCCCATTCCGGTGACATCAGTGGAATAGAAGCACCTGGCAGGTAGCATCACTGTTGCCCAGGCAACACCTCCACCTTAAGGCAAACAGGAAGAGACAGACCAATGTCAACTGTAAGACGCATGTTGAAGAGAAAGGACGTAGACATTGTGACCTCTCCACAGGTGTGTTTCTCAGAGGCCCGCTAGAGAGTGGGCTGTGGGGCTTGGGGTTCTGGGGCTACAGTTTTGAGTTCTGGGCCATGAGCCAGATGGTGGTAGGTATTTAGGCCTTGGGTTCAGTCTGTGGTAAGGAACATAGTGCTGAGGGCCCTGGTCTCTTTAGTTCCCCCAGTGTGACTCCCTACAGGGGTTTCTGCTGCCTAAATCTTTGAGGTAGGGAGGGGAGCTCAGGCCAGAGCAGTCATGGGCCAACCATTAGAAAAGGGAATTTCCAGCTTCCTCGCCCTCACCACCCAAAGAAAATGAGATGCAAGGACGCCCACATTCTTACTGTGGGGGCTACTCATTGACCCAGCCATCACTGTGCACCTGTGATAATAGGCATGGCACTGTGTTTAGGGACTCTGGCCTCATGGAGCTTCATGACCAAAAGCACAAACAAGAATGTGTGCAACCCACTACCCCAGAAGGTAGTAGTACCAGATGGAACTAGAAAGTCTCATAGAGCGCCTGTCACTCAGCTCTGTTTCCCATGAAATTCTACATGGGTTCAATTAAACCTGTGAAGTCCCTTGTCTCCACTAGCTCATGCAGAGCATTGGAGGTCACCTTTGAGATAAACTTGGGTGTTTGGAGAGTGAGGTTAAAGAAGACAACTATGGCTGTCTACCGTGTCCCACCAAAGGGACACCCAGAAGACGGCACTTTTCTCAAAGCTAAGCTCATTTGGCAATTCTGAGGCCCTTAATTTGGTGGTTGCAGCCACATCTTCTAAGGTGAGACCCACTGCTTTCCTTCAGGAAGAATTCCTAAGCAAGCACCACAAGCCAACACAAGGGATGAAGATGCAGGGAAGGGAGGTGGGAAACTCTGTCTCTACAAGGTCTCAGAACAGGAATTACCTTGTCTTTCAACTTGATGGTGTCCCTTCAAGATCTTTGTTGAATGCCACTGGGCATCCCTCCAGCCTGTGAGTAGCTGAAGTAATTGTACAAACATGACTTTTTCAGAATCATAAGTGAAAATTAGTGTATGCTTAGTAGAGATTTTTAGCAGATAAGGCTTCCATTGACAAAACTGGTCCCAAATCAGTGGTCATGACCTTTTATTCCTAAAAGCAGAATAACCTTTATAAAAGGGATTGGCTTCCTTTACTGAGCAAAGCCCCATACTCAGGATTTTACACGTTTGTTTCTCTTGCTGCGACATCCCTTCTGGGTAGGTATAGGCTGGGTAGAATAGGCTCCGAGAGGCCAAGTGATTTGCCCACAGTCCCAGAACTAAAAACCACAGAGCAAAATCCAAACCTAGATCTGTGCCTCCACAGCCTAACACACTCTTCCTGCCACCTCAGGCATCTGCCTGGATACCATAACCCAGTGACTATGAAGGAGGGGTAAAGAATCCCATGAGATTTGAGTAGCAAAGTGGAGAAGACATCAGGCAGATCACCAACTCCAGGCCGGAGCCCCAGGTCCCCTCTTGCTGTGACTAGCTCTGGGGTATTAGCAGACAGAGCTCAGTTTCCCACTCTGAAATGGACAGGACCAACCAGTACCCAGATAGCCTTCAGCATACTTTGAGATCCTCAGATGGAGTCCCTGGGGGAAATGCAAAGCCCAGGACTATGGAAGAACTCGCTTGCAGGTGGAAAACATGGCAGCCACTCACACCAGGGCAGAGGGTCAACTTTGAAGCTGCCCCACATGTTGGCCACTGTGTCTTCCTCCTTTCCCTGATTGGGATGCAGAAGCATCTCCAACCTGCATCCATCTGTCAGGAAGGGCGTGGTCATCATTTGGGGCCTGCCTATTGGTGCACCAAGTGTGCTCTTAACACACTGGTCTCCCAGGAGCCTGTTTAATAGCCTTAGCAGCAGTCAGGGGACCGCCTGAAGTTCATGAAAGGGGCCTTTGTTCTGGAGGGAGTTGCTGGAGGCTTGAGAGAAGGAGAGCAGAGAATGCCTGGGCCCCACCCTGTGTGCTACTTCCAAATGTCCTCCTTTTATCCATGATAGTTCTTAGGGACTCACCCAACACTGACGAGCCTGCCAGGGTCAGAAGAGACCTTGTTCCCCTTTCCTATTATGCTGTGGGTACTGGGGATTGAACTCAGGGGCACTCAACCACTGAGCCACATCCTCAGCCCTATTTTGAATTTTATTTAGAGACAGGGTGTCACTGAGTTGCTTAGCACCTCATCGTTGCTGAGGCTGGCTTTCAACTTGCAATACTCCTATCTCAGCCTCCCTAGCGGCTGGGATTACAAGAATGTGTCATTGCACCCAACTCAAGTGCACTCTTTATTCCCAAATTTCATCTCATTTGTCACCTACCCATCCCTAAACAGTGTGGGGAAGGGGAATCCACAGGAATGCATCTAATGTTCCAAGATGCCAGGTCACTGAGCAGTGCAGCATCATGGGAAGCCCATAGGCTTGAAAGACAGGACTGGGTTCAAATCCTGACTGTGTGCTGTTGATGAGTAACCTCACTACTACATGCCTCCGGTTCCAAATCTGTACATGTAGATAAATACCTGCCTTTGAGATTCAACCTGAGGATGACACACATAAAGCACTTTGCACTATGCTTAAGCCTCAAATATTATGTATTGGATGTAGAGGTTTCAGGCCAGGAGGCTTGTCCAATGTTCTCCAGAAAGGGAGACTTGCTGCTCATTCTGCTTTACCACAATTGTATTGGACCCTGTAATCCTGCACTTATCTTGAATTTCTCTCTGACTCTTGAGCAAGAAACTAGGTGTCAAAGGGCAAGGCAGCTAGGAGTCAGATAAGCCTATGTCAGGGTTCATTCCTGGGACATTTCCTTGGAAAACACAGGTGGTCCCCAGGCAAAGGATTTTGCTCACATTGCCTAGGACACTTAGCGCTGTTGGTGTTTTGCTTTTCTGACTGCTCCTGGGAGTCCTGAGTCCATTCATTCATTCATTCAGCAAGCGTTCCTGGAACATTCCTCCTCTTAGTGCTGGGTGCTCAGAACCTAGTACTAGGAGGAGCTGTCAGTGACGCTGCTGAGCCTCCTAGGTCACCAGACTTCCTTCTCCTTTCAAAGACAGAGAGGTAGAGGAGACAACTTAGTAGTCATTGTCATTAGTCCTTGTCCCCAGCCTTCTAGAGGAGCTTCAAGCATATTGGTCATCTCCCTTCTTCCCAGAGGAGTCCTTAAATTGCAAATAGAATAATTCAACAAATCAGAGGGACTCCTGACTTTATCACCACTGCCAGTGTCAACAAGAGCATGTCACTTACAAAGCACTGCATGTGATTGTGCACCACCTGGCCGATGTGCACAAGGCCATGGACTGGGTCATGATTGTCATGGCAATGGCAGAGCCAGGACTCAAAGCCAGACCATCAGATTGCAGAGTTGGCTCCTTAACTCCTCTTCTCTAAGCCTCTATAAATGGTTCAGCTCCTCTGAGCTGAAGACTCTTGGGCTGTTTCTTTCCGGGTAGCCTTGAGGGCAGGAGTAGGTCCCAGTGAACTTGTGAACTTGACACTAGCAGTGGTTGCTTGAGGACCAGCCATGGGATCATGAATTCACTGGGCATTATTTGGACGCATAACTCCTGCATCAGTGATACCACACCATCCCTGTGGCTGGGAAATAGTGTGGCTGTAGGTGGTTGTGGTTGTTGTTTGTTTGGGACAATTCACAAGGAGCGGGACTCCATGTAGTCGTAGGTAATTCTGGGAGCAGTTTTGCTAACTGTTCCAAGCCTTACCGTCTGCTCTCTGGGAGGAGGAGAACTGGTTTGCTGTGACTAACAGGTGTGGGAGGGCAGCAGGCAGCTGGCTCTATTGTTCACACCAGGTTCCTGCAGCAGAGCCAGGTCAAAGAAGCCACCAAAACTCTTAGTGTTTTATGACTGCTTGGCCTCCCCCTTGCTTTTGTGCTGCTTGTTCTTCCCCTTTACTAAGATGAAAGGGGTTTTAGATCTTTGCAGGCATGCAGAACTGTGTGTGTGTGTGTGTGTGTGTGTGTGTGTGTGTGTGTGTGTGTGTGTGTGTGTTGCTCTGGAGCTCCTGAGCTTCTCCTCCTCACCCCTTCTCCCCTTCCCTAGCCCAGCTGGGGCCAGGCTTTGTGTCAGGTACTGCCTAAGCCTCAGGGGACTAAGCCGAAGGACCAGGGTGGAAGAACAAACTGGGATTTTGCTGTGGCCAGGATGTGAGTAAGAGAGGGTAGCTAGGGTGGCCAGGGGTAAGGGAACTGGCCTTTCTGTGGCTAGGGAAAGCTTCTGGGGGGACATCCTCCCCCATGCCATAGAAGCAGGTAGAGAATTCCAGCCAGGCTCTGTTCCCATCCAGGGATCAAAAGGAAAGCAGCAGCTGGGTGCCCGCAGCCCTCTAATTCCTTCCATCCCCAGCTCATCTGGGGGAGGGGGAGGGGGAGGTGGGGCAGGGTGTGGCCCAGGGAGGGCTTTGTTTTCCTTTGTGCTTTCTCCCTGGTTGTGCCCAAGCCCTCCCTGTCTAGCGGGCAGCCTGAGCCTGCATCCCACCCAGGGAGCCTGCCTGCCTGCCTGCCTGCCTGCCCTGACTTTGATAGAGGCTTGGGTTCTGCGCTTGGAAGCAGGACACATGTGGAACGTGGCAGGAGACAGAGGAAGGGGCACGATGTGGGAGCCCTGGAATGTTCTGCCCCGGTGGGTGGGTATTAACGCTCCCTCTGTACAGCACCCTGTGGGTGAGGTGAGGCCACAGGAGCTGGGAAATGCTCCTCTGAGGAACTTTCGCCCAGGCCAAGCCAATACCCAGCTGGGAAATGCTGAGCACAGCGGTTCTGTAATAAGTGCCTGCGTGGCACACACAGAAATCGAGGCGGGATTGCAGGGGTCTAGGGAGGCCCTTCCGTGCCAGCTCACTGTGCCATGTTCACTCTCCTGGCCAATGAATGGTCGGTGTTTGTGGAGACCTTCTTTGAAGGAGGCACCTCCATCCAGGATGGCGTGTCCATGGCCCGTGAGCAGCTCTGTACCAGGTGCTTGGAGGACTGTAAAGATGAACAAAGACCCTGCCCTTGTCCTGGAGGAGCTCCAGCCCAGGAAGGTGATGGGTGAACAAGCAGGATGGGCCCACAGGGCAGACACAGCCTGGAGCATGGTCAGTTGGTGACCTTGAGCAGACTGCTGGACTGGGCTCCTGCAGCCTGTAACAGGGGCTGAGGTACCCTGCCTCAGGACTGCCTCAGAGGATAGTCACAGTAACTAGGGATGGAGGCCCAGGGAACCAGTTTTTGTTGGGTGCCTGCTACCTTCTGGTCACTTCCATGGAGATGCCTCTAGACACCAAATGTTTGCCTGCCTACTTAATAAATAGGTCTCCTTCCCCTTGTTCTTCCATCCCTTTCAAGAAAGAAGGATTTGGCTTAGGAGTTGGGGCATGGGGAGGGGCTGGGAGGGATCCTTGGCAGTGGTTTCTGGGATGGCTTGTTATGAGAATAGATGGGTAGGGTTTTGGTCCAGAGCTATGAGGCACGGGTGTTGCAGGAATGATGGAGATGTGCAGGAGGGTTCAGGGGACTAGAGATGATCCAAAGTGACTGGGCCAGGCAGAGAGGAACCCAAGAGGTCCCTGAGGCTGGTTGGGGCAGGCCAGGCCCTGAACAACAGACTTGAAGTGCTGACCTGTGTTACATATAAGCAGGACTCCACTGAAGAGGGGCAGGGAAACTTTGGGGTTGGGTGTAGGTGGGATGGGTATTAAGGAGAGCTCAGAGGAGCTGGTTCCCAAAGTCTCTGCTGGCCAGGTGGTGAGAGCCCTGTCTCACATGGAATTCCCAGGCTTTAGTGCAGAGTAAAGACCTGAGCAGAGAAGGCTGGGGAGACTAGAAGCACAGCAAAACAGGGAGAGTCTGTGGGGATCACTGGCTGGAAGAAAAGAGGGTGCATCATGCATTAGGGCTGTGTCGGTCTCCTGAGGCTGCTGGGACAAATTACCACAAACTGGGGCACCTAAGACAACAGACATTTATTCTCTCACAGTTCTGGAGGCCAGAAGTCTGAAACCTAGGCGTCCACACAGCTCTCAGGGGATCCTTCCCCCGCGGTGACAGCGTCTCATCCTCCATCTCTGCCTCCCCGTCCCATTGCCTTCTCTGCTTTCTGTCTCTTCATGAGGACACTGGTCATTGGATTTAGGGACCACCTGGGTAATCCAGGATGATCTCATCTCGGGACCCTTAATTTAAATGTATCTGCCAAGACACTTTTTCCAAATAAGGTCACCTCCTTAGGGTCTGGGTATATTAGCACAGTGACACATCTTTTTGGTGGCTGCTGTTGAACCCTCACACTGACTGGGTAAAAGGAAAGGGACATGGGCCAGGACGCCGGCTTCAGGGAGTCCTTTCCTTGTCCCTTGACCATTTTGCTCCTCGTGTCCAGCCTCTCCCCTGCCCACAGCCCAGCCATTGACACCATCCTTGGTCTGTCCATCCCCAGACACTGGCTTCTGTGCTGTCCTGGGGTCAGGGCCTCTGCTGCTGGGGAGTCAGCAGGGTGTCTGGATGGTGGACTCCCAGCCTTCCTGGGAGATGGATGGCTTCCTTTCTCCATCCTCTGCTCAGCAAGGGACAGGCATGAGCCAAAGGCAGGAGAACAGGAAGAATGTGGCTCTCCCACCCCGGGTTGGCTGGCAGAGTCCAGGCTGCTGTCCTTCCTGTGCCTTGGCTTCCCAGCCACCCTTATAGGAGTGGCCATCCTGGTGACTTGTTTGAAGCTCCTTCCTCTTCCAAGAACATGTGACCAGGTACTTCCTGAGTCCAGCCAGTGCCCACCTGTGGACTGTGGAGGCCCCCTCCCCACCCAGTGTGTGTTCCCTTCACCTCCTTAGTATTCCACCTGAGTGGGGGGTCTCCTCTCTGCTCTCTCCCTCTCCTCTGTCCTATTATGCCACCCACACCAGGGTCCAGTGTTGACCTCTAGGTCCTCTGAGATCATGGGCCTACTCAATCTGGGGTCTGAGTTGGGGCTGCAGGAGCCCTGGCTCTCTGGTCCTTGGGAACACAGACCTGACCCTGGAATGCCAAGCACTCCTCAGTGAGTAACCCTTAGACTAGAGTCACCTCCTTCCAGTCCCTGGAGAGGCTTTGGCTGTGGGAGGAAACCCACTCTGGCATTAGCCTAAAGCCCCTCGCTCAGCCCTGACACAGAGTTGGTCCTCAAGTGCTGGTTGTGATTCTTCCCAGTGTGGCCACCGGGGCTGACTGGAAGGCCCCAGAGTGGAGGCCAGACTGGGTTTGGGAGAAAAGGTTGAGTTGGGGGGTGCTTTAGGGAGTTCTGGACACAGGAAATGGTAGGTGTGCTCCGTGGTTGCTGAGGGGTAGGAGAGAGGAGAGCCCAGGCCTGGAGTCACCTGGAGGTGTGCTTCCTGAGGGCGGAGGCACTGGGCAGGAGAGGAGAACTGGCAGTGGCACGTGGACGGCTGCAGACAGGACCCTGGGTGGTCCACAGAAATATCTTATTGGGCTTATGTGGTTTTTAAAGAATTTTTGACATAGTAGCCAACACTTTAAAATTGGAGGATTTTGATAAAATCCAGGTTTACTGGCTTCAAAGGAAAAAAGATCTTGCCCTTCTGGGTACACAAGGTGTGTTGTGGTGGCTCTCCCTATAAGTGAACTGTGGGTCCTCCAGGTGACCAGTATCGCCCATGGCAGCCTGGCTCATTTTCCCTTGGGTCCTGCAAGGCACTTGATTTCACAGCCCCCATCCCTAGGAAGGATGACTGGGCATGGGGCTGCAGGATGCTGGGAAGAGCGCGAGCTGGCAGCTCAGAACTGCACCCCTCCTACCTACTTTCTCAACAGGTCCCCTCCCTTCCTCTTTCCTCACTTCCTTTCTTTGCCCTCCTCTTCCTCTCCTGCTGGGTCCTGAGGCCTGTCAGGGCCCAGCCCCTACAGATGCTCTTCCCTGGCCCCATGTGGGGTGCAGGTGAAGTGAGGTCCCCTCTGGGGACACCATGGTGGTGGTGGTGGCAGCTCTGTGTCTCTATGGCCCTTGCTGAGGCGTGGGCCAGCTCTCGGGCCTTTCTCCCTCCCTCTCTTCTCAGTCATGGTGAGCAGCTCTGCCTTCGGAGCTGCTGTGACCCAGCCATTGATGAGGTGCTGCTGTCCTGAGTTAGGCAACAAGGAAGTTGTTGGTAGAGACATGTCACTTGCACAGCTGTATCTGCCCCAGCCATCTCCCCACAAAGGCATGGTAAATCCACTGCCACTGACGTGTTGGCAGCTGCGTTGTGTCCAGGTCATGCTTGGTGCCCTAGGAGCTGCAAGACATTCAGGTTCATGACCGTATAGGAAGTCAGGGTCCAGCAGGTAAACTGACACAGTGAAGAGCAGGAAGGTGGCCCGAGCTGGGGCAGTTCTGAGAAGGGCGAGGTTGGTCTGCTCCCAGAGCCAGTCTGCTCCCGGGGCCAGCCCTTAGAGGAGTGTGATCTTGGCCTGATGGGAAGCATAGGGCCTGGGCCCTGCTAGAGAGGAGCATGAGGGAGGAATGAGATGGTCACAGAGAGTCCCACTAGGGCTCAGACTGCCCAGCCATGGGCTCCAAAACCAAGGCTCAGGCCAAACACAGGCTCTGCGGTAAACCTGTCCTTTCTCCCGGTCCTGGAAACCTGGGGACAACCTACCTGGATGATTTTGATGGTTATCTCTGACATTGCCCAAGTGGCGCCCCCTGGCAGCAAGAGGTAGCAGGGCTCACTCAGTTCCCAAGGGCCTGCTGAAGGGGCCGGAGGGATAGTCGAGGGGGGAAGCCAGCTGCCAAGGTGCGGCCCCCACACAGACATGTACCGCCATCTTATAGGCCACACAGTGAAGCTCCCTGTCCCTCAGTCTATCTGTTCTGAAAACTAAATGACAGACATACGCATAGTGCCTAGTATTATGCCTGACGTGGAGCAACTTCTTCTTTGTAAATGGTTCTAAAGGAAAACATCCTCATCTTCAGCTTCCCTTCTGTGCACAAATTCCTGCCCAGAATCCCTGGGAGGGTCCATGGCGGATGGCCAGCCTGCCTCGACCATTTCTACCCAACCCTCGGGATCAAGCATGTCTCTTCTTTAGGCCTCAGTTTCCTCATCTGTGAGTGGGGTTTAGACAAGCACGACTAAATTCTGACTTTCTTGAATCTGTAGCTTTATTTCACTCCAAACACTGTGGATCTGATGAGCTGAGATACTCCAGGACAAGGCCAGGCTTGTGACAGTTTGGGTCTGCTTGATTCCCCTTTTCTTGGAGGCCCTAGAACCTAGACAGTGGGAGAGGGACCCAACTGACGCCACCAGGCCTGGGCTACACAGCCCTCCTCTGCCGCCTCCTTTATTCTAGTTTATAAAGAAAACCAGCAGCTGCTCCTTTGGGCTCTGAAGGTGACGCCGGGGCTGTGGCTACATTTGTTGTTGTAATTAGCAGAGCTAATTGCCTCTGATGGGCCTGGTGAGGGGCAAGCCCTTGGCAAGCTCCAGGACCCAGCTGCGGACACCTCAGGAGCCCCACCTCCCTCCCAGAGGATGCCTGACTTGGAAACCTGGCTCGGGAGGAACTGGTGCTCCCAGTGGCCCTCAGACCCCAGTGGACTTTAGAAGCACCTGGAGAGCTCATTAAACATGCCCGCCGGCCCCGCCCCTGGAATGCCTCATCAGCAAGCCAGGGTTTGCCCCCAAAAATATACATTCAAGTTGCCAGGGGTGCTGTTACTGCAGGCGTTTGGGAACCACTATCCCAGAGGGGATTCGGGGCCAGTGAGAATCCCTGGGCACTTCTATGGCTAAGCACAGGCCAGGCTGTCCTGGGGTGGAGGATGGGGGGTGATGAGCAGACGTGGGGCTGGACATGGGCTTGTAGAATTCTGTCTGCAAGGAGAGGAGAGGTGATTTGGAGCCAAGGGGTCACATCAATATCTTCCCAGTAGGTGGGGAGGTCTCTGGGCAAGGAGAGGACCCCAGGGAACAGAAATAAAACTCCCCTCCTCTGCGTTTTCGCAGCTGTAGGTCATTGCCTTTCATGATCCAGTGCACCTTCTGTCTGTGACAGAACTTCATGGCCGACTCCCCTATGGTTTTTACTGCTGGGGCTCAGGCCATCCTGAAGCATCCAGCATATTCCCAAGCTTAGCGGGGACAGAAGTGGGCAGAGGGGCCTGAGTTTCAGCCCGGCCATGACTTTTGCTAGAAAATTCCTTAGTTCCTTGGGCTTTGGGGAAGCCATTTGGGAAATAGGAATCTTCTTAGGTTATAGTGGTCCCTGTGTTCAGTGCCCAGTGCATCTAGGGAGGGCTTCGGGGGATGCTGTGGATATTAGACAACTCTTAGTGGTCTTTTTTGGATGGGGCTGTGGTGGGGAGTGCTGGAAGGCTCGAGGTGCAGGATAAGGGGACCCTCGTAAGGAGTATGGGATTTCTCCTCCAGGGTCTTGGACTTCTGATCAGCCTCAGAGTAAGGGTCTGGTAATGCACTGGTCCTGGCCACCACTGTAGCCCTCTACCCAGGCACCCAGAGGTCAGCATCTCCCCCCAACCCCTGCTGCCTGTGACCTGGCCCTTTGCCAAGCTAAGTTTAGCTGTGAACCGCATGAGCCACCCTCTCTGTGGGTGAGGCGTGGGTGGAGAGGAATTCACAGGCTTCCTGTCAGCTTCCTGACAAGCAGACAAAGCCACCAAATGACCCAGGTTTATTCTCAAGGCCAAACCCACCAGCTGATGTCATGGACCACAGGTGTGAGACATCCCCAGAGAGGTGAGAGCTTTGGAGCAAGGCTGGACTGGGGGAAAGGAGCCCATGAGGAGGGATGTGTGTGCATAGGAGCACACGCGAGTGCACGGGAGTGTATAAGTGCACATTATCCATGGTTTGCAAGAAGCCTGCCCCTCCCCCGCAGTCTCCAAATGTCAACATGCCTGCCCTCAGCCATCCCCTCTGACCTGGGACTGCTAAGGAGATGTCCTGTACAATTTGGTTTTGGTGGGAGAAGGAGCACCACACGGGCTTCAAATTCAGCCACATGTGATGGGCATGTGCAGCCACAGTCCAGTTCTCTGCCTCACCCTGGCCCACCCCACCCCTCTCCACCCCTCCCCACCCCTCCCCACCCCTCCCCATCCCTCGGGTGCTGCAGTTAAAGGCAGGCTGTGCAGAGTTCAGTGAGGAGCAGAGCACGTTGGGTATGATCCCTGGACATGGTTAATGTGAGGAGGTGAGTCAGCAGGAGATCCCAGACTCCCAGGGCTTCTCCCCCTTTGCTGGGGGGCAGGGCGCACCCAGCCAAGTGCCAGGGAAAAGCAAGAACAGTGGAGCACTTTGTGCTCTCAAAGCACTTTTGAGCGTGTGTTCCTTCATGCCTCTGGCACTGGGGCAGGGCTAGTGTGCTTGGCTGGTGAGAAAACAGGCACTGTGCTGAGCACGCAAGATGCGTGATCTCACAGGAGGGACAGTTCTGAACTCCTCACAGGTAAAGCAGGTAGCCTAGAGGAGCTGAAGGATCCACCCGAGATCCCGCAGCAAGGGGCAAGACCCAAGTTCAAGGTCAGGTCGACAGCCCAGGTACCTTCCATTTTGTGCCACTGTTTCCCAGGTGCTCCAGATGGAGTCCCGTTTGTGACCCTACTATTATCAGTGTCACTAGGGGCTACCTAAATCCTGCCAGAGTTCCCATCAGGCAGGTTCAACTGTGTATTCCCATACCATCATAGCCACCCTTTAATAAGAAAACTCACACAGGGGCAGACATTTCACTAAGTGTTTGATGTGCCTTATCTTGTTTAGGCTTTACAACAGCAGGTATTATTCTTTCCATTTGACAGATGAAGAGACTGAGGTTCAGAGAAGATACATGTACATGCTGAGTTCTTATAACCCAGTCTATTTCCTCCAGGTCTTGGTTTGGCATTCTGAACCTTGCCAGCCCCAATACAGAAAAGCTTCTAGAAGCCCATTCTCCTCCAGAAGGCACAGTGGAAGCCATGGGTGGAGGGAAGAAGACTTCCCCATCTAGTCTAGGACTTGGTGATGGCACCAATTAGTGGCATCCTACCCTGAGTTGACAGAAACTGACTCCCTCCTAGGTTGGGAGTTGCCAGGGCTATCCCTGTGTCTGGTCAAGGTCTCCTGTGCCCAAAAGTCACTGGCCCTGAAGGACATCCAAATCCCCAAATTATCATCTGTCTACTGCCAATGTCAACATTCCACGCCTTTACCTTCAAACTCGGAAACCTGTTCATTGGCCAGGCTCATGGCTCTGCTGTGGACCACCCTGGCAAACCTTCCATTACCATTTCTCTAATGTCAAAACCAGGGCTGACCTGTTTCTGCAATTATCCAGCATGCTGCTCCTTGGCGTGGGGACAAAACGCTGGCCAGCTGCCCTGTCTCCCTTTCAGTCTGACTTCCTCCACTTTCTCCTTTCTCCCATTTCCTGCTCTGCAGAAACCCATGCGTGAGTGCTTCAGAGCTCACCTCAGACTCTGGACTTGGGTCCCCACGTGGAGGGCAGCTACCTCTCCCAACTCTTTGGAATCCTCCTGACACACCCAGCTGTATACGGGGTGGAGCTGAGTGTCACATCTGAGCAGCAGCTTGGCCCAAGTGTGGCTGGCAGCCAACTCAGGCAATTTACATCTTGCCCCTTGCTGGGGACATCCTGCCAAGGTATCTTTACCTGGTGACAAATCCCTGTTCTATGCACAGTAAAGGCAAGAATTCCATCATGCAAATCAGGGTCCAGGGCTCTAGCCAAAGGGAATGGGGCTCCTGCCCAGAATCAATGCTGGCTTCTCCAGCAGGGTGATGGGAGAAGCCCTCTGGGTTCTTTCTGTTGTCCGGTGGCAACCTCATGACCTCACTGATTTGCATTTGGCCATTTGGCTCTTTGCTGAGGTCCCAGGAGGAAAAGAACAAGACTAGTGTGGAAAGAGAAAGGGCAGATTATTCCCAAGATTCCTGCTGAGCAGAGGAGAGGGTATAATATACAGAAGTGCCTCCACCTGAGGGGGATGTATCCAGGACCCCCCTGGGTGCCTGAAACTCTATATGGATAGTACTGAATCCATCTACACTGTGCTTTTCCTATACATACACAAGTTCAATGCCTTTCCTATCTTAACTTACTCTGCTTATCACACACTGGGGCTATAACTTTTGCAGGTTGAGGTTCAACAGCAAAACACATTTATTTTCCTCCTTCACAATTTCACAGGTAAAAGATTCACCCTTTTTTTATTTCAATCTTTTTTTTTTTGTTTGTTTTTTGGTGGTGCTGAGGATTGAACCCAGGGCCTCATGCATGCTAGGCAAGCTGAGTCACATACTCAGCTCTCACCCTTACCATAGACCTTAGCAATCTCGGTATATGATTTTTTTCTTTCCTTAAGTTGAGAACTTTCATCCTTTCACTTAAAAGAAGCACTTTACTACCTCTCTTTGGCATGTCCAAATTGCCAGGGTCACTACTCTTGCACTTTGGGGCCACTGTTAAGTAAAATAAGGATAACTTGACCACAAGAACTGCATTACTGCCAGTCAATTTGATGACCCAGTGAGCTACTAAATGACTACAGGAGGGTAGTATATATAAGGTGGATATGCTGGACAAATATGATTCATTCATTCCTGGACAGGAAAGAGTCAAACAGTACAAGATTTCAACACACTACTCAGATAGCTGCAACTTAAAACTTATGAGTTGTTGATTATTTCTGGACATTTCCACTTACTATTTTCAGATCACAGTTGACTGCAGGTAGCAGAAACCTTGGGAAATGAAGCTGTGGCTGGATGGGGGTACTACTATACTGTAAAATGATGCTTTCCAGACCTTAATGTGGATGGTGTTAAAATACAGATTTTGTGTTGGTGAGGATGCGGGGGAAGGTACACTCATACGTTGCTGATGGGACTCCAAATTGGTGCAACCGCTATGGAAAGCAGTATGGAGATTCCTGAGAAAACTTGGAATAGAACCACCATTTGCCCCCCACCCCCCCCAAAAAAAACGCTCCTCAATTTATTCCCAAAGGACTTAAAATCAGCATACTACAGTGATGCAGCCACATCAGTGTTTATAGCAGTTCAGTTCACAATAGCTAAACTGTGGAACCAACCTAGGTGCCCTTCAGCAGATGAATGGATAAAGAAAATGTGGTGTATATGCACAATGGAATGTTATCAGCCTTAAAGAAGAATGAAATCGTGACATTTGCTGGTAAATGGATGGAGCTGGAGAATATCGTGATAAGTGAAATAAGCCAATCCCAAAGAATCAAAGGTCAAATGTTTTCTCTGATATGTGGATGCTAATTCACAATAAGGGGGGGCTGGCTAGGGAAGAATAGAGGTACTTTGGGTTAGACAGAGTGGAATGAAGGGAGAGGAGGGGGTGTGAGGATAGGAAGGATAGTAGAATGAAGCAGACATTATTACCCTATGTGCGTATATGATTACCCAAACAGTGTAGCTCTACACCATGTACAACCAGAAAAATGAGAAATTATACTCCATTTATGTATGATATGTCGTACATAAATGACATATACAAAAGCAAAAAAAAAGAAAACAGATTTTGGAGGAGGCCTGGAGTACAGCTGACATTATGTATTTCTAACAAGCTCCCAGGAGATATTGCAACCAATAGTCTGTGGATCACAATTTGAATAGCAAAGATTGTTAGCCCTCCCCTGTAAGTCACTTAAAGCCTAAAAATTTCATGGGGGAATAGAATATTACCTTTCACAATTAAGAAATCAGATTCCAAGTTCAGATGTATTATGAGAGGAAACTAGTGATATCAATACCATGACCCTGTGGGATACTTCTTCCTCTTGTACCAGGAAACCAAGATTCAGAGACATGAGTTAACATGCCCAGAGTCTCACACAGCTTTTAGTGAGAAGGTTAGCTTTAGAGCCTCTTGTTCTTAACCACTAGACTTGACTTGTATTGCAGGAAGATGAATTCACTAGATGAAATCCACTGGGATAGCAGTGGATGTTTGATTGAGGACTATTTTGATTTTGAGGGATGGAAAAACAACTCAAACTTACTTAAAGAAAAAGGAATCGCAGCCGGGCACTGTGGCACATGCCTGTAATATCAGGACCTCAGGAGGCTGAGGCAGGAGGATCACGAGTTCAAAGCCAGCCTCAGCAACGGTGAGGCACTAAGCAATCAGTGAGACCCTGTCTCTAAATAAAATACAAAATAGGGCTGGGATGTGGCTCAGTGGTCGAGTGACCCTGAGTTCAATCTCCAGTACCAAGAAAAAGGAATGGCTTTCATGCATAGCTAGATCCAGGGGTCTGCTTTCCTCTGTGTTGGCATCTTCCTCAGGCAGGCTCCCCCACCCCGCCCCCAGTGGCTGGAGAGCCACCAGCACTGCAGCTGTGACCCCGTCACCCAACCTAGCCATAAGGCAAGTCTTTCTCCCAGTGCTCCCAGCAAGTCCTTCCTTGGGCTCAAGTTAGGCCACGTGTTCACTGAAGAACCCATCACAGGTGGCCGCAGGTGGGGATGAGTGTGGAATAGCCTGATGGTCTTGGGCCTGGGACACCCACCCCATAAGGACCTAGAGCAGAAAAGGGTTGGCTCCTAGGGTCAGGGAGGTTCTACCAACAGCAGAAAGAATGTCCTGGAAGACAGATGTCCGCCCCAGGAAGCCTTGAGTTCTTCCTCCTGGGCCAGGCTGAAGACACAGGAGGCAGCTGCAAGGGCCAGTGGGGTTGGGTGGGGCCGCGAGGGTCTGGGGACAAGTGCATTAGGGAGGCGTAGTGTGTGACCTGTGGTCTCTCTGTTCCCAGGAAACCTCCAGCCATGGCCCTGGGCCTCTTCCGGGTGTGTCTGGTAGTGGTGACGGCCATCGTCAACCACCCGCTGCTGTTCCCGCGGGAGAATGCCACTGTCCCAGAGAACGACCAGGAGATCATCCGCAAGATGCAGGCCCACGAGGAGAAGATGCAGCTGGAGCGGCTGCGCCTGGAGGAGGAGGAGGCGCGGATGGCAGCCGAGAAGGAGGCCCCGGAGCAGGTGGCGGAGGAGGGCCAGCAGCAGCAGGAGACGCTGGCCTTGAACCTCTGGACCACTCTCTGCATGATCCTCTTCCTGATCATCGAGGTGTGGCGTCAGGACCACCACGACGGGCCCTTGCCTGAGTGCCCCGGTGGGGATGAGGATGAGCTGCCGGTGCTGGGGAGCGCCCCGCTGCGGGGCGTCACCCTACCCAGTCAGGCCATGCTGGGCCACTTTCACGAGCACGGTATCCGCGGCACCATGGCCGACGCCGCCCGCACCCGGGAGTTCGTGGAAGGCTTCGTGGATGACCTGCTGGCAGCCCTGAGGAGCCTCTGCCACCGGGACACTGACATGGAGGTGGAGGACTTCATCGGTGTGGGCAGCATGTACGAGAACTGGCCGGCGGACAGGCCACTGCTGTGCCACCTGTTCGTGCCCTTCACGCCCCCGGAGCCCTACCGCTTCCACCCGGAGCTCTGTTGCTCCGGCCGCTCGGTGCCCTTGGACCGCCAGGGCTACGGCCAGGTCAAGGTGGGCCGGGCCGACGGGGACCCGCTGGGCTGCATCTGTGGCAAGACCAAGCTCGGAGAGGACATGCTGTGCCTCCTCCACGCCAAGCAGAGCGGGGCGCAGCCCTGCAGGGAGATGGAGGACCTGCTGTGTGCCCCAGAATCCCCGTACCTGGACACCATGCGGGTCATGAAGTGGTTCCAGACGGCCCTCACTAAAGCCTGGCAGCGCATCGCCCATAAGTTCGACTTTGACCTTGCCTTTGGCCAGTTGGACACCCCCGGGTCCCTCAAAATCATGTTCCGCTCAGGCAAGGCCATACCCTTCAACCTGATTCCTGTGATCCAGAGTGACAACTCTGATCTGCACTTTGTCTCCCACCTTCCCAGGGAGCTCTCTGGGGAGACCCCGGCCTCCAGCACCGACTGGCTCCTGTCCTTTGCTGTCTATGAGCAGCACTTCCTCAGGATAACTTCCAAGGGGCTGCCCGAGGGGGCCTGCCACCTCAGCTGCCTGCAGATCGCCTCCTTCCTGCTCTCCAAGCAGAGCGGCATGGAGGGCGCCTGCGGCCTCGGCGCCAGCGGGCTCAGCACCTACCACCTGAAGACGGCGCTGATGCACCTCCTGCTCTCCCGCAAGGCCTCTGACTGGAAGGCGGCGCAACTGCACTCACGCCTGCAGGAGCTGCTCTGCTTCCTGGAGAAGAGCCTGCTGGAGAAGAAGCTCCTTCACTTCTTTGTGGGCAACCGCAAGGTCCCCGAGGCCCTGGGACTCCCCGAGGCTGTGCGCAGGGCAGAGCCTCTCAACCTCTTCCGGCCCTTCGTCCTGCAGCGGGGTCTCTACCGGAGGACAGTGGACTCCTTCTATAAGATGCTCGAGAATGCCCCAACCCTTGTCAGTGAATATTCCCTACGTGTCCCCTCCAGTCAGGCCAGCCTGTCCACCAAAGCTGTCATCTTGTAGAGTATGTGGAATTTGAGAGCCAGGAGGGAGGGTGTCTCGAAAGTCGGAGTGGCCTGGGCTCTGCAGCGCACCCAGGGATCGAGGTAGGCTTGGCGGAGAGCCCAGGTGCAGCCTGCCGGGAAGCCAGGCCCCGCGGGCGGAGGAAACAGAATTCCAGCTGGATGCTGATTTGCTTCCCTGCCGCTGAGGCCCAGTGGCAGAGTTATCATTTGGGTTTGGGGACTGGTTCTTTGCAGAGTGCTCTTGGATTACCACAGATGGACAAGAAGGTGACAGAACACTCCACGGAGACTGAGAAGGAGAGAGTGCCGACGTTGACCTTGAGCGTAATCCATTTCCATCTCGGGCCCAGCCTATGCTCTGTATCAACAGATGCTCCACATGAATGCTGCCAGGGACCCGCGATTAGATCCTGTACCCCATGTCCAGGAATGCTGGGCCCCAGCCATCTTCAGGCAAAATAAGAATAAGGACAGATGTGGGAATCCACAACCTATGACCCACGGTGGCTGCCCCTTCTTATAGTGTTGGAAGAAGAGACCAGGTAGAAACCTGGGGCTCCAAGTAGCTCATGCTACACTCAGCTGGGTATTTGGTGGCAGGGGGTTTAAAGTTGGCTGATGCTTTGGCCATGTTCTCACTCAGGTGCACCTCTTCCCAGACCTCTTTGCTAGCACTGTGTGTCCCAAGTGTTCCAATGGCACCTGGGTGCCATTTACCGCGCTGGGCGCCTCTCACCTCTCTCCATCCTTTCAGCTCATCAGTGTGGTAGGGGGATGGCAGATGCTGCAGATGGAAACTGATCTTGAAAAAGAGAGGTACAGGCTGCCTGGGACGAGGGACAGAGCCTGGTTCCCAGGGAGGTAGGGTTGGACTTGTAATCTGGACTAGTTCAGAGGAGGTGGCAGAGCCCTGGGGTAGGGACTGCCATAGCCTTGCAGTGTCCTCAGGCTCTCAGTCCTAGGGCAGGGTGGGCTTGGAAGCTAGAGCTCTGGAAACCCAGCTCTGGGCCACAGGCCCAAAGCCACCTCCTGCCCAGTTCCTCACTACAGGGGGACTCGCTTACTGCCCTGAGCCCACCCTTTCTGCGTGGGCCTTCCTGACCATACAGATAACCCAGACCTAAAAGCCTGGTGTTGGCTGGGCTGACTGGGGACCTGTGTGGGCACCAAGGACACAGCCCTCAGAATTCAGGGGCCACCTTGTCCTGCCGAGAGCTATGGGCCCTGAGTAGGCACCAGAGCCTGAGGCTAGACTGGGCTCCTCTGCAGGCCTCGTTCACGGGATTGAGGAGACTCTTCTCCACTGTGCTTCAGTGGCCCTTTGAGACTTCCTCTCTGCATCACTTCAGGAGAAAGAGGAATGGAGAACAAAGAGCCAGGCCACGCCCAGGTCCCTCTTCCAGGATTCATGCCATCCATGCCTGCCTCCCAGATGGCATAACTAACTCGATGTGGGTGTCCAAGCTTACTGCGACCTGAAGAGAAGAGCACCTCCCTGTGCCCAAGGAATGCTCTCTCACCTAGCCCCGGAAAGCTCAAGAAGGACCACTTGCCCACCAGCGTTAGATCCTGGTGGGAAGACGGCTGCAGTCAGGGCAGCAGATCCCATAGGAAGTGGCCTTGTGTGAGCAGGAGCTGGACTGAGCTCGTGCTTGGGCTCCCCGGGCCCCCCAGCCACCACCTGGCACCCCAGGGAGTGACCCTGCTCAGGTGTGGATCACAGCAACCCTGAGCCAGCCATCCCACTGGATTTCACTTCCAGAATCAGGGCAGATTTCCTTATTTATTGTAACCTCTGCCTTTTCTCCCTTCATCCTTATCCTGCTGTGCTCTGAAGAGAACCCAGTCACCAAGAACCCACCTCCAGAAGCCAAGGCCAAGCCTGCATCTCCCTCAGGTCCCCCTTTGCTTTCGGGAGAAAGTTCACTCAAAAACCAGCCCCAGGGTCTTGTTTGTGCAGAACTCGGTGGAGAAACCGTGGTCTGTTGTGCACCGAAGCTGCTTCTGAAGCAGAACGCAGTGGGGCTCTCGGTGTTTCATGCTGCCTTATTTATATTAAAAATAAATAAATCAATAAATTCTCACAGGGAGGAGAAACGGGCACAGAGTTTGTTTTCAACTTCAGGAAGTTTGTGTGTCTCCCAGGGCAGTGTTGGGGACGGGGTGGATTTCCTATTGACAAGCAGAAGCTTTCGCTCCCCTTTTATTCTTACACTTTCAGGAAACTTTTAAAAATAACAAATTGAAAGACTTCTGTCTCTGAGGCTGTGTCTGCGCTGCCTGCGGAGGTCCAGAAAGGCCTTTGAAAGCCAGCTGGGAGGGCAGATTCCAGCCCCGGACATTACTTCACAGAGCTCCTGTGTGCAAAGAAATGGAGGCTCTGGAAGTCACTGGAAGCTTCCGATGTTTGAAGAAAGAAACTGTCTTGTAACTGGAGGAGCTCTGGCCCTTTAGGGCACATGGACTTTTCCACTAAGGACATCCCTCCCCCTCTGTCTCTGAGGACTTTCATTTCTTTCTAAAGGATACTAACTGCACCTGGCCTCTGCCTACTTTCTGGGCAGGATGCTCCAGGCTGTGATGCACCTCTTGACAGTAGAGCCAGCCTGAGGCCAGGAGTTTGCGTAGATTGGGGAAGTACACTGCATACTTCAAGGCCCCGTCCCTATGTATTTTGTTACTATAATGAAATATCTGAGGCAGGCTACTTATGAAGAAAAGAGATTTATTTCTTGCAGTTTGGGAGGCTCGATCGTATTTATATGGCCTCTGGCTAGGTGTCACATTATGGTGGGGACATGCATGTGAGAAAACACGTCTTGAACTAGGGAACAAAGAATTGAGCTTTTATAACAATCATTTTGTGAATACTAACCAGGGTCCCATGAGAAATACCTCATTTCCTCCTGAGGGCACACACTGATTGACCTCAGGGCTTCCCACTAGGTGCCTGCCTCATAGTTTCTACCACCTCCCAACACCACCACCCTGAGGACCAAGCTTCCAACATGTGAATCTGTTTGGGGGGGGTGAGTGGGAGTACCAAGGATTGAACTCAGGGGCACTTGACCACTGAGCCACACCCCCAGCCCTATTTTGTATTTTATTTAGAGACAGGGTCTCACTGAGTTGCTTATTGCCTCACTTTTGCTGAGGCTGGCTTTGAACTCATAATCCTCCTGCCGCAGCTCCTGCCTCAGCTGCTGGATTACAGGCAAGAGCCACCATGCCCTGCCAAACATGTAAATCTTTGAAGGGGACACAGAACTCCCAAATTACAGTTCTTGCCATGCTTTGCTGATGCACCACCTGGTGACAGCCTGGAACCAGCTAGCACATAGGTTCATTGTCAAGGGTGTCGGGGCCCCTGGACAGCTGGGCCATTTACCCAGATGCTGCATGTTGCCAGAATCCAATCTGGAGCAGTCAGGCAAGACTTACTTTTAAAGCTTTCTCTCAAGTGACTGGCAGTCCCCCTGGTTGAGGAAGGTTTCTCACTTCCTTTCCAAATGGACAGCTACAGGAAGCCCAAGTGGATAGCTTTTGCCCCAGACCTATTGGGAGGTGGACCTGGGAGAATCTGATGAGCCTTCTAGGCATCTATGGTCCAGGGGGTATCAGCTATGCCAGGCCTCTGCAGGAGGCAGCAGGTGGTGCTAATTCCTAGCAGGTCTTAAGGGTCCCTAAGCAGGCCAGGCATGGTGGCACACCCTTGTAATCCCAGGTACTTGGGAAGGTGAGGCAGTTCTAGAGCAGCCTGGGCAACTTGTCTCAAAAGGACCTGGGTAGAGTAGAGCACTTGCCTAGCATGTGTGAGGCCCTGGGTGTAATTTTGGGAGGGACAGAGAGGTGACCTTCTAATTACTCGCCTATGAAAAGTGCCACAAGAAAGACTGAAATGCACACAGTGCTGGTAGGTTCCAAGAAGACCAGTGAGGACCTGTTTGCCCACATGTGGCCCCACACCACCCATATCACGTGGATGTTGGCTCCCGGGCCACATCACAGGCTGCAGAGGTATCTCTGGGAATGGGGTCTAGGAATCTGCATTTCACCAGATTCCTCAGGTAATTCTGGAAGGCCTCCTGGTGGCTCTGAAGGACAGGTAGAACTGTGTGACCAAGAGAAACACGGCAGCCAGAACTACCCGACTCCACAGCAGCTCTTGCTTTGTGTGCCCCCACCTGTGAGCTCCAAGTCAGTCAGTCAGTCCTGAGGCGGCTGTAGTAACTGTCCTCCCATTTTCCTGATGAGGAAACTGAGGCACAGAGGGGTTATGTGATTTATCTAAGGTCACACAGGGGTAAGTGACAGTCAATATTCTAACCAGGCAGTGCTGGTATATATGTTCCTGGGATGTTGTGGCAAATCAAGTTGAGAAGGTAGAGTGGGAACTGAATCATGGGAAGCCTTAGATGCTAAGCTACAGCCAATTTGGTGATGATTGATGAGCCATTGGCAGTTTTTGAGTGAGACAGTAGCTTGATTCACCCCTAAGCTATGGAGTTCTTGGCTCTGTGCCCTGTGGGGTGCTGAGGTGGCAGGGTTGGCACCCCCAGCAGCAGCCAGGGAACATCTAGGAGATCCTGGATTCAGTCTCTCCGAGGCTTATTCAGAACATTCCCGCGTTCTGTCTTGTCTCCACTTTGTGGGACAGAGCTGGAAGGTTGTTTGGTTTGTTCCCATGCAGAGCCGAGAACCGCCCAGCGAAGGCCAGGCCAGTCTCCATCTCACTGCACCCCTCCCCCGCCCACCTCCACCCCCCTGGAGGGGCAGTGTTTACAGTTGACTTTTCTCATGCCATCTAAAGATAGCTTGTTACTTTTAAGTAGTTTGTTTTAAAATAAAACAGTACCAGTCATGATTTAAAAAAAAAAAAATCAACACAAGCCACCTCCTCCTGACTTCTGAGTCCACTCCCCAGAGAGAACCAGTACTGTTTCTTGGGTATCGTTCCAAAATTTTTCTGTGTATGTTTATCACATCTGCGTTTGCCTTGCTTAAATGGCATGCCATCTAACTTTTCTTGGGCATCTTTTTGAACATTTTGCTGTCTTATTCTTTAAAACAGCTGCTCACTGTCAACCTTGTATGTGTGCTTGGGCCTCAGTTTACCAGCCTCCCCTACCGAGGACCACTCAGCTGCCCCCAGACTTTTTGTTGTTATGAACATCTCTGTGCACTTGCCTGTTTTGAAGCGACCTTTCCTCTCCTGGTACTCACTGTATCCTGTACTTAGCAACTTGCTGCAGGAAGATTCACCACCAAGCTCTTTATACCATCAAAAGCAACCATTGCCAGGGATTTCTGCAATCAAGGCCACAGAGTAAAGAAAAGGCATTCGGCCAAGCCCTGAGCAACAGGTGTCAGGCACTAGGTGAGGAACAGAGAGAGGTAAGAAGTCAGGGGTTCCATGCCCAGGGAACTGGGTCTGTTAGGAAGCCAAGACCAATGGCTGCAGAATAAGTCAGAGATCCAGGAAGGAGTGGTAGTCATTGGAAGTGAAGTAGAAGCCACCCGAGTGGCGTGGGAAGAGCTGGGTCCACCTTGAGTCTGAGCTCTCACAGCTTTAGCTCCCTCACAAAATATGAAGCACCTCCCAGAAGAAAACTGAAGCCACATGATTGTTCTGTCTCCCAAATGCCTGGACTCCATTCACTGAGTCCCAGGGTGCCGCAGCCCGGCTGGCTGGGCAAAATAGTGGGGGGAGGGGGTTGACGAGCAACTTGTGTAGATTGATACAGCAGGAGTGGGAGCCATTTATTGTAGGACAGGAGTGGCATTTATACATTCCACACAGCTTATCTTAATTAACATAAACTAGATACAGCAGTCAACCAATAAGGAATCTCCGCGCTTAATGGCTCGCTGGCGTTACTTCACAAACCACTCCCCCTGGCAAAATGCCAGGCGCCATCCTGACTTGTTTACAGACCCTAACACCAGGGCTGGCTGGTTTCCTCCTACACAACGTGAGGCCTTACTTTATAGGTGAAATCGCATTTGTCATCACTCTGGTGTCCCTCTACAGCCCCAGAAAGAAACCAGAACATAAAACTGTCAGCAACAAATTATCTCCCAGCAAGATGGACCCACACAGGCCTCAGAGATGTTCCAAGGCATTGCTTCTGTCCTTGGGGAAAGAAGGGCTAAGCGAAGCTCTCAGGACAGGGAGAGCAGCGGGGGTTTGGTCCCACTGGTCAGTGATACTTTTGGTTTCTATTAGGGTAACTTAGTGCAAAATAGAAACAGAAAGCAATGGTCCACTTCCTGCTTCCCCTTGGCTTTATTCACAGCTGGCCAGGGTTGACTCCCCCTGTACGGGACCCAGAGTTCTCACTGTCTACTCCGTGAGACGGAGGCTTCGGATACGCGTAAATGGCACAGGAGCTGAGAGCTTAGGCTCCGTGTTCAAATCCCAGTGGTGCCTCATCCCCGCACTGCAAGCAAGTCTCCTCATTTTTGTATGCGTTGATTCTACCTCAGTTTTCTCAACTGTAAAATGGGAATAATGCCACCCACTTCATGAGATTGACTGGAAGTGCATGTGTAAATCACTGAGGCTAGGGCCTGGAGAAAAATAAGCTCCACAACAAAACAGCATTCCGTTCATTGTTACCTTTGCACTTAGCAGAGCTCCTCACAGCCAATCCCCACCTCCCGGTTCCCCCGGAGCTGTCAGGGCTGCGCCCCCCCACCCCCACCCCCGCGCGCTTCCTTTCCCTGGACTCCCTCGGCACACAGGGTGGGACCTGCGAGATCTGTTTCCTCTACACCTCCTTTGGGGACAGACACAGGCCAGGTGCTCAGGAAATGTTTGTGGACCTCCTGGGGAGGGGTCTAGGCCATTGCCCCCCAGTTTGTGAGAATAATGAGGGGTCTCTGTCCTCGGCCCTTCCCACTTCTCTGCTCTCCTAGGCTGTGTGCTGCAGGAGCACAGCCAGAGCCCAGACCAGTATTTGCCGTAGTCGGGACAGACGGACGGAGCTGGGGTACCTGGTAGGACATCCCTGCTGCTCTGGAGACACAGGTTCCTCTTCACATGGCAGAGGCTGTGACAGCTGCCTCGTGAGGGGCTCCCTGGACACCCGTTTGTCCAGGCGACTATCTCGTCCTGTGCCCTGCATTCGCTCACTCACAGGACAGCGAGTGAGTGTCATCACCATCACCGTGTGCCCTGCAGCCAGGCGCTGAGCAGATACGAGGGAAACAAAGTCCAGAGGGCATTGTCCTGCTCGAGAAAGGCCCCGGCCCAGGGGGAGCAGAAGAGGAAGGTCACAAGGACAGAGGCAAGGCGATTACTGGTGACAGGAAGACAGAGGAGCTTGGGGCTTGAGGGCACAGGCTCTGGAGTACACAAATCCCAGCCCTGCACCGTGCCAGCTGCATGACATTGAGGCAAGTTATCCACCTCCAAGTCTTAGTTCGCCCGACTATAAAATGATTAGGACTCACAAGATCAGGAGGAGTAAGTCAGGTGTGTAGACTCCCTGTATACAGCAGGCACTCAGTACAGACAAGATGTGTTATTGCTCTGACTACCCCATGCTCCCACCTTAACACCTGAAACCAAACCCCAGCAAACCCTTCCCCTGGCTCCCAGGTGAGCAACCCCTGCTGCCCCCATACCTAGGGCATCTGTGGGTCCCCCACGCTCTTCCTCCCTCTGCCTTCAGATCATTTGGGACAGTAGCTCAGAAAAAGTCCCCAAAGAAGACTTTTCTGACTAGCAAATGAACAGCCAATGACCAATACTTTAGAATGAAATTTTTAGCTGGCCATGGTAGTGCACATCTATAATCCCAGCGGCTCAGGAGGCTGAGGCAGGAGGATTTCAAGTACAAGTTCAGTCTCAGCAATTTAGCGAGGCCCTGAGCAATTTAGTGAGTGCCTGTATCAAAACAAAATATTAAAGCAAAGGGCTGGGGATGGGGCTCAGTGGTAGAGCACCCCTGGGTTCAATCCCTGGTTTAAAAAAAAAAAAGCTCTGGAAAAGGCAAGGAGACATTTGGTCAATCAACTAGCATTAAGGGAAGTCAAAGATGAGTTTCAACATAGAATGAAATTTCTTGTGCTGGGGATGTGGCTCAAGCGGTAGCGCGCTCGCCTGGAATGCGTGCGGCCCGGGTTTGATCCTCAGCACCACATACCAACAAAGATGTTGTGTCCGCCGAGAACTAAAAAAAAAATAAAAAAAAAAGAATGAAATTTCTAAAACACCTATTACCCCTATCATTATATATTTCCTCTTTATTCATCCCAATACCTGCAGCCTTTGGAAAATAACTAGGCTCAGTGGAGGCCAGGCTCCACTCGGACCCTCCCAGGAAGACCCCCACAACCTGCTCTGGTTGTGCATTCTGATGTTAACATCCTTTGTGACCCAAAGTTTTTCCAGAACTGTGGTTGCAACTCATTTTCCCCTTTTCCAGGGTGAGCTTTATCTCTTGCAAAGATAAAGATAAGCTTCTTGAATCCTGAGGTTAAAATGCTCCTTGTGAGACCCACACACGATGTTAAATGTGGTTCTCTCTGGACATAAGATCACAGATGTCCTATTGTTGACATTATTGTGTTTTTGGCCTCTGTTTTGTCTCTGCCCTCCCCGCTCACGAGCTCTCCGTAGTACCCTTCAGTTGCTCTGCCCTCTTTCCACGTCCCCTTAGTTTCATCTGGAGGTCGATGACTTGGTTTCTCTGTATGTCAGTCCAATGACATAAAGAAATAAGGAGGAAGTATAGGGCAGGGCATGTGACCAGGACCTTGGCAACCTGCAGTGGGCCACTCAGACCCCAAGCAGGGCCGTGGGCCACCAGCCCAGCAATCTTTCCCCCCAAAGTAGTTTTATCCATGCTTTATTTCCAGGCTCTTCGAGTTTTCTATATTAGTAGTAGGTGGGGTCCTGAAAGAGACCACCTTCATTTTGGTCACCCAGAGAATGCCATTTTCGGTCACATCAAAAGCAATTGCGGTCCCATGCCAAAGAGTCACCAGTGAGGGCGATTTATACCTGCAAAGGCTGGGTCAGTCCCCTGAGTCCAGGAGAGGCCATGGGAGATGATGCCCCTGTTCCCACGCACAGATCCCAGGAAACACTGATTCACACGCTCCACTCTGCATTCGTTCAGGTGCCATGGCAACGAGGCCCTTCAGAGCAGATGGTACCGCCGACTGCCCGTCATGTGGCACCTCTTCTGGCAGGCCAGGCCGCCTCACCAAGCAGGCCTGCCTCTGTCCAGCTGGCAGGGAGTGACTCCTGGTAACTATGTACATGGGGCAAAATATGCCCAGAGCCAACAGATGGCAAGGCCCAGCCGAGATGTGGGAAGAGAGGAGGGCTGGTTTGGGCTGAGTCAGAGGCCGGGACAGCGGACAGCTCCTGAAGGGGCAGGAACAAGTCAAAACATCACACACGCTGCTGCCTGGCCTCAGCTCGTCTGGGAGGCTGGGGAACAAACTGAGCGGGAGCCAAGCCAAAAACATCAGAAGCTTCGACAAATAACACTGAACAGTCTCAGCCTCCCTCCTCCGGGGGAGGCGATGGACACTCCCAGCAGAGGGCAACTGCTGGTGCCCCCAGCATCCTCAGCTCTCATTGTCTTTGTGCAAATCTCTGGTGGGGCCAAGCCAGAGCCTCTCACTGCAAAAGCAGCAGCTCCAAAGCTCCAGGGTAAACCCTCCACCAAGATGACAGACAGGTGAGGGGCTCCTGTGGGAGGGAGCAGGGCCCGAATCTTTGCCAACTATATCCTTCACGTGACCCTGAGCTTGGTACCCAACAGGCAAATGGAGGCATCTGTTGGGACAGATTGAAAGAGTACGTGACGCAAATCCCACAGAGTGACCTTTACCCGTGACTTGGGATGTGTGCGTTTTTTGCTACAGGATGCTGGTTACAGAACATTTGGTGAGACATCCCGAGCCATGACAGTGAAATTCTGACGTACTTAGCCCAGAGTGATAAACGGGTGTTTCATTTCCTGCTTTGGAATTCTTTCCAGTCACAAGACCCTCCGTGTCTCCCAGGCCCATGGCCAAAGTTTGAACAGAATGACAGGCACTCGTGCCCGCCCATAGGGACAACAGCATTCACTTGTCCAAAGGAGGGTATTTGGACTTGGAGTGTTTTCTTCTTCCCCTCCTTCTTCTCAAGATTTCCTCTCACCAGGGAGGTTTTGAGGAGGTGCCCATCTGCAGTGACAAACGTCCATCCTAGGCAGTCCCTGAACACCAATAGTCTGGAGATCCAATTGCACCAAAGGCCAAGGATCTGAGAGACACACTTGCTCCCAAAATGCACTGGGACATCAGGGTTGGGCACCTTCTGGAGAATCATTAGAAGCTACAGGCTAGAGAAGTCAGACAAATGATTACCAGAAAGAATACATTTTCTGTTTCCATTTTTATTGGGAACCTCAAAGAAAAGGAAGAGAGACGGATTGACTCCTGAGACAATCCCTGATGCAGAATCACAAAACGCTGGGAATTCTGGGTGTTGAATGGGGGACCATGAACCTCAGCAAATTAGTCCAAAATCAAAGGCGTTAGGGTTGTTCTGGAAATAGAGATTCAAGAAGCCCAGGAAAACGTTCTTATCCATGAGCAGAGCACAGACTGTGGGGTCCTGCTTCATAGCTGATATCCAGAGCCGTAACGTTGGGGTGTGATTCACACAACTGCAAGACAGGAAAGAGGGGTCAGCATGTCCCACAGGGAAGTCACTGGGAAGAGGGACACTTATTGCCTTTTAGATTTGCAAGAAAGCAAAAATGAGTTTCTTGGGGGGAATATGGTTAATACAGTTATCATATTTAAGTGAACATAATCACTTAACTGAAGAAGAAAAATTTTTTAAAATAGCTGTACACGTTTTGGAATTGCAGAATCTGTTGCTTCTAATAATATGGGGGATACTTGTGGACTGAGGCTCCGGGGAAATAAAGTGTCTATTTCCTTGTTTACTAACAAAAAATAGAAAACATTCTTAGGTCATTTGCAGATTTTACTTCAGGGAGTTTGAAAAAGATAAAAACAGTAGTTTCCAAAAATACTTTTTAAGTGAATAAAACAATCCTGAGACTTGAAATAATGGAGATACTGAGGGCCCTGTTATGGTTTGGATGTGAGGGGTCCCCAAATGCTCATGTGGGAGACAGTGCAAGAAGGTTCAGAGGAGAAGTGATTGGGTTGTAAGAGTCTTAAACCAATCGGTGATTTAATCCCCCTATAGGGATTAACGGAGTGGTAACTGAAGACGTGGGGTGTGGCTGGAGGAGATGGGAATTGGGACATGGCCTTGGTGTATATATTGGTATCTAGAAAGTGAAGTCTCTCTCTCTGCTTCTGGATCACCATGGGAGCTGTTTCCCTCTGCCACACTTCCACCATGATGTCCTGCCTCACCTTGAGCCCTGAGGAATGGAGCTGGCCTTCTATGGACTAAGACCTCTGAAACCAAGAGTCCTCAAATAAACTCTTCCTCCTCTACAGTTATGCTGGTCGGGTCCTTTAGTCACAGCGCAAAAGAGCTGACGAAAACAGGCCCTCTAAAGATGGATCAAGGAATTTAGGTCAAGGGCATGCAGGGTGACATGCTACAGTAACAACTGGCTAGGGACAGTCCAGGACTGGTGGTGAACCTTCCTGATCTAGAGTTCAATGCTCTGTCTTTGGAGGAGACAGGTTCTTATCATTTACATGTTGGAGTTGAGTTTGAATATCCAAGTTGGTTATGTTACTGATTTCCAAACATCAGAAATGTCCAGCACCATCCCTGCATCTGGCAGGATTAACACGAGTCCTAGGCCTATCCAACATCTCTCTGGGCTTTGGGATGACAAAGCCTGTGTTCTGCTCAGGATGCTACAGAGCTATTATTTCTTTGGCCTTAAACATCCCTACCCTTCTGTGGAATGTGGTTGTGATTTTGTACATGCATTTAAACATTAATCATGTGTTCCTTTTAAAAATTATATTCCTAGGCTGGGGTTGTGGCTTAGTGGTAGAGTGCTCGCCTAGCACACGTGAGGCACTGGGTTCAAACCTCAGCACCACATTAAAAAAATTAAATAAAATAAAGATTAAAAATATATTAATAAATAAAAATGATATTCCTATCCGGGGGAAGATTCCTCATAGACATGAGATGTGACTCGGGTGTGTGGTATCTGCTGGGCAATGAGTGCAGCAGGACCGGATGGACTGGGCAGGACAGCAGGCTGTGAAGCGCTACAGGAGGCTTTTGCTTACGGGGTCTCCCTGAAGAGATGCAAGCAACACCTGAGTCTGCAGGTGGTGGGAGGAAAGCCCAGGTGCATTTGGAACAAGGACGCGCACATGGGTGGCTTGAAACCTGCTTTGGGACACCCCCACAAGGGGAGGTACTGGCACATAGACCATCTCAAACATTGTCACTCAGTGTATTTGCCACCCCATGGTCGAGGGTCTTACTCAGCTATCCCATACACATCCAGCCGCTCAAACCAGGGCCAGAGGAGGTAATCGATCATGGATATGTGGTCCCCACCAAAGAAGGTGGTGTTCTGATAGTCCAGAATCTAGAAAGGCAAACGGAACAAAAGCACGTTAATTCACAGCTCTGCCGGCGTATTTCTAGACATTAAATATAAATATCAGATACATTCCCAAAGAGGGAGATGGAGGCTTCAATTCTTCTTCCCATTTTTAGGAGACTGTCTCTTCCCTCTTCCTGAGGTTTCTTCCACCTCCTCCAGGGCCACACTCCTGGCTGCATTCTGTCCCCTCCCTCCTTCCAACACTGGAATGACATTGTAACTCAAGTGACTGGAGAATCTGGACAGACAACCAGTGGCCCAGTGGCTCCCCCAGTCTGGAGCAGGCTGCTCCAGGTGCTGGGCTTCCACACACCAGCTGGGTCCAGAGCTGGAGGCCTGGGAGCCTCAGCCTGATGCTGAAGGAATCGTCAGGAGCCCCACTTGCTGTAGTTCTGAACCCCATTCCCAGCATGCTCTTCTCTATAACAAAGGGCATACGTAGCCTTCCTACCGCTCACTCTTTCACCTTCTCAATCAGTTCAAAGCCACGGCAGGAAGAGCAGCTCCCTCAAATCCCAGCATTATCCATCATTCTTTTATTTGAGTTCTCTGAACTTCACACTCTGTCCCCTCAACATTATCAATATCTGCATTAAAATAAAATTTCTCTTTCCTAAATGGGACAAATCAACACAGGTAGATAGATTCTACTGAAAACAGATACCCTCTCAACAGACAGATCATCAAAGACGGATGAAAGAAAGCACCGGAAAACCCTAAAAAGCAAACACACTTGGCGAGGCTGTCATTGGGCCAGCTCTTCCTGGTGTCCGTTACCTGGCGGCATCAAGCAACCGCTCGCTTTGGCCTACACAGCTCATAACCAGAGATCCGTCCCCCAGCTGGGGCTTAGAATGTGGCCCAGGTGACTCAAAGAGGTAAGGTCTGTGGTGTTTCCATCTTGAGATGTTGGGGCTGTAGTGAGGGACAGAGGTTTACTAAGAGGCATCCTGTAAATTAGGTACCTGGTCTGAATGGCACCATCAAGGACACACTTGCTTGCTCTCTTGGCTGGGGCATGGTGATGGGCTTGTAGCTAAGAAGGGAAGCTCTAGAGCCCCCAGACCTTGTCCTATAATAGGCTTTACCTCTGATCTAACATGGAACCCAGAGCAACTCACCTCCTTTCTCCTCTAAGCCTCAAAGTCCTCATCTATAAAATGGTGGGGATGTCAGAGGTTCTGGTGAGGGAGTGACATAACATGCATGGAAACCCACCTGACCCTGCTCGGTGAATAAGAGCAGAGACCCCCTCATTCTGCATCCACAGAAATCAAGTAAATACCTCCTGCCAAAAGATCATGAGCTCTCTACATGCCACCCCTTCTCAGAGGGGAAAGAATGTCTTGATGCCCTGAAGTCTAGGTCTTGATATTTCCCAGTGGGCATAGAGAGATCCCCTGGATTGTTGTCCTGAAAGTCTGGATAAATGTTAGGTGATAACACTTGTTCAAGGAGGCTAACAGCAGAGCATGAAGACAGCAGAAGCTACGCAATGAAAAACCCAGAGGTGTCCTCAGTCACATAGAAACAAGATCTGGCTTAGAGGGGAAAGAAGCAAATATATCAGTGTTTATAGATTCCAGCAGGCTCAAAACTCCCTTATGTCCAGGAATAGATAATAAGTGTCTAAACTCTGTGTGTGTGTGTGTGTGTGTGTGTGTGTGTGTTGTTTGTTTGTTTTAGGTACTGGGAATTGTACTCAGGGACACTTAACCACTGAGCTACACCCCCATCCCTTTTAATGTTTTATTCTGAGACAGGGTCTCACTAAATTGCTCAGGGCCTCCCTCGCTAAGTTGTTGAGGCTGGCCTTAGACTTGTGATCCTCCTGACTCAGCCTCCTTAGTCACTGGGTTTCAGGTATGCACCACTGCACCCAGCTAAATACCCAAACTTTTATCACTGGTTTTGGAATGAAGAGCCACAACTTGTTATTGGACTCATGGCACAAATGAAAACCAAATCTAAACCACTGGACTCTGGAACAACTGTATAATTCTTCTGCTTTACAGAGCAGGATGTTCTTGGAAAAGACCTTGTTAAGCAAATCAGACAAAGACATTTAATGGAATCAGATGGGTCCTTTGATAAAATGATGATATAATTTCACAAATGAATCACTGCTTAGTAATTGATAATTGTTCAATATATATTTCTAAAGTTTTCTATTTATTTACTCAGAGTAGGAGCATGCCTTGAAATATATGATCTTATAGACATTATATAAATACTCATAAAGTAATACAAGCAATAATCAAGGTACTCAGCACAGTAAAGTCAACATGAGCCAGGTATGGTGGCACACTCCTGTAATACCAGTTACTTGGGAGGCTGAGAAGGCAGGACTACAAGTTTAAGCTGAGCCTAGGCGATTTAGTGACCCTGTCTCGAAATTTTAAAATGGCTGGGAAAGTGGCTCATTGGTAGAGACCCTAGCATGTGCGAGGCCCTGGGTTCAATTCTCAGTACCAAGGAGGGTGGAATCCATGTGAGCTAGTGGATAAAATAGATCAACTGCCCTTCACCAGGCCCTCAAAGGGCAATACACGTCCCCTCAGCTCTCTCGGAGCCGGCGATAGCTTGACCCGCCCACATCAAAACTGCCGGAACTCTCAATACAGTGCCAGATTATTTTTGTTTTTGTTTTTATTTTCTTTTTTAGTTCTGTGGACAGAAAAGGGCCTCATACATGCTGGGTAAGTGCTCTGCTACTGAGCCCCCCACTCCACTGCTGCAGACCCTTGAGCCCTGCCCCAGACAGCATTTCCCCACCAATTTTAAGCAAATCTAAAAATTCCTAAAGAAAACTGTCTGCCCATCAACTAGCACAGAGTTCTGCCTCCTTTACTGATGAATCCCAGGGATGCAGAACACCCTGGCCAGGCCTCCTTGGAGGATTCTTGCAATTCTTTAGGACTCCCAATAGGAGAGCTCTCTTCTATACAAACCTGGTACTTTTCAGACATTTAAAATTATCTTAGAGTCCCAGACATTGTGAGGGAAGCATTTTGAAAAAAAAAAAAAAAAAAAAAAAAGGCATTTGAGGTTCTGGAATACTACAAAAATCTATTTTAAAATGTTCTGTTTTCCAAATCACCTAAAAATAAGGCTACAGATTTAATGAGGGAAAACTAGTGAGCAATGCCCCAAAGAAGGAAGGCCTTTTTGGCATGAGGAAGGTGCACTCCTCCTTCCCACCCTCTGAACCTGAAAGGCCTGGCTGGAAAAGCCCCTCCTCTTCTTCCAGGCCTTCGGGCGCCCCCAGCGGGAGGAAGATTGAAAGTCAGTCCTTCGAGGTCCACAGGAGCGAGAGCGGAGGGGAAGCACTCGGGTCTCCCTCTAGTGGTCATCCGTGGAGCGGCGCAGTGGCCGTGCCTCCCTCCCGTAGGTTCAAAGGAAGGAAAGAGAAATCTGCAATGCTTTCAAGACAGAAGCAAACTCATAAAAGAGAAGCGAACCCCAGACTTTTTAAATCAAGACAATGTAAAAAAAAAAAACCCTCCAGATTAAGATCTCAGACTCTCAGGTGCAGCCTCAATAACTGAGCTTCAAACCTTGAAGGGGCTGCCTGCCCTTTACCATCATCATTGACAGAAATCCCTGGCCTTATGGTCATTGTGGTCGGCTCTCCCTCCTCCTCCTCCTCCTCCTCCTCCTCCTCCTCACCATCATCATCATCATCATCATCATCATCTTTGGTACAGGAGATTGAGTCCAGTGGAGCTTTACCACTGAGCCACAGCCCCAGCCCTTTTAATTTTTTTTTTTTTTTAATTTTAAGACAAGGTCTTGATAAGTTGCTTAGGGCCTCACTAAATTGCTGAGGCTGCCTTTGAACGTGTGATCCTCCTGCCTCAGCCTCTGGAGTCCATAGGGTTACTGGTGTGTACACCCAGCTGGAAATTATTCTTAAGAAGCAGCCCTCCCTCCCCCAAAACATGAAGTCACCTACCAATATGTGAGCAGTACACTACAAGTGCTTATCCAGATGCCGCGGCAAAGCACTCAATTTTTTTCTTCCCATAAATCTTTTGAGTTCATAAAAGATAAGTGAAAATTCTCAAGATGTAAATTCAGGTCCCTGCTACACTGAGACAGCTGAGGATCCAATGAACAGAGTCTCAGTAAAATGAATCATTTTCTCCTCTATGAAACAGCATTAGAAGTAGGGTTTATGCAGAACCTGCCCCTCCTGCTGCCCCTCAGTTACGATCAAGATTGCCCATGAAGATGCAGAATACAACCTGTCAACATTTGGAGCTTAAAGGGGCAGTGAAAATTCTATCCTATAATCCTTTTAATGGCCCTAATTATTTTGTTCAAAATATCTTTGTAACACTAGGTAATGCCAGTCAAATTCTGTAAAGTGATGAATAGCGTATGCAAGTTTGGCGAATATTTATCACCTCTCTGAAGGGGGAGGGATTTCTATGCATAAAAATCAGTGGAAAAAAGCATATCAGGAAAGACTTACAGAACAATATTTTTAAATGTTACATTTCTATATACATAAAAGAGATAAATTAAAAGTTAAAGTAAAAAATGAGTTTTTAAAACAAGTAGATTTTATACATAAGGAACTCTTTTAAAGGAACTACTACAAATAGACAAGGAAAATCAATAAGGTCTTGAGAGGCAGATGGACAACATCCCTTGAAGAGACAACGTTCACAAAACCAAATACAAAGCGATGACATACTTTGGGGAAACCTCCCACTTCAGATGCAATCAAAGTAATACAAAGGGCTCAGAGTGTAGCTAAATGGTAGAGTGCTTGCCTTGAACGTGCAGGGCCCTGGGTTCATTTCCCCAGCACAGTGTGTGTGTGTGTGTGTGTGTGTGTGTGTGTGTGTGAAGTCAAAAAGGAGAAATTGCTATTTAGCTCTCTAAAACAAGCAAGTATCTTTGTGAATGAAATCTCTAAAGGAGATGGTACCTGGAGCATTCTCATATACTGCTTGGAGAGTGGTGTAAACGTCACACATCACAAGTCTTTTGAGAAGCCATTTAGTAATATATGGCTGGAACCCCCCAAACATGCAGCCCCTTTGATCTGGTATTTCCATTCCCAAGAGTTTCGCCCAATGGCATATTCTAAAACAGAAAACGATTTCTGAGCCAAGAAGCTGCACTCCCCATGGCCCTATTCATAATGGCAAAGGACTCAGAACATTTCGACACCCCTAACCAGGGTGTGGGATGAACAACTATTTGCTTTACACATATGGCAAATTATGTAGACACTAAAAGCGATTTTCATCTATTTTAAAAATTACACATCTAACACAGAAATGCATTGTTATTACCTTTAAAAAATTCAAACACAAAAAAATAGCATAAAAGCAAAGATCCTCCCTCCCCCACTCCCTGCCCTTGACCCACTTCTCTTTCCAACGGAGCTGTAATCAGTGCCCTTCCCAGTGGAAACCACTATCAGGAGTTCAACATGTGTCCCTCCAGACACTTTCCTGGGCATTTGTTCTCATGTATATATTCACATATATTGTGGGGGGTTTTGACTATTAAAATGGGACCATGCTACCTGTATTACTATGTGATTTACTTAAATGCTTCTAGGCAATCTTTTCATGTCAGTACACAGAGATACACTGTATTCTCCCCACCCCAATCCAGTGCTAGGGATTGAACCAGGACCCCAAACATGCTAGGCAAGCACCACCAATCTGTACCCCAAGCCCTTTTTAAATTTTTATTTTGAAACAGGGTCTTGCCAAGTTGCCCAGCTGGCCTTGAACTTGTAATCCTTTTGTCTCAGCCTCCCCAGTTGCCGGGATTACAGGTGACACCACGCCCAGCTCAACTGCATTCATTTCTTTTTCATATTTTTTTACTGATGCATTTTGGCTGTAAATAGTAGCATTTGTTATTACACATTCATACATGCACATAATATAACAATATAATTTGGCTATTGTCATTCCCCAGTATCATTTGTAACTACTCCACAGAATTCCACAAAATGAATATAATTTATTTATCCATCCTCCACCTAATGGATATTATGATTTCTATTTTTTTGCCATCATAAATATTTTTTCTCTAATAAGCACCCTTACATATATAAATATAGAGGTTACAGAATATGAGAAAAATCCTTATGTAATGGTAAGTTTTATAGCAACACATTTTAAGTACATAAAAATATACATAGCAAAAAAGGATAGAAAACAAAAGTATATTCATTTATAATTGGAGAAAAGTAAAATTAGCTTTTAAATAATAAAAATAAGTATTATTCTATTATTTACATGGTGGGACGTGGTATAGCAGAAGGCTATTAAAAGAAAAGGCATAGGCCTATAATCCTAGCAACTAGGGAAGTTGAGACAGTAAGATCACAATGTAGAGGCCAGCCTGGGCAACTTGGCAAGACTCTCAGCCACTTAATGAGACCCTTTCTCAAAATAAAAAATAAAAATGGCTGGAAATGTAGCTCATTGGTAATGTGCTAAAGTGCCCCTGGATTTAATCTCTACTCCCGCCCCCACCACACACACACAAAAGAAAAAAAAACAGGAAAAAAATTTTTCATGATACATCAATTATATCTCAACAAAACTATTATAAAAATAACTAGTAACAATAGGTTTAGTTTGTAAATGTGTCAACCTAGTTGATAAAAAATAACATTAGGTTGTAGATACTTTGTGGTAAAAGACTACAGATTATTTTCAATAAAGAATTAGCCAAGTATAAACTTTCTTTTCTTCCTATCTTAGTGATATTAAAGGAGAAACAAACAACATAAATAATTTCAACTTTGAAATTAATAAAAATTAAAGAAGAACAGCAGTGAAACTTCACCAAGACAGCCAGGCATGGTGATGTATGCCTTTAATCCCACCCAGCAGCTCAAGAGGCTGAGGCAGGAGGATGGAGAGTTCAAAGTCAGCCTCAGCAAAAGCAAGGTGTTAAGCAACTCAGTGAGACCCCGTTTCTAAATAAAATACAAAGTTGGGCTGGGGATGTGGCTCATTGTTCCAGTGCCCCTGAGTTCAATCCCCAGTACCAAACCCCTCCCCCTGCCAAAAAAAAAAAAAAAAAAGACAATAGAACCTAATGGGCTAAAATGTCTTTCTTTTGGAGAGGAAAAAGGACAGATTAAAAGTGAAGATTACAGGTAAAATTTAGAATCAACAAAGTATTCCAGGCATGGTGGTACACACCTATAACTCCAGCTGCTTGGGAAGCCAAGGGCAGGGAGGATTGCAAGTTCAAGGCCAGCTTCTGCAATTCAGTGAGACTTGATCTCCAAATCAAGAATAAAAAGGGCAGGGATCTAATTCAGTGGGAGAGCATCCCTGGGTTCCATCCCTAGTACCTTCCCCTCCAAAAGAAAGTAACCACAGATGCTCCTGAATGATGCTCACACAAATTATGCAAATTTGACCTCATGTAAAGTGCTGCACCTAGAACATGTAACCAGATTTGGCAGTGTGGAATGCAAAGGAACCTAGGACAAAGCGGGTTCATGAATGCCAAGAAGCAAAAGCATGGTGTCCATCGGCTACCAGAAGGGTAGTTGCTGATGCAGGTCCTCATTCCCAATGCGCTGTTTCAGGGTTATGTCACCTGCTCACTCTCACTCTCCTGTACTGAGTCTGATGATGACTGGGAAGGAACCAAGCCATAGCCAAAATGTGGACACTGAATGAAAGAAAGCATGTGAAGCGTCACAGAAATCCAGCCAAGTCCTGCCCTTCAGTGCACTGGACTTGACTTTCATAAAACATTCTGAATGAACTCCCTGGTGAAAAAGAGCTACTAAAAGGTCCTGTCAAACTGAAATCCACAAAGACAAAACCAAGACTGGTCCAAATGCTATTTTGAAATGGAAAAGTCAGTAATACTGTAAAAAAGAGAAGAAAGCTAAAAAATGTGTGCCACTTCAATTAATGATTCAAGAAAAGCTAGAAAATCTGTTTGAAGACAGATTTAAAGTGTGTTTAGCCCAGGGCATCCCAACAGTTTTAAAACTCATGCCAATGTTCAGTAGAGGAAAGCGAGCGGAGAGTCTGCTGGTTCAATAATAAAAGCAGTAGTAATAGATCTCAAAGAAATGTGAAAATATTATAGAAAAAAATGTGGCTATGTAATAATAAATCTTCAATCTTAATGAACTGGGTTTTTAAAGAAAAAAACTTTAAAACCAGACAGGGTACTTATTTCAAAAGAAAAAAAAAGTGTCAGAGTTTAAAATTGCAAAATGTGAACAGCATTTTGCCTGGAGGGAACATGGCAGATTGTATATTGAAATCTTGGCCAATTTATCACTCAGAAAGACCATGGGTATTCAATATATTTCTAGCTCATATAAAATCCTGATTGTACAAAGCCATGTGAAAGAATTATGTGTCAGGGGGTTGTTGCTATTAGAATTATTCTGACAAGTTTCAATTTCACTAGAGTCTCCTTAGAGTCAATACATTGATATTTAGAGGAATTAATCAAATAACACAAGTCCACTGGTCATGTTTTCAGATTCTGACATTGCCTTCATTGTAGCTAATATTCTTGTTAACATTCTGTGGGACAAAAACCACATTCAAACCTGTTAGGATAACGCTACATATTTTGTGGTCCTTCAGTAACATCAGTGAAAGCTACTTGATCCTGGGTGGTTAGCAACAGGTATTTCTGGGGCTCAGGTAACTAAAGATAAAGTGGAATGTGTTATTAGTGATGAACTAGAGCCAGCTGCCCACACCTCTTTCCAACTCTGAATTCAGAGGCAGCACATGGGTAGCTTAAAATCAGCCTTGGGAGGGGATTTACACCATTGAAATTGGCAAAAGCTAAAAATCAGGGACTTTCCCCCTTCTTTATTTCAGAGAGTTGGTTCTTAAACATTTATGACCACCCTACTGATTTGGGGTTAATGCTCCTAGCTAGTAAAATTGTTCCATATCACTCTCCTAAGCTCTGTTTCCAGGAATATCCCATCAGTACCCCCAAACAGAGCAAAATGAATCCTCCTTCCAAACCTCTTTCAGTGAAAAGCATCACATTTACTGGCTACAAACACAAACTTGAAAACCAACTTCTATAACTTCAGCTCCTTCACCAGGTTCCATCTCATCTTTAACTCTTAAAATCTCCCCCTCTTCAACCCTCTTGACTGTGGTCCTGTTGGCCCCCTTACCCATCCTCCTCACTGTTGCTGGGATGAGCATTTTAAAACACATGAAGGTTGATGCATGCCTATAATCCCAGAGGCTTGGGAGGCTGAGGCAGGAGGATCACAAGTGAAGCCAGCCTCAGCAATTTAGTGAGCCCCTGAGCAACTAAGAAAAGCCCTGTCTCAAAATAAAAAAATTAAAATGCTGGGGATGTGGCTCAATGATTGGGGATGAGGCCACTCTAATTTGCAAAGTAGGACTAGTACATTCAGGTTGAAATGGTTGTTGAAAAGAGCAAATGAAGCAGTGAATGCCAAGTACCTGCAGCATTATGCAAGGCAAAAAATACAGGTTCCCTTGTGCTGAACAGAGCCCCAGGTGAAGGAAACCTGTTCCTCCACCATAATTTTATATATCATTTAGTAACCTGTGTGGGGAGCCATTCTGACACGTGATTGGGTGACTCCCGTTAAGGGCCTGAGGCACTCTGGCTGTGTCGGAGTTATCCCGACCCTTTCCTGATGAGAGAGCCCATCCGTGTGGGGGTGTGCGTAACCACTGACCCTGGAGACCCAATCACTGACCCTGACCTTGGAGTGCAGCCCCCCCTCAACCTTCATTGGATGGAATTCTCCCCTGAATCTCTTGTCCCCCCAAATAAAAGGCTACTCCCCGGCGTGTTCGCTCTCTCTCTCCCCTGCTAGCCCAGAGTAATCCTCGCTGCCCTGCTGGGCGGCTTGAGGCGGGGAACCAGGGAGGCGAGCCGTCTCGGACCTAGCAATGTAAAATAAGGTACTGTCTGTGTGTTTTATTTTGATCTCTTCTAACTAACTTAATGCCAGAACCTCATTAATGAAACCACTGCGCAGGCCGCGTGGTAGAAACCTGCAGTTTACAAAGTTCAGCCATCCTCTAAATGGAGAGTTGAGGGAAATAGATCTGGAGCCAGCACCAGGCCTCCTCTTGCTGAGGGTTCTGGAACCCAGTAAAGTCAGTCTAAGACCCAAGACTCCTTCTCCCATATCACAGGCCTCTTTGGCGTCAAGGCCACAGCCCAGGACCCCAGACAAAAGGTTGATATCGTTTACTCGTGACTTCATCATCCACAAGTACTGCAATTATGCAAATCTAAGATAAGGAATGAAGTGTGTATAAATTTATACTGCTTTCACTTGACAAAGGTCAAATGAAAGAGTATTAATAAGCAGCCTTCCCTTCAGGGGCGAAAAATGCATTTTCTGGCTACCAATGAAGAAACGATGCATCCATCCAAGGTATTTATCGATTTCTGGGACAAAGATAAAGGAAGCCAAAAACCACCTTCCAGATTTTTCTAGAGGTAAGGAGTAAGTAGCTCCACTACTGGCAGAGATTGCTCCTTGTCCACCCACACCCACTTTCTTTTTCTTCCTTAATTACACAACACTAACTTTATTCAGAGTGTCCCAGGTAAAAGACAAATTTCCCAGCCTCCTCTGAAAATAGTTAGGACCCTACGACTAAATCCTGTTTAAGCAGTCACTTTTCAAGGAAAAGTCCTTTAAAGGAGCGTCACCATTTGCCTTTTTTTTTCCTCTTTACTCTCCTTTCCAGAACCTGGAATTGGGATGTAATGACTGCAGTTCCAGCAGCAATCTTGTCATTTTGAGGATGAAAACCTTGCACTAAAGACGAGAAAACTGAAAGAGAGAAAGAGTCTCAGTACAGGGTAATTTTATAAGGAAGCCACCAAATGGCCCTGAACTATCTACCTGTGGCTTTCCCCAGCGCCAGGGGGCTGAATTGAGGACTTCATGCATGCTAGCCAAATGCTGTACCACTAAGCCTGAGCTACACCCCCAGTCTCCCATCTTTTTTTTTTTTTTTTTTTTTTTTTTTGAGACAGGGTCTTGTTAAGTTGTCCAGGCTAGCCTCAAATTTGGAATCCTCCTGCCTCAGCCTCTCAAGCAGCTGGGATTACAAGTGTGTGCCATGATGCCAGGTTTACCTCTGGCTTTTTGATGTGAGAGAATAAACTTTTATAAGATAAATACAGAATAGTTAGGCCCACCAGCAGCCAAACACAATCCCTAGCTAATATCCTGGCCTCCCAGGCAGAAGCCAGAAAAGCTGTGCATTTTCTGAGATACTCAGGAAACATGGTGACTCCAGAAAAGGAAGCACTTGGTGCAAATTGTACCCTCCTACCAGATTTTTAAGAATAATTCCAAAGCATGTCAGTGGAAGGTGATGATCTGTGGTACTTAGCAGAGTCTGGCAAAAAGAATAAGCCTTTAAAGTAGAAGGAGTCAGAGTGACCATCCAGAGACCCTGCATGGCTTTCTCCAATCCACCTGACCATGAGAGGGGCCCCTTTTTGTACCTCCTCCAGGTTGCAGAATTCCTGACGCAGGGATATCTTCAGATCAGCACATTCTCTCCCACATCTCAACGCTACCAGACACTCCTTAGTCAACTGTGGGACCTATTCAAAGGACACAGGTTCTTAGTGGAGCAGTCTGTGGGAACCATGTTCCTGACCTGCCTAAAACTGCAGCAGAGCTTTACAAAACAGAACAGACCAACACCCACACACCACGATCAGAGTGCCCAGCTCCCTTCGAGGGGCATGAGGTTATGCAGGAACCCACTTCTTAAAGTACTCGGGAAAATAAGGTGCTTTAACAGGGGTTCAGCACTCCTTACTTGATTGGCTATTTCTATGCTGTACACTGAGGCTTAGAGAAGATGCTTAACCTCTCTAAGCCTCAGTGTTCTCATCTGAAAAATAGATATGATCAAAGTACCCATCTCAAAGAGCAGATGTGGAATAAGTTGGCCTCTGAAGTAGTTAGGGCAGTGCATGGACATCAATTTATGTGTACTATTAACGCCATTGGTTATCGTTTTCTTTCCAAAGAGAATTAACTTAAAATGTCTCCAACACCTCTTCTTTCATTATCAATAGCTGCCCTCTTTCCTCCCTTCTTCATATTTCCTGGATAGAGGTATCCTTGCCCCATTTAAAGGGCAATTCCCTTTCATGCATAATCTTCTCACTCTATGTTTAGAAAATACTCTCTTTAAAGGATCACCAGTTTTCAGTCAGTATCCCTACTTCAATTCACATGGTCATTACCATGTGGCAGTCAGACCTGCCAAGACTGCCAGTTGAAATGGAAACACACCTAGGAGTTAATAAGCCTTCAACCTTTACTACCAGTGGTCAGACCCTACTCTAATTCCATGGCAATTATTCCCCTGAGGCTCAAACGGTATTAAAATAAAACCATTTCACCAATGATTTGACTTTACAATGGGTTGAAATTTGGCAAAGACACCCAAAGTAAAATAGACTGTTAAGTGGCTCTTTAAAATTAAATATACCTTACAGAATAGCTCCAATAACATCTTCTGGCGTGCTCGTTCATAAGGGTCATATGGGAAGAGCCTCCGTCCTGGGTAAGCATCATCCAGGTATTCACATGTGATGACAGACTCATAGATCAGTTGACATTGGCTGGTCTCCAGGACAGGAACTTGGCCAAAAGGGTGTTTTGTAAAGTACCAATCAGGCTTGTTTCTCAGGTTAATGTTGATAACTTCGTGTCTTAAAAAGCAACGACAAAAGAAGACAGAATAAAAATGTGTATGTAGGCAGATGCCCATCTTGAAATAATCAATTATAAAATTAAAATTTGTGATTATAGCAGTTTTTTCAAAAAAGTTCAAGTTTTGTATAAACTATATTACAGCACTGTCTTCATTCCTTCAGTAAAAGGTGTTAGATGTTTTCTATGCCTGATCCCATTTGTTCCTCGGGATTCCCCACTTCCTAGGAAATAAAACTGGAGGTTGAATCTGGTGCCCAATGCCTTGTGCTAAGACGAGCAGAGTCAAGATCAGAGCCAAGCAGACTGACTCAGTGTTTGTACACTGAACCATGGCATTAGAGAGTTTAGGACATTTTAAAGCTTAAAAATACAAATCTGGTGTTAATATGTCATGATATGTTGTGGAAAATGTTAACAATGAAGAGTACAAGTTCAGGCACCAAACTGGACAGACTAGCCCAAGACCTTGGCCACACTCCCTCACCTTCTGTGCTCTGTGTCCTTAATTATAAAAGGAGGGTGATAAACTGTCCCCATCTCTTGGCACTGTTGTGATGATCAAGGAAGTGACTATGAATTATTTGGGACAGTGCTTTGTACATTAGTATACAATAAGCTTTTAATTCTTATTTTTAATTATAATTATTAGAGGTTCAAGCCTATAAAGTTATCAGAGACAGTCACATAATGTTTAAAAAGATTAAAGAAAGCAAATGAGTACATTCTTTGCTAGGTCTAATAAATTATATTAAAAGCAGCAGTGCTCAATCAGGTGACTTTTGCCACCACACCTCCCCAAGGAACATTTAGCAACCTTTGGAGACATTTTTTGGCAACAACTACTATAATCTAATAGGTAAAAGGCAGGGATGGTGCTAACTATCCAATTATTTTCAAAACAGCCCTTCCTCCCCCTCCCCAACAAAGAATCATCTGAATCAAAATGTCAACAGTGCTAAGGTAAAGAAACTGCTTTAAAGAAATATTTACATCATCAGTTCCTAAGCTGCCAATTTGTCCCCAAATAGGCAAAATATTGGGTTGCTATTATTTTTCTTTAAAAACAGGTAACCTTAGAGGCAATTATATTTGAGCAAAAGGGAAGAATCTGGAAATACATGTCATATACACTCAACATCATTTTATGTAAAGCATCTCTGCACCTATCTCTGTATTTTCTGATGCAAATCTGAAAATGCTGTATGCCCCCTGTCCCCATGATGGACTCTTTGAGACAAGAGTCAGAGCCTGAAGTGACCCATTCTCTACCTTTGAACTTGAGGTTAGCAAAGTTGCTTAACCTTCTCAATCCAAACCTGAAGGAGTTCATCTGCAAAATTCCTTCTAGAAGGATAGGTACCCATTTCTCAGGTATATCGGAACCTTAGAGACACCTGTTGGTAGCAGTTCCTTCTATTTCAATTTTTGGAATGGTTTATTCCTTCATTTAAGAAACACTTTTTGAGTGCCTACTATGTGCCGGGCTCTCTTCTAGGGTAGGTCCCTACCCTCCCAAGCTCACAGTTTTGGAGGACATGTTGCAGTAGTGTGGGGGCAGTGGCCGAAACGGAGGGACTAGGAGGAAAGATCAGTGTTGGATGCAGTAAGCACAATAAAGAACAGGGTCCACCTAAGATGCCTGGGTGGGGGTGGGGACCCCATCGAAGGGAGCAGCTGGAGAAGGCTTACATAGCCTTGGCTGTGTCCCTCCTAAACAAACAGGGAGGAGGGAACCAGTTTGTTAAAGCCACCAATCATTCAGTTTGCTCTGCTTTGTCTGAAAGTTCCATGCAGTGACAGGCCCCTGAAAAGAGCTCCGCCTTCCAGGAGGGCTGGAAAGGTACCCTTGCTTTGGACATTTGGGTACCACAGGTGGTGTGGCCACCTCCACATCAAGAATCTGTGAAGAATGGACATTTAAACCCCAACTTTCATTTTAAGGGTGTTTCATTTACTTTGTCTCCAGAGAAAAGGACAGGGAGCCCCGTCTAAAATCTGAGGGTGCCCTAGATTGTAAATATTCCCCCCTGCCTGTGGAGCGCTGGGCTTTATCAGGGCAGCCTTGGCTCCAGCTCCTCACCTGATGCCTTTGGCTTTGAGGACGAGCCGTGTCCTGTGCGAGTAGGGGCAGAACCTCATGCTGTAGACGCGGATTGTACCTTCAGGTACTGGCCCTGGGGGACAGCTTCCTGCAGGGCGGGGAGGGGCGGAGGACGCAGAGGCGGGTTAGCTCGGTGAGGAGAGGGGCTCACTCCCCTCCAAAGCTCTGCGCTCAGCCTCCCAAGTCCCACAGGGGACAGTTTCGCACGTGGCTTTGGTGCAGGGGAGCCCTCCAAGTTCCTCCTAGCTCCGCTGACCTACAGGTTAACGCCTGTCAGCCCTCTCCAGAGCCAGCAGCCCAGTCACCTGGCTCCCCCTGTCTGCGGGCCAGGGTCGATCGGGAGGACTCACCTTTCCCCAAGGACCTGGTCGCATCCACAGACATGGCGTCTAGGTGTCTGCCCTGCGCCCAGCGCTCACAGTCGTAGCCAGGTGGCTCGCCGCCGCCGCCGACTCCAGGGACAGCTGCGCTCAGGAGCCCTCCTGCCCCAAATTCAATTTTTGAAAGGCTGGTCTCCGGCGGGTTAGAAGGGGCGGTGATCTGGGGCAAGAGCTAGGATAACTTAACCCAGGGAGACAGAACCCCAGATTCGGAAGCCCAAGAATAAGGACAAAAGCAATACCAAACCAAGCAAAACCCTGAAAAGTACCCACTTTGCTTTGAACATTCGAGTGCCATCTTTGATGGGGCCTCCTCCACGTCAAGAATCTGTGAAGGATGGACATTGAAGCCCCAACATGCATTGCAAGGGAGTTTGATAAAAAATCGACCAAGATAACACGTTTTTTTTTTCTTTTCCACCCTCAATCCTCCCTTCTTTACTTAAGACAATTGGTCACATCTTTGTGAGTACAGAGTGAGTATGGCTTTTTTTTTTTTTTTCATTTAATAGGGCCAAACTTTTCCATGATACAGCAGATAGGAAGAAAAAGTTATATGTTCAGATCTTGCATCTCCTTGAGAGTAAGTGCCAGCTAAATTTTGCAAAACACTTCACTTTGCCTTGCCCTAGTCCTGGCCCTAACTGCGAGATTTTACCCAAGTTCTGAAAACTAGCAGTTAATAAGAACAGGATACCTAGAGGCAAAGAACAATTTGTGAGCTCTCCCCACTGCAACCCAAATTTCCAAGAAGACTCATTCTAGTGGTGAAGAACACATTACCCACAGCCCAGCAGCACAAAGGTCACTTGAGGTAGAAGAGGTAGCTGGCCTGGGCTTTGACACTGATAAGCTGAGATCCTGAATTTCAGGAGGTGGAAAAATAATTTTTTTAATTTTCCATGACTGAATTGAAATGGAAATTGCTTGCAAGTCCATTTTATGGGATTGACAGGTAATGAAAGAAAGAAAAGCATTGTGTCTTACGAAAAACTAATTATTTCCATGGACCATTTGTTTGCTTCCTAAAACTGCTCAGTCAGGCAACTAGCATTATTCCTATTTTACAAAATAATAAATAGCCTCAGAAAAATAAAATTATTTGCCCAAAGTGACCAGCTAGTAGAGTTGAAGAAATTTAAAAATCCAAAGAATGACTCATTGTCTTGGCCCCTAAAATGGATAACAATGTAGAGGAAAGGGTATATGTTCAGGAAAAGATGTAACACATAATGGCTGTTATTTTAATCTAGCTATCTTATTAAATGAAATAACAGAACCTTATTAAGAGGTTTATGAAAGGGCACTTTTTGGCCTTTGGAATTCTAATCTATTCCGAACTTCTTATTTAATAGTGCAAACATTTTTTTGTACAAAATAAAAATCTTCAGAATAGTGACTCAATCACATTTTTTACTGTCATTCAGCAATTATGAAATAAGCTTAGATAACAATGTGGCTTTATAAGAATTTGGGAATATCGAAAATGTTTGGATAAATGCATAGATACTTAGAAATGCATAAATGTCAGAAATCTGGTATTGAAAAAGACAAATTGGTTCTTGACTTGCTATGTTGACAACTTTTCATTTTGGAAGATAAAATTATATAGCTAATTTCTATCAAAAAGGATAAATTGGATGGTAAAACAGAAACAGGAAATAACCATATCATGTCAGAGCTCCTGGTAGATAAAGAGTCAGATAAATGTGTCCCTTGCATATTTCAAATAGATGAGAGAAGTATACCCAGAAGAAGAACAACATTTCCCATCCCTCTCTTTACTCACCTACCTACACCAAATTAGACCTAACTTCCCACATACAGGTATACTTTTAATAAACAACATTTTCCAATGGAAGGCCCTAGGAGGAAAGTGGAAACTCAAAATAAAAATAAATTATTGGTAACATGTATTTGGTGCTTTATGTGTATTAATTCACTTATCCCTTAAATGGTCCTAAAAGTATTAGTTCATTTTAAAAGATGAAAAAACTGATGCTAACAAAGTTATAAACTTGGCAAAAGCTTCATAACTATTAAGTAGAAATGGAAGGATTAAAGCAACACTCTCAACCAGTAGCTTAATATATTCTAGATATGATGGACTGAATGGCTAGAAAACATTCTTCCCTAGATAAATATTTTAGGCTTTTGGGTCCTTCTGTTCTCAACTACTTTACTCTTGTAGGGTAAAAACAGCCATAAATGATATATAAATGAATGAGGATGGCTGTTTTCCAGTGCAACTATATGGACACTGAATTTCAATTTCGTTCATATTTTTAATAGCATTTATTTTCAGAGAAGTTTTAGGTTCACAGCAAAGCAGAGGGGTTATAAAGATTTTCATATATCCCCTACCCCACACATGAAAGCTTCCCAGACTGCCAACATCCCAACCAGAGTGGTACATTTGTTACAATTCATGAATACATACTGACAAATTATCATTAAAGGTCCTTGTATATGTACATTAGTTGTTCACTATTGATGAATTTCAAGTCATAAGTTATCATTTGTATTTTAATGTTTTAAAATGTAAAAAAACACTCTTAGCCCTTTGGGCTGTAAAAAAAAAACCCAACCAAACAAAAACAACAAAAAAAAAAACCCAAAACAGTTGGCTGGATCTAGCTCAATGGCCTTAACTTGGACATCTGTGGTCTGTAGCACAATGATTGGATTAGCAATGGAGAAATTAATTGATTAATTAATTTGTAAATTAAAATGTTCTATGTCAGAGGATGTAGTTCCAAGTTCTTTCTCTTCGTTCTCTCTTTAAAGAAAATAAAATCCTTTATAAGAACATTTAGAAAATGTTGCTTATTATAAGTGTACCTGTATGTGGGAAGTTAGGTCTACTTAGTGTAGGTAGGTGAGTAAAGAGAAGGATGGGAAATGTTCTTCTTCTTCAGATAGGAAGCAATACTGTTAGAGTTCTCAGAATGTGGAGCCAGAAAGGCAGACTGTGAGACCTGGCTTTGGCATTCAAGCCAGCTATGGAAGTTCTCTGACTTTCCCCTGTACAGTGAGAACATTAAAAATATCTACTAGATGGGTTCATTGTGAGTGTGGACTGCGATCATACAGGCATCATCAATATAGTAAGAGCTTAGTGCACCTCAAAATTAATTAAATACTAGTGACGAGGAACACATTTTCAATAGTATAGAAAATTCCAGCTTTGTATCCCTATAGATGAGATATACTGTTATTCAGTTTTGCTAAGCATATTAGAATTAAAATTCAACTCACAATATTTGTTTCACCAGTTACCAGTTTAATGGCAATTGAGTAGGTTAAATGCTGCAGGCTACATTTCAGTAATGTGGTTTTTGATCTTACCACTGAACATTATCGTTTCCCTAGAAAGATTTTAATTATGACCTTTAAGCTTACTTCTTTTTTAAAGATCCAGTAGGTACCTCTTTGGAATCCTCTTTGCAAACTTTCCTTCTATATTATTTCATGTTTATACTTCTATTATACCAATCCATTCAAGAATGAGACAAACTGTAATGAGGCCATCTTAAACCTGCTCCAAATCGGTTTCCAGCCACTTCAAATATAACTAAATCTGTTTTGAAAATGTAGGGATCTTTAATCATGGCTGATTAATGACTTAAGTCTTTTAGGAAAAGAATGCCACCACAAAAATAATTTCTTCAATTGTTTACATGAGTTTACCTTGAGAAAAAGTAGAGTTCGTATTTTACAATTTTTCAAAAATTTTTTGTCATGCCCACCACTGAGAGAAGAAACCAGAGGATTTTCCTTTTTAATATTTCAGAAGAGGGGTTGGAGTTGTGGCTCAGTGGTATAGTGCTCCTAGCATGTGAGGCACTGGGTTCGATTCTCAGCATCACATAAACATAAATAAAATAAAGGTTCTGTATCCATCTCTGATGAAACATTGGTGAAGGTTAAATAATTGGGCTTTAACTAAAAGTGTTAAAATGTAAAATTTTAAAAAAGTTCACGATGCTATTAAAGAAATTTTTAAAAAATATTTCAGAAGTGCTCCTCACATGTAAGATTATAATACTGGGTATTCAGTTATTGTTCATGGAGTTCATAGAGCAAGATAAACTAGGAAACAGGTTCTACCCTCAAATATGTCTATAGTCATCATTTGTTTCCAGGAAGTGAGGGTCATAGGGAATTCTGTGCTTTAATGAATTTGTTTGGGGACATATTCAATAAGATCACTAAAATTATTAGAGGAAGAACGTCATCTTCCCACTTGGGAAAGTAGAGTCAAAGGAGACTTTTCTTTTAAGTGTTTAAATATATTTTCCTATACCTATGTCTCTTTACAACTTGAGGCATCAAAGAAAAAAACTTAACATATAACATTCAAATAAGCTAAAGCAAAATTCAAGATTCTAACATGAGCAAGTCAAATATTTGTAAAAATCAAACAAAACACATTGAGTTTGGAAAAGAAATATCAATATCTCCTATTAAATTTCAGGCATAATAATGATGTGGCAAAAAAAGTGATATAGTCATCCCTACATATTCACACAGATTTGGCCAAGGACTCTCTTGGATACCCAAATCCACAGCTGTTCAAGATTCTTAAATAATAAAATGGCATATTATTTTCACATAATCTTGCACATCCTCCTATAGAAATTAAATCGTTTTTAGTTAAAATACCTAATACAATGCAAATGATATGTAAATAGTTGTTCTACTGTATTGCTTTGGAAATAATTATAAAAAGTCTGTCATATTCAGTACAGATTGAGGTCTTTTTTTTTTCCCAAAAAATATTTTCTATCCAAGGTTGGTTGATTCTGCAGATGTGGGGCTCGTGGATAAGGAGGGCTGACTGTGCTATCATCTCCTGACTCGACCTCCAAATGCTAAGTTGTTGAATAAAAAGAGTCTGGGGGCAGAGACATATGTAATCCGTTACATTAACAACAGTAGTACTGACTCTAAAGAGTACTGACTGAATTTGAATCTCCTCTTCAGCATTTAATAGCTGGGTGACCTTGGGCAAATCATAAAAACTTTCTATGCACTGGTATTCTAATCAGACACGGGATGAGAGCATTTAATACTTTGCACGCACCTGTCACCTAGTAAGAATTTAACATTAGCTATTAGTTTTATTATCGTTTTCATGTAGCAGGAAAGACTTTCAGTCTTCAAAATGACAGGATAGTCCAAGAAATTAAATTCCCCTGCCTGCTTGTACCCTAATCATGCAGTGTAGCGCAACTAGAGATGCTCCATTTCAGATCTGAGTACCTAGTGATCTGGGGTCTTCGCCCGTCTCCAGCCAAATGAGAAAAATAAGAACAAATTAACCTGACTTAAAAATATTTGATTTAAAGGCCTGTTCTTTACTCTTGGATTATAACCCTTGTATTTTTGTTTTGTTTTGTTTTACGTTACATCCTCTGATGAAACACTGGTGAAGGTTAAATAATTGGGCTTTAACTAAAAGTGTTAAAATGCAAAATTTTAAAAAAGTTCGCGATGTTATTCTGGGCCCTAAAATTCATGAATATCTTAAAGTTCAGAAATGACCTCAGACCCCTCTAGTCTTCCAACACAACGAAGGCCACACCAACCCTCCCGGGAGAGGTGAGAGGAGAGACGCCCTCGCGGAACCTCAAGGCGCCTGACCGCCGGAAATGGATGGGGAGGGGTGGTGGCGCAGAGGGAGGCGGGGCCCAGGTGGGGCACGCCCCTTATCACGTGATCCTACCCGCCAACTGGCCGCAGGGTCCAGAGCTTTAGCCAATCCTCAGAGCTTTTGGAAGTGCCTGCCGAACAGTGCTGAGAAGAGCCAATGGGAGGCTGCGTTACAGCTCTAATACCGAAGTGGAGGGCCTAATCACTATGGCTGGCCTAAGGTGAAACCGGGTAGTGGTTGGTCGTGGCCCCACAGGACCCGGCTACACTTTGTTTGAAAACTCGCCGGGAGCCGCCGTGCCTGGCGGGGCGGGCTGACGACGGCGGCAGAGATGGATACGCCGGCGGCTGGAGCGTTGGAGCGGCTGAGGGCAGGAGTCAGAGGCCGTTTGTGAAGTCAACCGTTCTCAGCTGCCTCTCGGGGTGCGGCCCCCACATCATCATGGGGCGGGGAACTCGTTTCCAATTTAGAACTCGCGGCCCACCCAGGACCTATTAAATCGGAAATGCAGCGCTGAGTCGTGGGTGATTCTTAGGCACTCTTAAAAGACCTAATCATTCGGACATTTTCCTCACCAGCAAATCTGAGCCTAAGTACAGGAAACCAGACTTTGGGGCAGGAAGGCAGCCCCTTGATTGTGATGGTAAGAACAGTGTCCTGGATGTGTTCTCCAGATCCTTCTGCCAGCGTCTTAAGACCTCATTTACCCTCGGGACTAGTTTAGAACAAAATGAGGCTCTCTGATCTGCCTTCTCCTGGCGGTGAAGTGGTGATAAAAATAGAAATCTACAGGTCTCTGGAAACTATGGAAGATGTCATTAATATTTCTCAGTGGGGACATTACCTATTATTTATACAGCCTTATATACTGAATTGATCAATGTGGTCTTCCCACTACTTAACACCTACTGTGTGTCCAGTATGGGGATTTGGAAGAATGGGACTTGAAGGAAATTGGAGGCTGGGAGACCAAACAGGCCATTCAGTTGTGAGAGGTGATGTGGAGAGAGTGAGATTAAATGGATGATGGAAAGGAAAGAATGAGGGAGATTTCTCAACTCAGAAACCAAAAGACAGGAAATTTGACAGGGCATCTCTTGAGATGACAGTAGGTTGTCTTCGTTGGTAATTTCCTATGAGGACAGAGAAATCTAGATTATAAAGTCCAGATCTCACCAGAGATGTTAGTTTTGGGATTTTCAGCACAGATAATGATAGAACCCCCAAAGTCATTTGAGTATTTTGAGATAGAAAATGCATTTACATTTCTCTAGGAGGGCCTTGAGGAGACTCCTTAGTTAGATCATATGTCAGATTGGTCAAATGAGGCAATGGAATGCACTTGATAAAATGAAAGCATGTTATTATACACATAGGTGAAGTAAAATAAAATATTAGACATAACTTCAGTGCTGATTTTTGCCCACTTTAGAGCCCATAGTCAAAGGCCTCCAGGCTGTTCTGTAAGTAGAGGCCTAAGAATCCTTGATGAGTCTTCACATCATGGAGGAGGGCTGATACTGTGGGATCTTTCTTCATGGCTGCTATCCAGAGCTTAAGTTTTGGAGTGTGGGCTACACACCTGTGGAAGGAAGACAGAAAAAGGTGTGACCTAGGTAAACTAGATTGGCATCACAAAATCTTCTAAAGATCATTATCCTTGTCTGCAGTTTAATTTTGTTTTCCTCTAACCTTTTTAAAGATTAAAAACATTTCCTTAAAGTGCATGTAATCACAGACTATTAGATTTTAAAGGTATCACAGAGCTCTTTGTTTTATAGAACAGGAATCTGAGAGTAAAGTGACTTGCTCAGTTTGCAAAGCACTTGTCCAAACTGAGAGACTGATAGCTTTTTAAGAGAGAATTTGGAAGACAAACAAGAATGTTAAATTTTAATTATTCTATCACCAGATTGTGACTAAAAAGTAATCCTAAATAGCTGTAGTCTCTAAGAAGTGGGAGAATGTCAGGGTGCTGGCTGACAAAACTCAAAACATTTTAGAAAATAGCGTGGAAATCTTATTGGTAATTGGGAGGTTAACCCTGGTCATAGAATCCTGCAAAATATCCTTATAAAAATGTACATCCTATGGATTTTTAATCCAGAGGGAAGAAGTAAATTATGAAGCATTTTATTCCATGTCACAGAAATTTCCCATCCTCCAAGGAGTAGCAAATGTAAGTATATGACTTGTTTTAGATAGCATGGGACCCTCCTGTCTGTTTTCATGCATACCAGTTGTATTAAATATTTTAACTTTATTTTTTTTAACTTTTATTTGTTCAGAAAAAAGTACAATGTGTACTATTTCAACTATCCTAAATCATGGACATAATATTTGAAGGTCTTACTCATTTAGCTCCACTGCTTCCAGCCGTTCAAACCAGGGCCAGATGAGATAATCAATCATAGACACAGAATTGCCACCAAAGAAGGTTGTCTTCTTATTAGTCAGAACCTGAACATTAAAAACATAAAGAGTACTGGTAATTTGTGCATCTAGTAAGAATCATCATCAGAAACAATGAAGGCAAATTAAGAAAAGCATATGAGAGCAACATCTCTTATTTTGACATATCCATTTGGGTTTTTGTCTGATCAAAAGTTTAAACAGCTTTAGAGTCCATTGGATTGGCATAAAATGAAACGATGAACAAAATAATCTGAAAAATGGAGAAAAACAGGTCATAAAGCATAAGATCCCTGTAAAATGCAGGACTTACGTGCAGAATGTAGAAATAACTGGGAGTCAGTAAGAAAAATGGCAAAAAATTAATTAGAAAAATGAGCAAGAGGATGTACAGATGGCCAATAATCATTTGAAAGGGGCTCGACTACATTAGTTGTCATGGAAATGAAATTAAAACTAAAAAGCACTGGGGCTGGGGATGTGGCTCAAGCGGTAGCGCCCGGAATGCGTGCTGCCCGGGTTCAATCCTCAGCACCACATACAAATAAAGATGTTGTGCCCGCCGATAACTAAAAAATAAATATTAAAATTCTCTCTCTCTCTCTACCTCTATCTCTTTAAAAAAAAAAAAAAAAAAAGCAATTGCACAAAAAATAATTGCACTGTGTATCAGTCAGAATGGCTAAAATGAACAAGATGGAACCACTGCTGGTAGGAGTGTAAATTGGTATAACCAGGTTTTAGCAGCTTGCATACTCTGTAACCCAGCAGTTCTACTTGGAAATGTAACATAAGTCAATCAAAATTCTGTAATAGTTCAAATGTGAAAATGTTAATTGGGATTACATTAGATAAGTTGTGTAGTCAAATTGTAGAACACTATACCAAAGAACAGGAAAGAACTACACAACGTAAACTTAATATTGAATGAAAGACATTAAATCCAAAAGAGTGTGTATTATATCATTCCATTTGTATAAAGCACAAAAAGAACCCAAACTAATATTCTGGTTCTTGATATGGGTCTGCTACCATGATTGTGTTCACTTTGAGAAAATCCATCATGTAGTACTCATATGCTTTGGGTGCTTCTGTGGTTGCAGTTTTTCAATTAAGAAATGTCTTCAATATACCAGAAATAGACTGGATTAAACATATGGAAATATACAGGAAAAAGACTGTAAAACAGATGACAATTACTTGAAAACCAAGCACAAACAGGATGTTTCTTAAATTTAAGAAAGTGAATTGACATTAGGGTTTTGCCAAAGGGGAAAATTGAGACTCTTGTCTGGCTAACTAAACAAGCACCAAGAAATGTTTCCCTTTATAAATAAACTCCAGAATTTTTCTTAGGGCCCATGTAACATTATGCATTTTTGATTGATTATATCTACCCAACTATTCATCTCAGTAAATACTACTAAAATGTAATCATCTAAAGAATTATGTTCTGCATCTTTGCAGCTTTTACACTGTCCAACAGAAGAATATAAAATTTTTCAGGAAGAAATATAACCCCTGCCCTCATCAATTACCATTAAGAAAATTTAACTGGTAATGAAAAATCTACTTCTGCAAAAAAAAGATACCAGGCTCAAATGTTTTACAGAAACAGCCAGATTAGAAAAAATAGGGAACATTACCCAACCCATTTTAAGAGATTAGATCAGCCTGTAATCCCAGCTCTTCAGAAGGCCGAGGCAAGATGGCATGTACAAGTCCAGTACAGACTCTGTCTCAAACAAATAAAAAGGGCTGGAGATGTACCCCCCAGTGAGAAAGCACCCCTCTGGCTTCAATACCCAGTACAAGAAAAAAGAAGTTAGACTATTTCCAGACAACAAAACAATTGAAGATACTGTGAGAATAGAATATGGGTCAGTTCAGTTAGGAACACATGTACAAAACTTTATTAACAATTATATTAACTTTATGAACTACAATACTCAGGAAAATCCATTGAGAACAAGAAGGTTTTATCTCAGTTATGCTGGTTTGGTTAGACACCAGAAAAATCTATCAGTAGCATCACATTCACCAGATAAAAGGGGAGAATTCTGTGAACATTTCAGTAGATGTAACAGATGTCAAAAAAATTAAACACTCATGATTTTTTTAAAAATTAGCAAATTGAAACTCCATGAAAAAAGTTTCAGAAAAAACTCACAGTAAACTTCGGTACTCATTCCCATAAATGACAGCAAGTGTGAATTCTCTCAGTAAAACTTAAGGCTGTGTATGAATGGAATATCTCAAGGCTAAAGGAAGGCTCTGTCTTAAGCCTATATTACAGCCTCTCCAAAAAAGACAAAACACATCTGGGCTTCCTCAAGTATTTGTGTGGTTCATGGCAATCTTTTTGCAGTGAGAAAAGTTTTATTATACCAAGTGGGGGGAAAACACAATGACATCCATGCTCTGATCACATTTTTTAAAAATATAGACAAAGACTGGAAACAAGAATGTAAAAATGGAAACAGGTGACAAATTGTGGAGATGTGTATAATATTTTTCTCTTTTCTTTGTTATTTTAATGTCAATTTAACAAAGTATTCTAAAAACAAACCTTTGACAGTGCTTTTGGGTATTTGGGTTTATATTATAAGCAGAACATCTTACAGCAATCAACTTTATTTTTTTTATTTTGAATTCTTCCTAATTGCCATAAAGTGACTTGGGAAATGGAAGTATGAAAAAAAGAGTAAAAGGAAAAGGAGGTAGATATAGAGTATCTTGTATCATGATCAAAGCTATGAGAAATGATTACCTCCTCTAGCTTGCTGAATTCTTTCTTCAATTCTTCTTTTAGGCCAGACCAGTTTTCTTTATTTTGCCCTTTAATAAAGTTTGCCATCAAAGATGGTACCTAGGCAGAGAATGATTTCTTAGTGAATCAGTTTGAGGCTCACTACCTTAGCACTCCTACATAAAAACATGATTAATTTAGGCCCTAAGGAACTTAGTGAGAACCTGTCTCTAAATAAAAAAATCAAAAGGGCTGAGGATGGAGCTCATTGGTAAAGTGCCCCTGGCTTCAATCCCCAGTACAAAAACAAACAAACAAAAAAAACAATAAAATTCTCATAGTATGATATTCCAAAAATGTCTCAGGTGCACCAAGTCCCTACATTAACAAAGGCCACAGAATGATCTTAGAAACAGTTTTGTAGACTAAGATAATATGTTGGTTAGGATTTTATGAATTGCTCATAGGATTGTTGGGAGGAGGGGAGGGGAGGGGGATAGTAGAGGATAGGAAAGGCAGCAGAATACAACATACACTAATATGGCAGTATGTAAAAACGTGGATGTGTAACCGATGTGATTCTGCAATCTGTATACGGGGTAAAAATGGGAGTTCATAACCCAATTGAATCAAATGTATGAAATATGTTAAGAGCTATGTTTTGAACAACTAATAAAAAAAATAAAATAAAAGGATTGTTGGGAGGCCGAATAAACAGACCTGGATCTAAGAACATTACAAAATCTGAGAACTGGCCTAATGGGAGGTGCCCACTGCTGCCAGTGCCAGCTGAGCATTAATGTTACAGCTCATGCTGCTGCCAGTAAATGGATTCTGAGGTTATCACTAGTGCCACTAGCCCCCCGTGCCATTATTGTTCTGGAATTTAATCTTGTAACCTCCACTGCACCTGAGAGCTGGAAGCTCTGCCACCAGCAGCAACAGCGACCCTCACCAAGCTTCATATCATGTCTGAATTGAATGCTAACATGTGTGTGATAGGAAGAACCTAGGTCACAGGCAATGGCCCCAGTGGTAGAGGGAACTGGGGAAAAGGATTTTTCTGAGTTCTACCTTTCTACATAAAGAGGTGGTACAAACGGGATTACCTAAAGACACGACATGTGTAGTGTCAGATGCTTCAATGCTTGTAGTGGAAGCACTGAATCTCCAATTTTACTTTTCATGCTCATTATTTCTGTATTTTAATATTTGGTCTTTAAGATCTCATTCAGAGAAGCACACTTAATCCGATTTAAATAAACAGGCACTTGTAAAAACATTAGAATCTCATGAAATCCCATCAACGTCAGTACAGCTTGCCCTTTTGGAACTGAAGGTTTGCCATTAACGTCAGTACAGCTTGCCCTTTTGGAACTGAAGGTTTGCAGGCAACAGTTATCTGCATTTCCATCTCTACCTGACTTGCTGGTTCTGTCTGCATTTCCATCTTCACTTGCCTTACCTTTTGTCTCTTCTTGTTTTCCGTATATCAGTTTCCACTCAATGCTCTTCCATTTTTGCTTCCCCTAAAGATGAACTTCTGTGGCTTTGATTTTTCAAATCTCCTTTATCTATTTTATACTGATTTATACTGACACACACACACACACACACATCCACTGGTTTTTTATCCTTAACACTTTTACTAAATTAGTTTCTGTGTCTAATTTCTAAATTTCCAGGAGAGAAGATGACTAGCAAGGTATGGCAAGGCGGGATTGGGGTTTATTTCTGGACTAATGAGCTGTGGCCAGGAGAGCAGCATCATTAGCCATCTTTTTTTGAAAGTGAACAGGGAAATAATGGTGGGAATCTCCAGCTTTACTTTTCATGCTCATTTTCTTTTTGGACGGTACAATGAATTTTGGTACCAATTTTTAAACACCCCAACATTTCTTGTAAAAGTCACATTCCCTTTCCACCAACTTTAATAGCAGCCACTCTGCTTTTCTTTGACTCTTATCCTGGGAAGCCACGTGATACTCTCCTCCTTCCCTATACCTTTGCAATATCTCCTAAAACAAGATCTCCCTATAAATCTCTCATATTTTATGTATTTTTAAAACACATTCTTTCTTTAGAGGCAAAGCATTCCTTTATATACTAACCATGTTACCAAGGTAATAATGTTTAAAGGGATGTAGTAGGACATTGCTATTCTGGGTATCTACATATACATCCACTGGTTTTTCTTTGCTGATACTAATTGTTAACACATCCATGTTGATGCTAATTATGATGTAAACATTTCTTAAGGGATTCCATTTATTCAGTCAGCTGAGAGTTAGGGCCAACACAGAGTTGATGCTCACTGCTAGATGCTATGACTGTAACAAGAGCTAACACTGAGTAGGTCCCATGAGACAGACTCTGCTCTAGGTGTTTCATATTAATTGATTTTTACTTCATGAGATGGGAACAATTATTATACTTATTTGAAAATGATGAACTAACTAAATAAATAATTAAAAATGATGAACTTAAGAGGCAAAGTAACAAGTAACTTGCTCAGAGTCACACAATGTGCAAGTAGCCAAGCTGGTCACAAATGCAAGCAGTGGACCAAGAGTGATCAAAACACAGCCTCCACACTCACAGAGCTCACATTGCCAGTGCAATACATGGGCAAATGGCGGGTAATTACGAGGGCCAAGTGTCACAATAGGGAAGTGAGCATATCTGGGACACAGAGTAGAGCACTGACCAGCCCAGACAGACATCTGGAAGGCAGCAATACCCAGGCAGACATGTGAAAGATGCCTGGGGAATAACCAGGCCAGGTGAGACTGAGAGACTTGTCCAGCAAGAGTTGAGAAAGAGAAGGTTGCAAGTATGGGAAAAAGTGCAGAATGACTAGAAAACAAAATGTCAGAAGAGTGAAAAGGGAACACTTTGGAGAGGTAAGAGGGAACCAGATCATGGAAGGACAAGAGCTGACAAGAGCATATTGCTCTATTGTCTTCCACTCCCAAATCACTGAACCATCATAAATGACAGTGTTGATTTACTTAAAAAACAAAGCATTTTCAAATAGAAACTGAAATTCCTTGTATACCCACCTTAGAAAATAACTCAAAGACCATCTTTTGGCAAGCTTTTTCATAAGGATCATCCGGCAACAGCTTCTTCCCAGGATATGCTTCATCCAGGTACTCACAAGTGATGGTAGATTCAGAGATCAACTGACCCTGACTGTTTTCCAGAACTGGCACTAAACCCAGGGGATTCTTCTTGAAGTACCACTCAGGCTTATTTCTCAGGTTGATATTGATGATTTCATGCCTGAAAGATACAAGACTATGAAGAGACTGAACCATTTTCTGTATTTCTGTATAAATTTTTAAGTCCCACCATCTACTTAGTTCAGACTCCAATTTTAGGTGTTATTTCTGCCTTGATTTTCTCCATACCAGTTTTTTGTTGTTGTTGTTTGTTTGTTTGTTTTAAGAATTTGAATATTTTAGCTGGCTGTGGTGGCACACACTTGTAATCCCAGCTATTTGGGAGGCAAAGGCAGGAGGATCACAAGTTTGAGCCAGCCTTGGCTACTTAGTGTGGGCCAGTCTCAAAAAAATTTAAAGAGGGCTGGGAATGTAACTCTATGGTAAAGCACCTAAGTTCATGCCCTAATACCTAAACAAATAAATAAAAATTAAAAATTAAAGTAATATGACTATTTTGACTAGTCAACTGTTTTGACTATTCCACTTCCTATGAGTGGAATCATGTATTTATCTGTGTGATTTATTTTACTTAGCATAAGGCTCTCAAGGTCCATCTATGTTGTCACATATTGCAGAATTTCCTTTTTAAAGGTGGAACAGTATGTACTTACCACATTTTCTTGATCCATTTATCTATGAGTAGATATTGGCATTAGACCAATTGTGTAAGAGTGCTAGTATCTCTTTGAGATCCTGATATTGATCTCAAAGAAATGGGCATCTAATTGAATTGTATCCACTACACACCATATGAGAATTAACATGATGAAATTCAGTTTCTTTCACTTTGATTCAATTACTCTGAATTTAACAACAACAACCAAAAAAAAAAAAAAAAACTTGCTTTTTTTCCCCACAAGGGTATTAAGGGATCTTAAAAAATTCACTCACAAAATAAACTTTCAAGTTAAATCGCCATGAGTTGTTACGCTTTTTAAAATGTAACTAGTTTTAAAGCGTACAAGTTAAATCAAAAAAGGAAGAAAATAGGTGAAGTCCAGGCTGTTTTCAGACTGAAATTAGAACTACCATGTATCTTGCTTGAGAGATTACAGAAGAAATAAAAGAAGGGCAAATGTCATGTAATTGTTAAAACCAGGTTTATATAATTGTCAAAGCTGGATTAGTGTCAAATAGAAGAATTACTCAAAAGTAATAGACACCAACATCTTTGTTTCCTGTTTCTCCATGCATAGCAGTAGCTAGAACAGTATTTGGTGTGAGAATTTAAATAAGTAAACCTCTGTAGAAACACACGAATAATCAATTTGAATGTGTGTGTGTGTGTGTATATTAAAAGGCTCATGTGCTGACACAATACTGAATGCATTCACATTCCAGCCAATTATGAGGAAAAACAAGAATCCCTGCCAAAGAATAATCAACATTTTTTGAAAATTTATATTATGAAAACAAAAGGTAGATCCTGGGCTTTTGCCATCAAGAAGTCTCTCAGAATACACATGCATTTTGGTAGCCTGGCATTTTGAGCCAGCAATGTACCTGTACCCCCACTCCCAAAGTTGGAAGATATACCTTTTAGGGAAAACCGTTAATTGAATAGTTACATCATGTGGTAAAAATCTAGTACTTCACCAGTAAAAGTTTCCTGGGGTTCAAAGTTAAAACTGATCCATGAACATAGTAGATCTCTACTGTATGCACTACCTGAAAGATATTACCTCCCCCACTAGAGCCTCCCTCCCCACTATTATGGTAAAATAATTTCATTTTTCCTTAGAAAACTGTCTCAGTAAGACAGATGTTTTCAACCTAAGGTTCCAGAGGGAGTCACATAACTCATGACTTTGATCCCCTGAATCCATTTATGTCCTACTCCTGGATTATTCATCACATAAGTATAAGAAATGTTTTTTTAATCCAGTTTTAATCTTTCTTGGAATGAGAGATTACAGCAAAGATTACAGTGTTTTAGATAAGCATTACTAAATAATGAACATTTTATGTTCTCAAAATCATAATTTTATCCAAATGAAATGCAAGTCTTAGGGAAGTAGTAGCTAATCCAAAAATAATTTTTCTTTCAAAAGCATCTTACATTTCTTTTCAGGAGAACTGTCTGCTTAGCCAATTTTCCCCTTAGATGATTAAAATTACAAACTCTAAGCCCATAGAAGAAAAACTCCTTTAAGAACGTTGTTTTAAATTTCCACAGAGCCTTCTACACCACTGATATCTAATAAAGTTTCAAAAGATTCCCCAGGTCACTGGAAGGGAAGTTGTTCCAACGGATATCAGGCATCAGAAAAACCAAGTGACCTGTCCATTATGAATAACCCATCAGTCAACAACTGATAGTTTAAATAATGAGGCTATGCAAAAGACGGAATTTTTAGACACATACACTTCATATATATACTTTTAGTTGTCAATGGAACTTTATTTTACTTATTTATATGTGGTGCTAAGGATCGAACCCTTTATCACTGAGCTACTACCCCAGCCCCAGACACTTTCTTTTATGCTGACTAAAGTAACAACACAATCTACCCGGGTGTACCCAGGACATTTAACTCAGCGCTCTTCCAAGGAGGGTCAAACCTGTACTAGGGCAAATTACTGTTTCGGAAGGCCCCATAGAGCACCCATGAGTAATAACCAGACAAGAATGAATAGTCACTAGGGTGTGAAACCAGAAAACACGGAACCAGGAACCTGGGACCCACCAGAGCTAAATAACTGCTGCCAACGATCGCCAGTGATCTTATCCAAGAGAGATCTTCGGCAAATCACTAACTTTACTGCACCTTTGGCTTCTCCAATTCTTTATAAAATATTGGTTAATATGGAATGAGCTGTCCTAAATAGGGGAGTCTGTGCCATTTTTCCCCCTTGAGGAAAGGGTCTGTAATTTGCCATATTCCACACAAAAGGCTGACAACAGATTGTCGTAAAACACAAAAAGATCTCCACATGCACTCTCCAAAATTCCCAGCCCTGCCGCCCGCCGAAGTCGCCTCCCTGCAGGATCCGGGAGTGCCTGGTGCCTCCCTTCTTACTCGATTCCTTTGGCCTTCAGGACCAACAGCGTCCTCTGGGCAAACGGACAGAACCTCATGCTGTAGACGCGGATCAAGCCTTCCGGGACAGGCCCCGGGGGCGCGCTTCCTGCCGGGAAGAAGCAGAGGCGTTAGGGTCCCGGCATCAGCGACCTTCAGCCTCCCGCGGTCCCCCCCAGACGCCACGGAAAGAACCCCGCGCCACAGCCCGGGCCGTTCCCCATCCGCACGACTCGGCTCCCGGAGTAGCCTCACCCAACACGCGGCCCGGGGGCACCGAGATCACCCGCTCCTGGCGGCGGGCAGGCCTCACCCTTTGCCAGGCTCTTGGCTGATCCCTCCGACATCGTGGCGTAGCGCCGGCCGAATTCCCCTCGCCTCGGCTCTGGGGTTTGCAGGAGATTCAGGAAATAGGTCGCTCCTCCCTCCCAGCTCAAAAGTGCCTGCCCCCGGCTGCCGCCAACTCCGCCCCGACTGTGTCCCGCAACCCCGCGCAGCCTGCACTCTGGAGAGAACGCACGCGCGCAGAGAGCCGAATAGGTGCCGGCGACCGACGGGCGCAGTCCGTTTCCCAGCCTCACTAAGAAGAAAGCCGCGGCGATACAGGCGGAGCGGCTAGAGGGGCAATGCAGTCAAACAGCAGAAGGCGCCCGCATCCAGCCTCCTGGTTTTAAGAGATATCCCTTAAAACACGGGAGGGGGTTGTCGGGTCAGTCTCCTACAGGCCAAGATCTTCTGCCACCGGGAATGCACAAAAGGAGATCAAAATGCTCAGCCCAAAAGAGGTCTCCTGTCCACCCTGTACCTATGACCCTGCCCCTGCCCCTGACCTCCCTACCTCCCAGACCATCCTGACCCCAGACCAGGAAGGCGCTCCCAGGAGGTTTTCAAGGGGCATGGTCTTGGGACTGGTTCTCGCCCTGGGGGCCCTCGCCCGCATCGCAGCCCCCCCCTCCCACCTTGGTTCAAAGGCTTCCTACACTTAAGCACCGGTGGCAGGTACACATTCATTATTTCAGAGAGCTCTCTCCAAAGGCTCCTGTTCTCCAGACGCCCATGGCTTGTTGGAGGTCTCCCAACCGCTTGGACAGCCTTTTCCTTTTTCTGCCAGTACTAGCATGAAGTGACAACTGGGAGGGACACTGCCCCTACTCTCACCCACAGGACACCTTTTAACCTGAAAGAGTGCAAATGTGGATATTATTAACCTCCCAAGAGTGGTGCTGCTTCCAAAAATCAAATATTTGTATTTCGAAACCCTTACTACAGCACAAGATCAGAGTTAAAGAAGCCAACTGAGTGGATTTAGCCTTCTGGGTCTACGGAAAAAATGGTCTGGCCAGAGGATGCACTCAAACAGCCCCTTTAATTTAGAGATCAGGAAAGATGGTTTCTGGGGTACTATGATACATGTAAGGAAAAAAAAAAGACTATTCAATGATTTGTTTGCCTGCCTAGTTTTAATTGGATTCTTAACCATAAATTCTTTTTTTTTTTTTTTTTGGTACCAAGGATTGAACTCAGGGGCACTTGACCACCTAGCCACATCCCCAGCCCTATTTTGTATTTTATTAGAGACAGGGTCTCACTGAGTTGCTTAGCTCCTCACCGAGTTGCTTAGACTGTCTTTGTCTTTGTCTTTGTCCTGCCTCTGCCTCCCAAGCCTCTGGGATTATGGGCATGCGCCACCGCAGGGGCCTTAACCATAAATTCTTACAGATTTTATGGTTAGGAGGAATTATCCTTATCTCCCTGAGTTTCAGGATTTAATCTGTGAAAAGGGTCACAAAAGTCTTGCCTTTCAGGGTAATTTGGGTTACTATTATCAACATTATTTCAGGCCTGCATTTCTCCTGCAGATAACAGGTAGTTTGTTGAGCAATGTGACATAGCTTGTCCATTTAAACCAGGCAGGGCTGCAGGTAAATTTGCTTTTTTAGAAAAGAAAGCATGTGGGGGTCAGCACAGAGTCCATTTTATAGAATTATTCCCTTAACTTCATGTTCCTATTATTCTCATCTGTCTGTCCCCTATCTTTGTGATCTCGGTCACAAAGGTTTACAGACTTCAATGAACAATAACAAAGTCCACCAGCCTTCCAGTCCAAGAACCCACCAGATCTCCTAGGACCCATACGCCAAAACTTAATATGATGGACAGTCAGGCAAACCCTGCTGAGCAGTGCAGAGTCATCAGAACCACTCCATCCACCTTGTGTCTGGGGCAATAGTAGATGAAATAACAGAAGTTTTTCAGGTCCAGGCTGGAAAAATAATGAGTAGGATTAAAATGAGGCTCTGCCAGGTGTCCCAGCATGGCAAATCTGACTTTCTGGGTATCTTCATTTTTTCTCTTCTCCCCGACACCAGAAGCTCAGAAGCCATGTTTAGCCAAAGGGAGAACTACTCAGCTCTTGGAAAACGCTGAGCTGGGTGTTCAGGCTTCTTGGCTCCACTAAGTGCTGGCTGGTGATTCAGCAGAAACTCCAGGTTCAGCCGCCTGCCTAGTTTTAAAAACTGATAACTCCTGGACTGGTCTGGAAGGGGATGTCTGTTTAATTTTGCTTGGCTCTGTTATGGGAGGGGCAAAGAATGAGATGATAAGCTTGCAGTCTTGGAGCTCCCTGCCTGTTTTGACCTGGTTCTCCCCCTGTGTTAGTTTACTAGGGTTAGAGTAACAAAGTACCAGCATGGCTTAACCAGCAGAAACATGTCTCAAATCTCTAGAGGCTAGAAGTCCAAAATGAAAGCGTCACCAAGGTTCCTTCTGAGGATTGTTAAGGAGTATTTGCTCTATGCTTCTCCCAGCTTCTGGTGATTGGAGGCAATCTTTGGTGTCCCTAGGTACAAAAGCCTCAGCCAGTCTCTTTCTTCACCTTTACAAGGAATCCTCTGTGCTCATGTCCATCAAATTTTTTCTTTTTTAATCAGGACCTCAGTCATACTGAGTTAGGGTCACACTCCAGTATGGCCTCATCCTAATTTAACTAATTACATCTGCTACAGCCCTATTTCCAAATAAGGCCACATTCAGAGGTTCCGGGGATTAGGACATTACAGTATGTATGAAGTTGTGGGTGGACACAGTTCAACCCATTGCTCCTTATTATCCCTGTGGAAGCAGGCAAGTCACTAACCTGTATTTTTCAGTTCCCTCGTGTAAAATGGGATGGTAAAAACTTAATGCCTTTTATAGAGTTCAAAGAACGATTAAATTAGTTAATATATAGAAAGCACTTAAATATTACATGGCATAGAATAAGTGTTAAATAAATAATATCATTACTACATATTTCTGTTTAATTAAATAGGCAAAAATAAAACTAAATTTAAAATACGGGCCTTGCTTTACTCTATTTAAAGAAGTAAAATTTTTAGGAGCACTTTTTTTTATTAGTTCTAATCAGTTATACGTGACAGTAGAAAGCTCTTCAATTCATTGTACACAAATGGAGCAGAATTTTTCACTTCTCTTGTTGTACATGAAGTAAGGTCACACCATTCATACACTCATACATGTGTCTAGGGTAATAATGTCCATCTCAGCCACCATCTTTCCTACCCCCTTGCCCCATTCAAATTTCCTCCACTCATCCCATGCCCCCCCCCCATTATGGATTATCATTCACTTATCAGAGAAAACATTCAGCCCTGGTTTTGGGGATTGACTTATTTCACTTCATATGATATTCTCCAACTCCATCCATTTACCTGCAAATGCCATAATTTTATTTTCCTTTAATGCTGAGTAATATTCCATTGTGCATATATACCACAGTTTCTTTATCCACTCATCTATTGAAGGGCATCTAGGTTGCTTCCACAGTTTAGCTATTGTGAATTCAGCTGCTATAAACATTGAAGTGGCTGTGTCACTGTAGTATGCTGTTTTTAAGTCCTTTGGGTATAGACCGAGCAGTGGGATAGCTGGGTCAAATGGTGGCTCCATTCCAAGTTTTCTAAGGAATCTTTTAGGAGGACTTTTAACATGTTAATGACTTCATGCAAATAATCTTATAAATTTAAACCTAGCTGGCAAATCTTTAATTAGACAAACTAAAAATTTCATATCATGGTATTATATTAGAATTTTATTTGGAATTTCCTGTTCCCTAGTTAATTAGTAGTAGAATGTTTTGTTATAATTTTTTGAAAGAGCTAATTCATCAATAAAGTAAAATAATAATTCCTCAAAGAAACAAATTGAAAAGAAAGTACACTATTTCAGGCAATGCCTGTACTATAGTACTGCTATGTGTTATAGTAGATCATTTCCAAATCCTCTGCAGGTACACACATAATGTGAACATCTGATGTACATCACTGTGAGCAACAGTTGAAATGGCACAGTACTGTATTTTATTTATTTATTTATTTATGCTGGGGATTGAACCCAGGGCCTTGTACATGCAAGGCAAGTACTCTACCAACTGAGCAATACATTTTGCAGTAGTAATTTTCAATAATAAATCTGAGTAGACTAATCTGAACTGATTCTGCTGGTTCTAAGATCAAAAGCAATAGCCATAAGAAATAGTTATCTATCTTCTAAATAGCACCTTTCCTCATTGCTCATATACATCCACTTGATACAGTATTCTTCTGTGACTTTCAGGAATGTAACTTGAGTACGTTTATACTTTTAAATATATATATTTATGTTAACAAGAGTAAGTTAGGAATATTGAAAATCACATTAATTGTTTCACCATTGTTGCTATTTTAAGAAATAATGTTTTCCAAAAAAATTTTAAAGGACATTTATCTTATAATATATATTCTTTTAAATTAGCATTCAGTGTTGGTCCAGAGCAGGGAGAAACAAGTTTTTATAAAAGAGATTCCATGAAAGATACTGGCTAAATGATTGAGTGAAAAAATTAGTTCCAGAATCAGATCAATGAAAAAATATATAATCCTTACAATAAGGATCCATATGGGAATACGTGGTCCATAAAGAAAGGACCTTAAATAGAAAAAAAAAAAAGTGAGGGAATTTAAAAAGTACATTTAGAGATGACTGGATAAATTGTGGTATTTCATTTAATGGACAATTATCCAGCAATGAATACTAAGAGACTACAGCTATAGCTATCAATTTTTAAATCATCTCAAAAACACAAGATTGAGTCATAAAAGCAAGTCAAAAAAATAATATAGGGCATGACTATGTAAAATATGCAAAATTAGGGACTGGGGTTGTTGCTCAGCAGTAGAGCATTCGCCTAGCATGTGTGAGGCCCTGGGTTCGATCCTCAGCACCACATAAAAATAAATAAAATAAAGATATTGCATCCAACTACAACTAAAAAATAAATGTTAAAAAATATATGCAAAATTAAATAGCTTATTATTGGTCATGGCACATGCATATGTGGTAGCATTGAAAATTGAGAAACAATAGCCACAGAATTCAGAATAGTAGTTACCCCCAGGAAGAAGGAAAGGAAAAGAGAGGGTACCTGGTATGGAGGGGATGCTTCAAAGATATTGGCTAACTTCCATTTTTTGGGTGGAAGATGACTTCTGGAGAATGGCATTGAAGCAAGAATGGATGAAATGGGAAGAAACAAGGTGGAGTCTGTTGTCACTTGAAACCCTTCCCATAGAATTTAACCCTTTACTTTTTTGCTATATTGAGAAAAAATAAGAAAATTCAAGAAACTGATTTTTTAAAGAACAGGGTGAAAAAATCCTACGGTTAAAAGACAACTATTAAAAGGGATAAACTAAATCTATATATACTGATACAGAAACATGTTCAAGATCATTATTAAATGAAACCATTGCAGAATAGCATATAGGGGATAATTCCATCCATTGAGTACACACTTCATGCCAGGTATCTGCTAAATTTTTTACCTGGGGGAAAAAAAAGCATTTAATCCTCACAACAATGCTAAGAATAAAGTGTTATGATGGTCATTTCATGGATGAGAAAAGTAGGGGGTCTGAGGTTAAGGGATTTTCTCAATATCAACACACTTTGAAAGGTGGGGCTGGTTTTTCAACTCAAGTCTGACTAGAGTCATTTCTTAATTGCTACTATATCTCATCCATTCTAAGATTTTAATTTCTCCACATTTAATGCCCCTGAAAATTGGGATATTGTGGGAGGCCATCCTCACACGTGATTTGAGTTACCTCCCTGGCTGGGCGAGAAGCGCTTAGGCACATCTTGTGTCCAGAGCTTTCCCCACCCTTCTCAGGTCCCTAGGCTTGTCCGTGTGGAGGCGTGTCTGGCTACTACCCCAAAGACCCAATCGTCGCTCCTGACCTTGGGACATTGCCCTCCTTAATCTTCATTGGATGGGATTTTCCCCAGAATTTTTTGTTCTCCAATAAAAATCCATTCCCTGGCATGTTCTCTCTCTCTCTCTCTCTCTCTCTCTCTCTCTCTCTCTCTCTCTCTCTCTCTCTCTCTCTCGTCTCTTCAATAAACCTCACTACTCACAGGCTAAAGGATATGTCTTAAAATCACTGCAGGCTGGGGGTTGTCCTGACATAGATGTGATTACCTGTGCTTGAATCTGCAGGGTAGATGTCAATGGCTTGGAAGAAAGTCTTAGAAATAATAAGAGAGGTCTCTTGCTATATTATAAATTAAATGCTCTCGTTGGCACAGAGGACAGTTTTGGGGGTGGGGGAAGAAAGTGAAATGAATGCCTAAAACTCTGGTCTGAAAAATTTTCACAAGAGCTAGATTCTAAAAGTGAAAAAGTTGAAGCAATACTTTATTTCACTGAATAATGTTTCTTCTTCTACTTGCACAAAAGTCAGGACAAAAATCTATTTCTAAATAAGCTTAAGAGTTCCTTTGTGATAAAAATCCATCTGCATTTTAAAAAGTTCTTTAACAAGTGTCAAGTAAACATTCTAGGATTTGAATGTAATGTAATTGGCATATTATTTCCCATTTATCAGTTCAAATTAGATTTGATGAAATACAGAACATTTCCCTGACTATCCTCTAAAAGTACTTAATAACTTTTTTAAAAGAAAAAACACATTTTATCTAATATCCAAGAGCAAAATTCACACACACACACACACACACACACACACACACACCTAAAACAGTGTTTATGCTTACCATGTGGGATGCATTGTGAAATTTCTGCTGTGTTCCTTCATTTAAAAAAAAAATGCCAGTCACAACATAATAAACTAGTATGTTGGATGCATAACTGCTCTGGAGCACATACATGTTACCACACATTGGTAACATGTGTTACTAATGCCAGTTAACACTGTAAGGGTGTTTTGTAATTTTAGAATTAGTCTGCCTGTAATATCCTGTACACTTATTTAAAAATTTAGCACAGCCCGTTACTATGTATCCAGTCTGGACCAGGCAGTTCAGCCTGCATGTAAATCACCTTCCTTCCCAGGCCCCACAGGGAAGAGAAATGACTTGCAACTATGTAACAGGGTCAAATATCTGTATAGCATGTTTTATATAAAAGTCCTTTCTATGTGCAGTATTTCATTTGATCTTCACAACACTCCTATGAGCATAACCAGGAAAATATTATCTAATTTGCTTTACAGATGATGAAGTTAAGTGACCTTCCCAGTTACTGCATACCTACCAAGAGTCAGAATAAGAACCATGAAATTTTAGGTTGAAGGCTTTTCCCTCTAAATTTCATAACTTCTGAGAGTCTAATCTGAACTCAGATATGTTCACCACTTTAGTCACATATTCTTCTTGTTGACTCAAGTTTTTGTCATAGAATATATCCCAACACCTGGTTCTTCATACCATGCCAGTTTCCTATCCATGAAAAAGCCACTAGCATGTAATATTTTGGGAAATTCTTTGCCTCTTGTACAAAAGAACACAAGCAATAGGAAAAGACTCTAGAAAGACCAAGGAAACTTATGGGAAATCAGAAGAAAAGGTATAAAATAAAATATAGTGATGAACTGTATAACCATTGAGCTTTGTCTTTTATGAGATGTTAAAACAGAGGAAACCTGACTCTCTTGAAGACACTTCAAGTCTTCATGAAATCATTCAACGTGGGATGAGGAATGATAGTGAACCAGGACCTTCAAATGCTTGTTTAGAGTTTAAATATGAAATGTCTCCCAAAGACTCATGAGTTGAAGGCTTGGTCCCCAGTGCGGCAAGGTTTAAATGTGGGGCAGGAAGTGATTCCAACACAAGGGCTCTAACCTCATCAACATATTAATCCATTTGATGGATTAATGATTTGAATGGACCAGGCATGGTGGCACCCAAAAACCTGAGGTGGGAAATCCCAAGTTCAAAGCCAGGCTCAGCAATTTAGTGAGGTTGTAAGCAACTTAGCGAGAGCCTGTCTCAAAATCAAAATGGGCTGGGGATGTGTCTCAGTGGTTAGGCACCCCTGAGTTCAATCCCTGATACAAAATAATAATAATAATAATAATAATAATAATAATAATAATTTTTTAGAATGGATTATTAAGAAGGTGATGGAAACCGTAGGAGGTGGAACCTATTGGAGGAACTAAGCCTCTTGGGAGCACGTCCTAGAAGGGTATTTCCTATACCCTGTCCTTTCCTTGTTTTTCCTGCTTCCTGGCTTCTAGAAACTGAGCAGATTTCTTATTCTTCTTTTTCTTCTCCTTCTCCTCCTCCTCTTCCTTTTTTTTTCTTCTTTTAACTCAAAAAGTATTAGTATTGAATTTAACAATTTAACAAGATTATTCTAAAAATTTAAATTTAACAACAATTTAACAAGATTATTCTAAAAAATTTACAAGGAATTCCAGAAATCCAAGAATATAGCCAAAACTTTCATGCAAAATCAGACACTTCTACCATGCTCTTCTTTATGATGTTTCACCCCACCTCAGGCCTAGGGCAATGGAGTTGGCTGACCACAGACTGAGACCTCTGAAATTGTGAACCCATAAATCTTCCGTTCTTTGAGTTGTTTTTTTTTTTCCTCAGGTATTTGACACAGTGATGGAAAGGCTGACTAACAGCTTGGTACTTGATGCTCTGCCAAAGTACTATTTTAAGTATTAAGTATGCCACAGTGCAAACTGATTTATGTTTTTATTCCCTAATGGTCCTTGGATTAATTTAAATTAAGTCCATGTTAGAGTCCACGGATGTCAGTGTTCTGCAAAATTGGCTGGGATCCAAGGCTAAAAGCCATCTCAGAAATCATTCTGCCCCACTCATCTCTGTTCCCTCTACAACTGCCACCAGGGGTAACTTCTGTCTGTTTTTAACTGTATTTTGTCACTCTTATAAGTTCCATTGCTTCCTCTTATTTTATCTTTCACTAGATACTATTTTGTCGAACTTTATTGGCGTAGTACAAACCATAGAACCTGTAACATGTGTCCGGGGCAGGGGGCCATATTTTAGAGGGCCCATGCCTTTGCTGTGTGGGATCTGGCACTCAGCACCACTCCAGCATCACCATAACTATAAAGGTCTTCTGCTGTGACTTCATATTTGCTTTATGTCCATGAGACAAGATTTCCTTGCATGAATGCTGTGAGATTTTGTGTGTTGAGCCCCTGCCAACATCTACTTAAGGAATGTGGGAGAGTCTAAATGGCAAAAGTGTTTGGATAACAGAAAAGATAGATTCAAGCATTTGTCGTTCCTTCTTTTCAGATAGCATGAATCATTCATTCAGTGTTCATTCCTGATAAACTAGGTATCTTTTCCCAGCAGGATCAAAATGACCAATTTTTTTTGCCTCTCTGTGGTTCTGGTTTGTGATTCCAGGGGTTCTCATCGATTAGTGTGAAATTATAGAACAAATTCCATTACTCCCACATTTATAAATGCATGCATGTCTAAATATAACATGTATAAAGATTGATACCAATTCTTTCTTTTGATAATTAAATGAACACAGAAAGAAAATTTGAATTATAAACATTTTTGTTTATATAAAATATTTAACAAGATGTAAATTAACTAAAAGTTTTTAGCTTTAAGCCATTTTGACTTGGATTCTTTATTTTCTATTCTTATAATTGGTGTTTGATTTTTAAATTTTTTTTGTATTTTTTAATTTGTTTTAATTAGTTACACATGACAGTACAATGACTTGACATATCATACATTTGATTTTTAAATTTTAAGAAACAGTTTTTTGGGGGAGGTACTGGGGATTGGACTCAGGAGCACATGGTCACTGAGTCAGATACCCAGACCTATTGTTTTTTATTTAGAGACAGGGTCTCACTGAGTTGCTTGGTGCCTTGTTTTTGCTGAGACTGGCTTTGAATCCTTGATCCTCCTGCCTTAGCCTCCCCAGCCACTGGGATAACAGGCATGCACCACAGTGCCTGGTGTTATTAAGAACCAATTTAAAACAGTTGAGCAAATGGTTTTTAGGTCTCCATTATTATTATTATTATTATTATTATTATTATTATTATTATTATTATTTTCTTGGTGGTACTAGGAATAGAACCCAAAGGTGATTTACCAGTGAGCTACGCCCCCAGTCCTTTTTCTTATTTAAAGACAGGGTCTCATTAAGTTGACCTAGCTGTCCTTGAACTTGCTATACTCCTGCTTGAGCCTCCTAAATCTTTGGGATTACAGATGTACACCATTGCCCCCAACTCCATTTATATTCTTTCCTTGGAATTAGGAGTGGGCCTGTTGCTACAAGCCTCTCTTGTGAACTTTCTTGGTCCCTTCCATTAAAGTACTAGAATCATATGTTTGATATGTTGTTTGCTTTCCATGTTTCAACCAAGTGCAGCCTCAAGAAAAGGTAAGAAACCTCAGAAAAGAAATTTCATGATAAGATTATGCTCCACAGAAACTATAAAAATATTCTAAAATGTACTCCGAATCTATTAGATTAAATGCACAAAGCAATAACACGAAGTCATTTTTCCTAAGTGATGCAATATCTCCATATAAATGTAACCTCTTCCCATATTATTTGTTCTAAAACTTCTACAAATCATGAAAGGTTTTCTCTTCTTCCTCCTTTTCTGAAAAATGCTCAATTCAAATTAAAGGCCTAATTAAAATTTACAAGTCTACAACATCTCCTGGAAAGAATTCTTGAAGACAGTTAACACTACCTTGGTTAAAATCCACTTGAAACTTGTAAGCTTTGGGGTAAAAAGTTTAACTTTTCTGAGACTTTCTTTCACTACACGTACAGTAGGTCTAAATCAGTATATGCTTTAGAAGAACATAAGGTGGCAGGCACAGCATTATACAAGAAAGTACAAGGATGAGTCTAGGAGAAGATTCAGAAGGCTGGCTAAAGTTTGCCCAAGAGAGAATGTCATTAGCAGAAGATGCCTATATAAGTACTCATAAGATCATATTCCTTTTCTTCCTATATCAATTTCTAACTCTACAAATGTGTAATGAAATGATGTCTATCCCTCCATCGACCCCACCATTAAGGAAAGAATTTTATCTGTTTTTTTTCCCCCTAAGTAACTAGCACAATGCAAGAATGCATGGGTGATGCTCTGTATATGAAGGAGAGAAAGTGGTGTAAAACAAATGTGAAATTTGTCAAAATCAAAATATAACCACTAGCATTGACCTTCTCAAAAAAAAAAAAAAGGAATCTGGAGGTGATGGTGATGAAGACAGCATTCTCATTCACAGGATTGCTTGATAATAACTAGCACAAAAGACTTTAACAAACCAACTTTGCAAGAGGCCACCTTATGCAAAATGTACAAGGATATCTGCACATCAACAGTCTGTTCAACCTCAGACCAACACTGCTCTTGATATTAATAATAGGAGTAAAGGATTATTGCTTCAAAATATCTGATGTAATCCTCCTTATTTTTATCTTTAAGATTTCTCCTTGCCTCAATCTCTTGGAATATGCCTATAGTTTATTATGATCCGTGTATTGTCATTGCCATTCTCATCTGTTCTCAAATACATTTCACTTTCTTTGGAGAATTTCTCTCTTTGCTTTTTTTTTAAGTTGGCAATGGCAAGAAGGAAAGAAGAGAAAGAAAAAAAAGGAGGGCCAAGGAAAAGAAGAAAGGAGAGAATGAGAGAGGGAGTGAGGAAAGAAGAGAAGCAATGACAAGCTGCTGGCCGATTCATCAGCTTACTTCCTGAAACCGTCTACTTCCTTGAGGTAGCAGAAAGCACATTTGAAAGTGTTTTTCAGCAACTGAGGGTTGGACATTCTGGATTTAGTCTAGCCCTAAACTTAAGTCCCACCCAGCTTTTAGCCTTGGTTAAGTTCCTTCTCAGTTTCCTTGTGGGTAATACGGGCTGATGGGGCATATGAAGAGACAATGAGATATTGTCCGTATGGCGCTCGAAACAAAGTTTGGCATGGTCAGGACTCAAAATAATAGCTGTTTGAGGTTTATTAATATTGTAATTATTTGCTTAGGATGGTACCACTTCAGCACCCGTCCCCAGGGGCCCGCCCTCCGCTTCGCTTGCGCTCGCCCATTGGCAGAAACGTAGAAGCACTTCCACCAATCCGCTTGACTCCGCAAGACCCGGGCAAGGGGCGGAGCCAATGGGCGCAGGGTTACAGTCTCCTGGATACGCTGTAAACAGTGGAGGTTTCTCGAGCCTTGCAGCCCCAATAGCCGAGTAACCGTTACAGACCCCAACTCGGTCCCGCGCTTGCTGCCCGCCGCCCCGCCGAGGCCCATGGCGCAAAACAGGGAAGGAGAAGAGAGTCCCTCCGCTGTCTCTTCCCCCAGCGGCGCGACGCTGTCGGTGAGGTGCGGCGTCCACAGCCCCCGGCCGAAATTAAGTCTTGCGGAAACTCCTGACCTGCGTGCCTTCCCTACCCTCCGCTTCCTCGCCTTCCGTAGACCCGTCCTCCCCGCAACTTCGCCTTCTTCTCCGCCACCCGCAACCCTCCTCACAGACTCAGTCCTGTGTGACCTTTTATGACCGCTCTTCCTCCCCCTTATTCAAGAAGGGTCTCCAGGCCCCTACCGGTTTCCCGCCTCCCCCCCACCCCTTCCATTTTTCTGCCATTCTGACCCTTGCGCGCTTGCCTTTTATTCCTCTGCACAACCTTTCATTTCTACTTCCTATCTTTGGCTAAGTGTTGCCTGCAGTGACCTGGTTCCCCTGGCCTTTCATACATATCCCCTGCCCCACCCCCATCCCACGGATAGCCCCCATTCCGTTCTTGCAGTATTTGGCGACATTCCCCACCACCACCACCACCAAAACCAAAATTAGGACGTCAAATCCTGTTTTCTCTCATCCACTAACTGGATTAATGTGCATTCGTAGCTAGCTCTGAAAAGCATAAAGCGTCACACAGATGCAGGTGGTATTTATCGCCTCACCTACATTGGTACCCGGGGTCTATTCAATACAGCATCCTCTGTCCACCCTGCTGTCTCTTCACATTCCTTGAGGTCACTCAACAAACCAGTGCCCTTCACTTGCCTTCTCTGCGTCTTAAAGCTTATCTTAAATATTTAAATAAAAATAGAATCTCTCTTATCTCAGACTCTCCTTTCTTCCAGCATATACCTAACCACGCACTCCTCACTTAAAAGTACATTCCTTTTATATTCTAACCTATCATTTACATCCACTACACTCTTTGTTTTCTTCATTTATCTGTATTTTCAGGCCTAAATTATGGCTGCATATTCTTTATCTATGTAAAGAAGAAATTTTCCTATTTATCTTACAACCACAAAGAATGTTGCACTAACCCAAGTTTTTTTTTTTTTTTAAGTTTTAGAAATTACTGATTATAAAAGAAGGGCCCAGGATGCACCTTGTTTTCTATTAGAATCAAGTTCTTTTTCCTCTGTGTTGTTTTCACCTTTTTTCTTCTAAGTATAGAAGACCCCAGAAATCCTTCTGAGGCTTTCTTAGGCTCATTCAGAGAGGATTTTTTTTTAACTGAAAAAATTATCAATAAACAGCTCTTGAGAACTGTTCTCAAAGCTAGAAGATGTATGAATTTCTTTTCTAATTTTGCAGGTTATTTTGGCTAGGAAGGCAGTAAAAATAGATGTGTTTCAAACATTTTGATGAGTTTTTGTTCACTTTGTTGAAGAGAAGAAAATTATTTGAAATGTATTATATTGATGGTGACATATCTCTTCCCAAAGATGGGTGCAAGGATTCCCTAAGCAGAATGTTCATTTTGTTACCGAAGACACCATTTGCTACCCTAGTGGGAATTATGTAATATTTATTAATATTGAAACCAAGACAAAGACTGTACTCCAGTGTATTAATGGAATTGTGGGCGTCGTGGCAACTAACATTCCTTATGAAGTTGTGGCTTTTTCTGACCGGAAGCTAAAACCCAACATCTACATATACAACTTTCCTGGATTGACCAGAAGGACCAAATTAAAAGGTATCCTGGGGGAAGCGTCCTCTGTCCACAACTAAAGATTTTTTGTTATAACATATGACCAAATCTAGTTCTCATAAATGAAGGTAGTTTGTATTTTAAAGGTTTTTGTTTTAAATAGAAATCAAACTAAGCACTAAATTTTTAAGTAAGTGGGCTGAAACCCTGCTATTCAAAATGTGGTCTGCTTACCATCAATATTGGTGCTACCCAGGAATCCTTTTAAAATTGCAGAAACTGGTTCCCACCCAGACCTACCAAATCAGAACCTGCATTTTTTAAAACTATTTTTTTAGTTGTAGATGGACACAATGCCTTTATTTTATTTATTTATGTCTATGTGGTGCTGAGGATGGAACCCAGGGCCTTGCATACACGAGGCAGGCAGGCGCTCTGCCACTGAGCCACAACCTCAGCCCCCAAAACCTGCATTTTTAACAAGACTTCCCAGGTGAATCATATGAACATTAAACTTTGAGAAGCACTGGGCTAGAACACTGTCCTTTTTCAGAGCAATGATTTTTTTCTTTCCTGATGATTTATTGAAAATTCAGGTGAATTGATGTTTGTATAATTTATAAGGACAAGTCTCACCCATTAAATTGGGATAATGTTAAGGCTGTGGTAATGAAGAAATACACACACACTCACACTCTCTCTCACACACACACACACACACACACACACACACTCACTGTTCATCAGGGTTACCTACTTTTTGACCTACTCTTGACTTATTCATGGATACAGTTGACCAAGTCTGAGCTGCTGTACATCTCCTGATCCTCCATGTAACAATTCTCACATTTAATACACCATAGTCAGAAAGTTCATGCTGGCCTTAGTTCTGAAATCTTGTAGGTTGAATGAGTGTTTGGGTGACATCAGAAAATGGCACAATAACATTTATTTAAAATTAAAACATTTTATTTGTGGGTAAATATATCTGTGTTCTCAACAGATTAAGACAACTTTTTAAATATAATCCATTCTCATGTTAGGAACTGTCCACGTGGACTATTATAACCACTCTTCACCCTTAAAAATTCTCCAGCTTATTTATTTGTTCATAGCCCTCTGCAAGCAATCAGAAATTAATTCAAGCTGGTGGCCAATGTACATACCAAAAAATGAAACCCTAAAAGAATTCACGATGAAAGTATGAATAAATCATCAAGGATACCTATTATTACTACTGTTATTTAATGGTGTAATAGCCAATTCTGATGTCCTACTCAATTCAACAAAATATAAAACTGAAAAAAATATAACTATGGGAAAGCAGCTTATGGGTGATGCAATAGTCTGCTATGACCAATAAAAGAATTTTCAGTAAGATGGTTTTAAAATACATACCCATGTAAGTATAAGATTTAAATACTTAGGAGTAATCCAAAAACATAATAGTGAACTAGATGAAGAAACAATATCACTAAAGTATTTAACTCCATAGAGACATATATTCCTGGCTGGAAAACTTGGTTATTATAAACAAATATTATTTCTAATATTTGTTACAGAAAATAACTCATAGGTTTATCTTATTTTAGAAACAAGGAATACTGAAATGATCCAAAGTCAATCTGGGAAAAAAGAAAAGAGCATAATTTGAAAGAGGATGGAGGCAAGACAAAAGGTCTTTGTAGCATCTTGGTGCTATCATAATTAGTAGTGTGCTTTTGGTACAGGGACCTCCAGGTCTGTAAAGGAGTTGTGGGCAAAATTTAGAAAAGCTAAGCATATGGTGAAGGAAACTCTCACACAAAAAGGATATGAATTATTCAACAATGATGTTAAGAAAAAAATATTTGAACAAAAGTATCAAATGGGATACTCGTTTAACATATTTAACTCATTTAACGTATATACTCATTTAACGTATATGCTATACGTTAAAGCATGTATCCATTTGAAAAGTAGAAGAAAATGTGGTAGAACATAGAAATGATTCAAACACAATTAAAAATAAAAGATTCACATATTTAATTACATACAAATTTAAAGCTTTTTGAACATCAAAAATACCTTGCAAAATTAAAAGACAACATGCCAAGGAAAATATTTGGAACAAATATTTTCAGAGAATTTATGAAACTATAAGTAAAAAGACAAACATCTCTGGAGAAATATGGAAAAGGAACTTGCCTAGACAAAAGATTACAAATGACCAAAGACATCGAAAAAGTCCCATCTCAATATTCACTTTAAAAAGTGTAAACTGAGGTGCTGTTTTTATGCCAATTGAGGTCACAATTTTTTAAAGATCATGATTGCTAGGCAGAGTACAGTGAAATTGGTGGCATTCTTTTTTGCCAAAAGTGGGAGTATTAGCTGATAGAGTCTTTCTGGGAAATATTTACAAGAAAAAGAGTTCAAGTTTAAGGAAATACAGTAATCAGAAATGTGGTCAAAGATTTGCACAAAGGAGTTTCGAGTAGTGTCCTTATAGCTAAAGATGGAAAATAACCCACATGCCCATATGGATATGGCAAATAAGTTAAAACCTCCCATAAAGGGGTATTATCACAAGCACTAAGGATTACATTTTTATAGAAACATTAATGATCAAATGCTCACATAATATGAACAAAAAAAACCAATAGAACTCAACTGTATGTATAACCCAAATTCCATTGTGAATGGAGTATTTATTATATATAGTATTCAAGCCATGATTATAGCTACAAAAACTACATTTAAAGAACATGTACTTTTAAAGTGAATAAATAGAGGAAAATACCAGAAAGAAATTTTCCAAATTTGGTGATAGAATCACAGAGAATATATTTTTCTCCCCTCCTCCCCCCTTTTTTGTATTTTCTTCAAAAAATCATATTTTTAATTTAAAATGTATATACAATTAATAGTTTTCAATTATCAGGGGCAACTGTATAGCAATCATTCTATTAAGGCCTCATCCACAGAAAAAAATTTTATTTTTACATGGATGCTTCATTAGTATATATTGCTTTCTTTGTTAATTAGACTATGCTAAATAGATTCAATTAATGGCAAATTTACATTTTAGGATTATATTATGGTCAGGTAAAATGAGAAAGGCAAAAAAATTGGAAACGGGGCCATTGAAAATACATAGACTAAGTGATGAATATAAAGGCAGACCAAAACTTGTACCTGTAGACCCACCTGAGTAGAAAAAGCGAAGGAAATCACACCCCCAATCCTGGGAAGCAGAAACAGACACTACTCTTTTTCAGCATCCCCAGGGTGCACATTTTAAACACTGTTATTGCTGAGACTTTAATTTCATTAAGTCATTGAGGCTGGCCTTGAACTTGTGATCCTCCTGCCTCAGTCTCTCAAATTGCTGGGATTATAGGTGTGCACCACCACACCCAGCTCTTTTAAAGTAAAGTTGCATTTCTTTAACTTGATGTACAAATCAGAACAGAGCTTTTTGAAGTTCCAAGAATTGGAAAATATTAAGCTGAGGGGCTAAATATGGCCTCGAAATAGAACATGGAGATAAGCTAGAATTATTACTACCCCTCAAGGTAAAATTTGAATAACTGCTATTGATGGGATACTTCATGGCTCTTGGGTTATTTCAAATCATGCTGGGACATTTATGGTGCAGTATCCTCCATTCTGCACCAAAGAGTAGAGACAGTGACTGCTGGTCTTAATTCATTCTAATATCTTTTAAAAATGAATCTTAACTCTACTCCTAGCTTTCTGTTCATAGTCTTAGAAGTCAGCCAGGGGATCTCTTACTCCAGTTGTTTAAATGCTTTAGAATGATGTAAAGATCACTAGAAAAAAGAAACAGCTATAAGACCATAGTTAATCCCAACATGCCAACCAAATCCTTGTAATGGATTTTATATTTTAGGCAACATTCTTCTGGACTACACTTTACTTACCTTCAGTTACTGTGGCACCTACTTGGCTAGTTACTCCTCTCTTCCAGAATTTGAACTGGCCCTCTGGTAAGTTTCAGCATCCTGAAGAATTCTTTTCACTGGATTACATTTGAATCTTCTCTTGGATTTTATCAAAGGAAATATACATTAGAATCTGAAATAAGGAAAAATGGAATAAATAAAAATCCTGATTGTAAGGTCTAATATAATTGTTACATTTAGGCATAAAATTAGGCAGAGCAAAAACTATAAAATAATGATTGATTTTCTCTTTTTATTAAGATGCTGCAATATTTCCTTTGTCAGGTAAAGAATATATTATATATATTATATGTACGTATAAGTATATTCTTATAAATATGTATAATTATACACCTTTTCTTAACATATGATACTGCTGAGTTGGTAGCATGTTTTCAATGAACGCTGAATTTGAGATGGTCTCTGCATTAGACCTGCATTTGAAGTAATTATGGAGACATTAGAACAATTATTTGCTGACAGTAGAATGATATCCTGCCACCTTTATAACAGTTGCCTGTGGATTAGACACATCTTGATCCACGCTGGCTCATCTCCCAAGGCCAACTTCACAGCTGCATTCACTCTTCTATCATGATATAAATCCATGCAGGGGGGAATTTGTTTTATTAAGGGAAAGTACAAAATGTTCTAGAAATGACTGAGGACACTGGTACTTACCAGCATTTCTTGTACAAAAATGTAAGAATCTAGATTCAGAGAGACATATGTATTTAGTTTATGTAGAGTTTTACAGAACAGTTGAGATATAATTAACATATAACAAACTGCTTATATATAAAGCATACAATTTAAGTATCAAATTACATACACACCTATGAAGCTGTCACCATAATCAAGACAATAAATGTATCCATCACCCCGCAAAATTTCCCTGCACTGCTTGAGATCCTCCTTATTGCAATATATACACTTATCCCTGTCTCTGTCCTGTCTCTACCCCATTTCCAAGAAATTACTGATGTGTTTCTATCATTGTAGATTATTTGCTTATTCTAGAATCTCACAGAGTTAGATAGTGTATATATATTCTATTTTGTCTGCCGCCTTTCATGCAGCATAGTTGCTTTGAAATTCACCCCTGTTGCTGTGTATCCAAGGTTGTTCCTTTCTAGTGTGTGGTATGGGGATACCATAATTTGTTTATCTTTGTATTTGCTTGCTAAGGCTTTTGTCATAAAGTACTGCAAATTGAGTGACTTTACCAACAGAAATGTGTTATCTTACAATTTAGGATAGAAAGCACGTGGGGAGAGAAGACAAGGGCATAGGTTCTGATGGCTCCAAAAGCAGAAGACTACACTTACCTTTCATACGTGCAACCTGTGAATGCTAAAAATAGCACTGACCAGGAATGAACAGGTTATTTAAAACAACAGACTTGGGCCTGAATCCTGACCCCATAAATAGCTAGCTGTGTGATTTTGGAGAAGCTGAGCTTCAATTTCTCCTCTACTAAATATTTTCCAAGAATTCACTCAGTATAAGTATGCACAATATCTATCAAGGTATTTATTTAAGTCAGAGAATAAGAAGTCATCATCTTTAGGCTAATTCTGGACTGGAATATGTTTTGTTTGGGCCACAGAATATTTTATAAATTGGAAACTTTTAGAGAATAAATTATCTGGCTTCTCTTGAACACGGGCAACTCTGGACCTATGGTCCCACAAGGCAGTAGTCTCATATGTGTTATTGTGTGTGGTTGCTCACTCTTCTAGAAGGTCACAGTGGCTTCTACAATCCCAAATGGGGGCCATAAACTACCCATAAGGCAAGGATAGCTCTCCTCTTTTTTTTTTTATTAAAGTTTTATTGGAACATAGCCATGCTTAATTGCTTATATATTGTCTATGTCTGCTTTTGTTCTATAACACCAGAGTTGTGTTCTTATAGGAATCATATATGGACCACAAAACTTGGAAATATTTACTGTCTGGTTCTTTATAGAAAGAGTTTGCTACCCCCTGACTTAGAAGTGTATATTCAAGACATTTCATTCCTTTACACTAGTTTCCTGGCCCCTATGGGCAGCTGCATTTGCTCACTGGAATCCAGTAAATGTTTATCCCCTGATTTCTGCTGGGTATATAATGTCTCTTTTCTTAGGCATCTTATAACATAGTTTGGGGAAGCCTGAGACTTCTGTAATGGGTGAAGCATTTTTGATAGACAAGGTGGGACAGAGACTTAAGGGCAGTCTCTCCCCCACACTCCCGTTCCCCTTTAATTTTTGCATATCTCAATATTCATGAAAATGTCTATTTAGGAATCAGTGTTGGAGGAGAGAAACAAGAGGGCAGGGGTGAGGAGAGCAGAGGAGGACAGAGCAGCTGCTGAAGGGAGACCAGAGATGACTCTGTTGTGAGGAGATTCTTCTTGAGGCCAGGCACTAGCACAGATGCCCTAGGGCCCCATGAATGAAAGTAGGCAGAACTGGGAGATGGACTTTTCTTTAGATTTCTGCTGTGGCACCACAGGTTCTGGAAGCTCTGGGAGCAGCCTTGTGGCACCTTAGGTTGTTGCATAGAATATGTGAGTGGGATTTAATCCTATGATGGGGGACCAAGAGCCTGAGGCTTCACCAAGAGGTTTTGCTGGGGCAAGAGGGAGCTGTAAGATGAACAGGGAGGAGGTGACAGCAGCTCACCAAAATAAATACATTACATTTTATTGGAACATGACCAGGCTTTGACCTTTATCTGACACTCCTTGGAATGGAACTTTGTTATCATAGTATCCTGATTGATAGCCCCATGTAATAAAGGCAGGCGTGACTTTATAAATTAAACTTAGGAACAGATATATGATGCTGCAATTGAACCCTGATTCAACCCCTGGAAGGAACTATGTCCAAGGAGAATTTCACCTTTACATTCTAATGTTTAAAGAGAACACAGTGGATTCATGTATTATTTCTATAATAAAAAAATGAGAATTTGAAAAAATACATTTCAAAGTAAGAAAAGAATGACCTCATGCTATAGTCACAGCTGGGGATGTCTGGGATATCTGGGATCCATCAGCAAAGGGCATTAGGCAGATCCACTGCTATGCTCATCACCAGTTTCATCAGAGAATGAGATTTCAAATGGATCAACCCATTTAATCCCCACAAAAATCCATGGTACATCCACACTGGTTAGTCCTCACTTTAAAGAAAGCAAGCTTCAGAGAGGTTAGACATTAAAACAGAATTTTCAAACAGTTGGTGAGCATGCAGAGAAGTTTTATATTTTTCCCTAATAATGGAACCAGCAGGAAGACAAAAGAAGCTGTTCCTGTCACAGTCCCTTTAGGTTGGATGGCTTATAAACAACAGACATTTATTTCTCCCAATTTTAGAGAATGGAAAGTCTGAGATCAACACACTGGCAGCTTTTGTGTCTGGTGAGAGCCTGATTCCTGATTTGTAGATGGCGCCTTCTCCCTGTGTCCTCTCATGGTGGAAGGAATGAGCTAACTTTCTGTAATCTCTTTTATAAGGGTAACAATTGCTGGGCACACTAGCACAGGCCTCTAATCCCAGTGGCTCAGGAGGCTAAGGCAGGAGGATGGAGAGTTCAAAGACATTCTCAGCAACTTGGTGAGGCCCTAAGCAACTTGGTGAGACCCTGTCTCAAAAAAGAAAAAGGGTTGGGAATGTGTGTTAAGTGCCCCTGGGTTCAATCCCCAGTACAAACAAAAAGAAGGTGGGGTAACAATCCCCTTCATGAAGGCTCTTTCTTTATGACCTAACTCTTCCCCCAAACCATCCCCTATCCACCCCCAACCAGAATTAGCAAAAAGAATGACTCAAGAAAATTTCTAGGTTGCATGCAAGAATGGTTAACTTTCCAGAGGTCTCTATAACTGTAGCAACTTTAAACTGAATTAATCTATCAGGCAATATAGTCACAGCATTATATCTGTTCCAGAGTTAAACTCTAACTTATAAAATCATACCTGCCTTTATCACATGGGGGCTGTCAATCAAGATACTATGACAATAAAGTTCCATTCCTAGGAGTGTCAGACAATGGTGAAAGTAAGGCACAAAGTCTGTTTTATGCTCCTGTTATGTTGTAAAATGCTTTCTGGCATAATATGAGAAACTGAACCAATGCAATCTTTTCTTTCTCCAGTTTGAATTTTTTATGAGCCACTAGCTTAAATTTAAACAGCTGGTGAATTGCTGAGTGGGGTTAAAACCTGGAGGGGTCTGAACATTTTCATAGCTCCCCATGGGAGCATGGAGAAGGGGCCTCTCATCTGAGGATGGAATGGGTGGTCAGGGAAGGCTTCCTGGGGAAGGGAGATGATGTTCAGGTCAATACCTGTCTTAGTTTGCTAGACTCATCATAGCAAAGTACCACAAAAAAGAACAGAAATCCATTGTCTCAAGTTGAAAGACCAGAATTCCTAGATCAGAGTGTTGATTCCCTCTGAGGGCTGTGAGAGAACCTGTTCCATGCCTCTCACCAACTTCTGCTGTTTTTGGCCATCTTTGGTGTCACCCAGATCTCTTATTCTCACATGGCATTCTCTCTCTCTCTCTCTCTCTCTCTCTCTCTCTCTCTCTCTCTCTCTGTGTGTGTGTGTGTGTGTGTGTGTATGTGTGTGTGCATCTGTTTCTTAATGTCCCCTTTTTATAAAGACACCAGTCATTGTACTAGGGCCTACACTAATGGCCTCAGTTTAGCTGGATTAACTCTGTAAAGACCCTGTTTCTAAATAAGATCACATTCTGAGGATACTGGGATCAGGACAGCAGCATATGAATGGGGGGTACAATTCAATTTAAAGCAACACCTAAACGTTGAGTAGGAATCAACCTTAAATGGTGGGAAGGAAGAGGATTTCAAGCAGAAGGTTCTAATTAAGAGGGCATAATAAGGGAAATGAGATTAGACATGAAAGAGGCAAGTCTGGAGGGGTGGTCTGCAGCCAGCTCAGGAGCAGCCTTATAAATAGGTGATCATAGTTGGTCATGCAAACAGGACACTTTTGAGACTGAAAGGGTATGTTATCAATAATTAATATAAAGGACAGACACAAACTGGGTTTATCCTGGGCATTCTGGGAAAGGGACTCACCTTACATATAAGCCATGCCAACGGGCACATCCTTTATCTTTAAGGCAATGGGAAGCTGTTATGAGGTTTTAAGCAGGGATGCAACATAAGCATATCTGCATTTAAGAAGACTGCTTCCAGCCATATTTCGGAAGGTATATTGCAGGCAACAAAGCATAAACATCAGTTTGAAGGCCTGCTGGAACAGGGCAGAGATGAACATGGCGTGAGTGAGGAAGGGACAGTGGGGATGTTTGGGGGGTGTTTAGGAGTAGCATCATAAGACCTGGTGACCTACTGAATATTGGGTGTGGTGCTGAAGGGGAAGAATGGGTTGAGGGCTAAACCTAGAATTGTGACTTGGGCAATCTGGAGACATTACTCAGAAAGATATTGAGGGCCTAGGAAGAGACAAGTTGAAAGAGGCAGGAGGGGAAGAAGAGTTGAGGGGGCAGGCAGAGTTGAAGGTGCATGAGGTATAAATGGAGATGCCCATTGGGTAGATATCAGTCAAGGTTGGGGCTGATTTGCTGAAACAGAAACACAAATCACCAACAGAAGTTTCTCTCCCATGCAGTTGTCTGGATTCGAGCTGCCCTTGGATAGTATTGGTAGCTCCTCAGTGCTGGTGGCCAATCTCCTACTATCTTATTGCTCTGTCATTCCTAAGGTGTTGCCACCATCTCCAGTCTAAAATGGGGTGCTACCCATGTATTTTGAGAAGCTAGAGAGAAGAGGAAAAGATGAGAGGGAGGGCATAGACTTTCTGTTGCACACACCACTGCCACCTAATTCCATTGGCAGTTTAGCCATAGCCAAAAGGGATGTTGGGAAATATGGTCCTCACTGTGGGCAACCATGTGCCTATCTAAAATCCAGGGGTTCTGTACTTAGAGGAAGAAATGGCTAACAGATATTGGAGGACACACATGTTTATGCAACGAAATATCCAGGACTAAAGCTTAGCAGGGAAGTCTAGAGATCATTTTGGGTATTGTTGAAGCAAATTGATCATTCAAATGTCACAAGTAGAGTACTAAAGAGAAACTAGAGAAACACCCATCGAAGGGACTAAACAAGGAAGAGGAACCCCTGAGGAGATTCATAAGGAACAGACATAGAAGGAAGAGGAACACTAGTTGGGAAGGGTCCTAGAATATGCCGCCTCCTGGGTTCTGCAGAAAGCATAGCTGAAGCAAAACCCACAAGCCTGTTCTTTGATAGGAATCACAACCCAGGGGGATGGTAGGAAAGGAGGAGGGCAAATATGAGAGAGAATTACTTTGCAGCCATCACTGGGTACCATGTGCAATTGATTACGCTACTGAAAGTGGCCTTCAGAGATGCTTTATGAACTACTATAAATACAGACTGTCCCCAGGCAATGAAAATGACTGAAGAAGGGAAGAAGAAGAGGCAAGAATTTATCTGCTGACTCCTGTACCCAGTTGATCAAAGCTTCACAACACAGCATGTTGATTCCCCTGCACTTTCAGTTTTCTTGCAGCCTCTTACATCTCGTGCCCAAGTGTGCTGGCTGGGTAACATGAAGCTAATCAAAGCAGAAATGTCCACAGAATTGGAAAATCACTGAGTCAATTTAACAAAACCAGAGAGGTAGTCAAGCACAGTTGAGCCAAAGAGAATATGAAGTGCCCCGTATGAGGAATATGAGAATCCACAAGGTAGCTGCAAGCAATGTCAAATTCTGCAGAGGTAGAGTTGAACAAAAGTGTGCCCGTAGGATTTGGGATGAAGGTAGACATCTGTGTAGACATCTCGAACAGTGTCCAGGGAATGGTGGTGGGGAGAAACAGACATCCTGGGGTATGAGAGAGAGGGGCTAAGGGAGTAAGTTTAGCACAAATCACTTAAGAAGTTAGGCATGGATGCCTGGAATTGAAGGAAGCCTTTTTAAATGATGGTGCAACTGAGCACCTACATGTTGATAGGAAGGAGTGGCTGGGGTCAGGGAGAGGCTGAAGATACAGGAGAGAAGGAGTCATAGATAAATGAATGTTCTGAAGAATTTAAGACCTGTAGGATTCAGCACAGGTGGTGAAATTGGCCTTTGGTAGAAGGCAAGACACATCCTCCATTATAACAGGAGAGAAGATATAACCCTAACGGGTGTGGAAATTGACAGCAAGTATTGGTGGGGGGGGGGAATTCTCAGGTAATGAGCTGTTTTCTTTGTGGGAATCAAGACCACTTACTAAAACTGAGAAGAAGATAGAAGAGTTAGGGGCTCTAGGAGAGAGAGTATTCAAAATGCTTGCATGGGCAAGAGACCCAACCAGAGAAACAGCAGGATTGGAGTTTGTACCAAGGGTCCAGTGGGAGTGGTAATCACAAGTTCATGGTATCACTGACTGGCACAGCCCTGTGACCTTTGTTCCTATGTCCCCAGCTGTCCATGCATTGGTTGTATCCACCCAGGGTTGACAGGCTCTGCCCGGTATCTGAGGCAGAAAGTCAAAGAATCAAGGGAACCAAAGACTGTAGCAAGAGAGTAGTTGATGTGGTGGTCGTGGAAGACAGTGAGAGCAGGACAGAGCTGACTGACAAATTTAGGAACTACTAGTTCCTGTTTCCTGATGAATCAATTTTAAAATGCTACAGTTTTGATTTTAAAATCTCAGTAAATGATCAATTAACATTGATAAGTATGGTATACCCAAATTCATATAGGGTATTCATTCACAGTGCTTAGAGAGTTTGACACCACATATATTTTTCAGCAAATGTGATGATATATTCCATTTTCTAGATTTGGCTGAGTTAAATGCAAACTGAATAAACAGAATAAAATATGCTTGCTGTAGCATAAGACAGTGTGACATTTTAAAAATAGTTATTTTGTTTCTTAAAGGGATTCAGTATAATGATAAGCATACTTACAAATTTTATATCAATGTCATAATATAACACATATATAAATATGATTATATTTTAGTTATATAAATTATATTATAAATTATGTCCCAATTTATGTATTTTATGTATTAAAATAATTAGATACATATTCTGAAAGCATGATTTAAACTAACTTTTCCTCAAATGTTATTTTCCTCTAAGGAACTGGGAATCCAATGTCATCTTGTGCAAGAAATCCCAGCCTGGTCTGGATGTGAGCCAGCTGTCTTTTAATCCCATGAACTGGCGCCAGCTCTGCTTATCAAGTCCAAGTACAGTGAATGTGTGGACCATCGAAAGAAGTAACCAGGAGCATTATATCAAAGCAAGGTAGGAGGCATTGTTACCACACAACCACCAAGTGGTGGTCTTTGTTTACATACATGTAATATGGCTGGGTCAACTGGATAAATCAAGTGCCTTTAAACACACATACATACACACATGCACATGCTCATGCGTGTACATGCACACGGAGCTTAAGTTATAACATCTTTCAACATATATCATTACCTTAGAGTGGTTATTTTCAGTTCAAAAGATTCTCTTTTTCATTTCCCAATGAGTTTCTTTTAAGTATTGAGTCCTTTAAGAGCTTTTCCCAACATGGTTTAATTTAGCAAAATTTGATTTGTACCTCCTATTTTGAAATACTATGATTGTACACAAAGGACATTCATGATGCTCTAGTAAAACATCAAAAGTAAGAAACTGTTAGAGGAAATATACAGATTACAATCTACATTCAGCCATATTACCCACAAAGAAATGGTTACATATAATGGAGTCACTATATGTTTAAAAGAAATGGATCAGGGCTGAGGTTGTGGCTCAGTGATAGAACACTTGCCTAGCATGCATGAGGCACTGGGTTCAATCCTCAGCACCATATTTTTAAAAAAGTAAATAAAGTTTAAAAATAGGTCAAAGAAAAATTCTGGAACAAATTGTTGACAATGGCAATAGTTGATGATAATGGATGACTCTGTCATAAAAAAAAAAAAAAGTCAAAGACTCAATGTGCCACTGAACTGACCACTTCCATCCTACTCCAAGAAGTGTAAAAAAAAAAAAAAAAAAAAAAAAACCGAGATGTTTAACAGATGTAACCTTAAAATTGCAATTTTTGAAAAATTGCCTTAAGTGATGAGTACATCTACCCCCTCACATCCCCCTGCAGAAGTTTTCAAGCTGGAGAGCTCTAAGCAAGGCCCTTCTTTCTGCTCCCTACTCTGCATGTCCTAAGCCAAATCTACCTCTAGGCAGAGTCGACACACTGCTTCTCTTAACAAAGTAGGTGACGTCTCTATCAGAACCTTGTCAGGGCAGTCACTAATTTATCACACCTCTGTCTCCCTTTGCTTCCCTGGAATACACTACTCTAGTTGTGAATGTTAACTTGTATGATTTTTTGATAAGCAGATAAAGTGGGGATTGTCCTGATTCAGGTAGCAAGTGGGATTCAAAAACACTTAAAGCCTTACATTTAAGTACTAGGTACTTTATTTCTCAAAATAATTTTTCATTTATAACATATAATCAAGAAAATTTTAAATTTAGTGTATGAGGCCACAAATTCTCCAAACCCACTTTTATAACCATACTATGGATTAAAAGCTGACATATGATAAATTTAAAAATTAATTCTTAATATGAGAGGTTGCAACGGTAGCCGAATGCAGACTACACATGTTTATTTTAGCCCACAGTGTTTTTTTATTTGTATTAGTTGCTAATGTTACATTTGAGACATTTCTCATAAACATTCAGGTTATGATATTGTCTTAAAAGTTTGGAATAAAATTTCACACAGGTCAACAACCCTCTTGGCTGGAACTAAGTGATATCTGCCACCTTTACAAGGAATATTTTCCTATTGGTTATAGTCCCTCCCCTGCCAAGTCACACACTCACCTGCCTGACCCGTTAGCATTAAAATTTACAACTCTTGCTTTAGATTATTAGCTTTGGAGCATTTTGATAATCCCTAGGTTCATAATTTATAACTGGGCATAACTTGTCCTTTATGACAGATTATTTATTTTAAGATATACCATTTGGCTTTTATCTTCTTGTGTGTTTTTAGGTATAAAAACTTCTGACTTCTGGCAGTCCACCTCCTCTCTGGCTTTTCCCTATTCCTCTTACTTTGCTTGTTCATCACACTCCCTCTTGGCTCTCTCATGTGCTGTCTATGAAAATGATGCCACCATCTGCATCTCCTGACCCTGGATCTACTTGCCAACTTCCACCCAGCATCTCTACCTGGTTGCCTTCCCTGATCCTCATTAGTATGTCCAAAACCAAAACCACACCTGGGCTCCCTGCTCTGCCACCACCCTCCCAGTCATCCAGACTAGACACTGATAAACAGTGGTTGCATCAAAGATTAGTTTCTGTTAATCTGATAGTTCTGATGTTTCTGTTTTTGTACAGGTCGGTAAAACTGCCTCTAGAGGATGGCACATTTGTTAATGAAACAGATGTGCTTTTCCCCCACTCACTGCCCAAGGATCTCATCTACGGACCTGTGCTGCCACTGTCAGCCATTGCTGGGCTAGTAGGTGAAGAGGCAGAAACTTTCCGGGTAATGACCTTGTTTGCCCAACAGTTGAATGGCTCAGTTGATTGTCTAACTGTGGCATGAGGCATGTAGGATAGCTGGGATCCTCCTGGGTTCTAATACAGATTAGCCACAGAGAGTGCTAGAGACAAAGACTGGAGTTTCTAGTCTGGATGACTGGGAGGGTGGTGGCAGAGCAGGGAGCCCAGGTGTGGTTTTGGTTTGGGACATAGTAATGAGGATCAGGGAAGGCAACCAGGTAGAGATGCTGGGTGGAAGTTGGCAAGTTGTTCCAGGGTCAGGAGATGCAGATGGTGGCATCATTTTCATAGACAGCACATGAGAGAGCCAAGAGGGAGTGTGATGAACAGGCAAAGTAAGAGGAAGAGGAAAAAGCCAGAGAGGAGGTGGACTGCCAGAAGTCAGGAAGAGAAAGAGGGGTCTGAGAAGGCCTGATCCCAGAAGTAAAAGCAAATCCAGGAGAGAGGAACATAGAAAAGAGTGGAGAAAACTTTCCAAAGGGAGAGTTTGTCAAAGGCTGCACACTGGTTCATTCCGGCAAGTCCTTCTAAGTAGTGACAATGCTGTTGTAAGCAATGAGGATCACATGGTGACCAGCCAGGCATAATCCTCAGATGGTTGATGTCCTTGTCAGGAGAGACAGCATTAACAACTCAAGAGCAAAGACAGACATAAAATCGTTGCAAAATGTGATGATTGTGTTAACAGGATAAGTGGGGATGGGGTGGCAAGAAAGGGATTCCCATATGCTGGTTGAGAAAGGCCTTTGGGAAGATTTTTACACCAAGACTTGAAGTGTTACAAGCAGAGTTAGTGTATTGGGTAGATGGAACTGCATGTGCAATGGCCCTGGGGGGAGAAGAGGATTTGGCATGTTTGAGGAACTGACAAAAGACCTGTATGATGAGAGCATCAATGAGGACAAAGTGATAAATGAGATGTGTGGTGACGCTCAAGAGGGAGACAGGGCACAGTCAAAAGTGGTGCAAGACCCAACTGGATGGAGAGACCATGGTTCCCTCTGGGGAGCAGAGTTCTTGGGCTTTTGTTGGGGACACCTTTTGGGGCAACCCCTGCTAATAGCTGACCGGGAACCATCCTTAGGAAGCAGATAGAGGGTACTACTTGTTTGCCTCTGGCCACTAGGCAAGCCCCAAACATACCTGGGGACACCCACACACACTTTCTTTTGTAAATTTGTAAATTGTAAACTTAATTAGCATAAGCATTGCAGAGTTGCCCAGAGTGAATTTATATCTGATTTTTTTTCAAAAGCTTAATAAAATAATAATGAATTTTTATACTAAAAAAAAAGTGGTGCAAGACCTTTGGGGTGCAGGTAAGGAGCTTCACTCTTGGGATCCTTTGTGTTATACTGATGCTTGTTTTAAACTGTAAGCGGAGGATAAAAGTGGTGGAAGTTTCCAAATGTTTTTGACCACTGCAGAAAATTGAGCTCTAAATATTAAAAATAGCTCAGTGTGAGAATTGTAAAATCTCTCTGACAAGTAAGAAAAAAGAATCACACCCTTTGGGTTTCCTCAAGTGAATGACAACGATTGCTTTTTTAAAATTAGATCAATTAGAAAATTGATCCAAGATATAATGACAAATTCCTTTGTTTAGATTGTCTTCACCTTGGAAATATCACCACACTCAGCCACAGGAGGGCAGCAAAGCAAAAATAAATAGAGGAACCTCCATGGTTATAGGTTGTGTTTAGTATTTGGTGCCTAGTACTGGCAAATTCCAACTTTCTCAAATGTTTTCTTTTTTCCTACAGTGAATTTCTACAGGAGCCCTCATCTTTCACATTTTGCACCAATATGATAAATCCTACATAAACATTTAAAATCCAGGCAATTGTTCTTATTAGTGGAAAATGCTATGAAACACCTCCTTTAATTATTTTATGTGGAATTACTATTGCTAAAAATGCTCATAATAAATAGACATATTTATTTCCTAGGATTTTTGCACCCAGTGCATTTTAAACTTCTTCTGAAAGCAACAAGTTAAACTTATAGTTTGACATCTCTTAGTCATACAGAGAATACCTTGCATTTGAGTTAGGAATTAATTTTCCCAGTAGTTTAGTTTTTTAATTTTATAGTTAAATAAGTGAGGAAAATGGCTAAAACATTAATGGTTGTGCAGCAAGCAAAAAGCATGACTAAAATAGATCTCAAGTGTCTTGATTTCACTCCTTCCTTTGAACGTCATTTCTTGTGACCTGAGTGCTAGTCACAGAAAAATTATATAATGACTTAATCTATATAACAATCTTAAAACTTACAAGCTGTGGACTTTTACAATATTACAAAAATTAAATAATCCCATTATCTTTCTAGTCGTTAATGCTAGAAGTACACATTATAGGCCTTGAAATAGTCCCGAGTCACATTACATAACTTATTTAGGGCATTAAAAACATATCCCATTGTAGTGTGGGGAAATCTAAGGCAGAAAATTGATCCAAGATATAATGAATTTAATGTCAAGGATCCAGTTTCCTTTTTCCATCTACCCACCCCCATCCCAAGGTTTTTTTTTCTTTTTTCAGAAGTTGATAAATATAAATCTTTTTCTTATAACTTAAGTATTAAAACATATTTTGGAAAAATACATTTTCTTTTTTTTTTTAGTTGTAGATGAACACAATATCTTTATTTACTTATGTTTATGTGGTGCTGAGAATCGAACCCAGGGCCTCATGTGAGGCAAGCTCTATACCACTGAGCTACAGCCCCAGTCCTGGAAAAATACATTTTCTAAAGCAGCATTAAGTTGGACTCCAACTTTTTATATTTAGTCTTCAAGTGATGAAAAAGGAGGTTATGTTATTAATAAATATTTTTAAGCATAATTGGTAGCTTTCCTTTTAAAACTTTCATAACTTTCAGAATTGAAAATTATTACATCTGCTGACATAATCCATATAATATCACATTTATTTTAAGTGACAACAAATAGACTTATTAATGGAAAAGTAGTAAGACAAGTTCAGATTTATCTTAAGAAAGTAAATCCACATATAACACTAGTTTAATATACAAAGATTAGACAATTTCCATTTTAATCTTCATATTCTGCTTCATATGACAGATTCATTGGCTTTGGGAGAACCAGATTGGTGGTGGGTGTTTTGTTGTTGTTTTAAATATTTTTTTATTCTTTTAAATATTATTAAATTAAAATGGAAGTATACAGGGCTGGGATTGTCGCTCAGTGGCCGAGTGCTTGCCTCACACATAGGAGCCACTGTGTTTGATCTTCAGCCCACATAAAAATAAATAAATAAGTAAATGTGTTGTGTTCATCTACAACTAAAAAAATATTTTTAAAAAATGGAAGTATACACCTCAGGTGTTCAACTCTTGGGGTCCTCCGTGTTACCCTCTGTGTTATTCAATTACTCAGTGTTTTAGTCAGCTTTTTGGCTGCTTGTTTTAAAGATTTTAAGCCACTGCCTTGCCAAATAAGTTCTGTTTTAAGGTTTATAATCTAAGGTTAGATGTCATCCAACCAACTTAAAAATACTTTAAATAATGGTGACTCAGTGAATGACTATTTTCCTCTATGAGTCAAATCTCAGTCAGATACCACAGAAAAGTCATTGATTGGCTGCAGTTGAATTCTTTTGGATGGCTTTTTTTTTTAATTCATTGGGGACCACATGATTACTTCAGCATTTATCTTCCAACTATCCAAGGCTAAGAGGCCATTAATAGTCCAATCATATCATTAAAGTCACTATCCTTTTTTAAAAATTGCCATGATGAGTCTTGCCATGTCTGGCTGCTGCCTTAGACATATTTCAAGGCATCTCGAATGATGATTTATCTTGAACCCCAACCTCGCACTCACCAAGAAGAATCCATTGCTTTCAGTGACGCTTCTTAAACACCTCTTTACCATAACCTACCATGTCTTCTCACTCTGCTATTGTCAACACTGCTTGTTCCATCAACAGGTGATTTTCCTCAGGACCTGGCAGGATGCCTGATGTATAACCAGTACCCAGTAAATATTTATTGAAATGTCAATCTTGCTACAAATTTGTACCCCTCAGGAATCTTCTAGAAATAGTGACTTTGACAGAGCCACACTTGCCACTACCTTGTGAGGAGCATAATACTAAAGTGTTATCACCCAAGACAGGGATCAACAAACTCAGGCTTCTTTTTACATCCCAAGCTTAAGAATGGTTTTTGCATTTTTCCCATATTTTTATTGGTGCATTATAGTTGTACATTTTGATCTGTTTTACATGTTGGTTTGATTTTTGCATTTTTTAAAGATCAAGAGAAATAAAAAGAAGATACAGACACATACCTATGTGGTCTACAAAGCCTAAAGTATTCACTGCTTACCAGTAAACATTTGGTTAGAACTTTGGTCCACTTTATTTTCAGTCCGCAAAGTAAGCTTTTCTTCTAGGTACAACCCATAGATTTTGTGTATTTCCCTTTCTAGGAAATTAAATCACACAGGATGTCTCATGAACTAAATTTGAAAGGCCCTAGGTTCTTGTGTCCACTAAGAATGGCCACAGAATCAGAACAAGCTCCTCACATTCTCCATGAACTGCAAGGCTGCTCCAAAGCAGCCTCTTACATTAACCACCTCCTGTAGAACAAGGAGAGGGGACTGCAGATGAAAGTCTTTCCCCCATGGTGATTTTAGCTAGATAATGGCTTTCTTAGATCCAAGACCAAAAAAGTCCACAAAGAAACATTTTAGAAGATATTCCTCAAAACTTCCATGAGAATCCCTGAGAATGGCAGAGCTCTGAATGTGTCAGCAGGAACAACTCTTTTTTTCTTAGTGAATTAAAAATGGAGAAAGGAAGAAGTTCGCTTAGCTCTTGGAATATGGTGGGACCAATTAAATTTATTATATGAGTGTAGTCATTGGTTTCTTTTTGGCAATTGTTTCGATGGGTATTTCTCTGACTCTTAGCCATGACTGCTGTCTTTAACATGAGGTTTTTATTCTTTCCCTGAAGCCAAAAGACGATTTATATCCTTTGCTTCACCCCACTATGCATTGCTGGACTCCATCAAGTGACCTGTATGTTGGCTGCGAAGAGGGTCATCTTTTAATGATTAATGGAGAAACCTTAAAGGTGACTGTGCTCCAAAAGATAGAAGATATGACACAATCAGGTGAGAAACTGCTCTGCCAAGGAGTCCCAGAAGTGCAGCTCTGGCTTTAGCTTCGCGTGCACTTGAAGATGGGTGCTTTCCCCGTTTCTCCTTTCTCAGACACATCTTTGATTCCTCCTTCTCTTTTGTCCTTTAATTATTTCAAAGTCCTGCAGACACTCCTCACAGCCAGCTACTGTCTATATGAAGGGTTGCTATGCACTTGGCATTCTGCTTCCTATTTGTATGTGTGTTTCATGTACCTCACAAATAACATAAGCAGATGCTTTATGACCATACATAGATGAAGTTAAGAAATGTGCTCAAATTCATATATATCATGATGCTAATGTCTGAATCCAGGCAAGAAGACTTCAGTCTAAATTCTTAGTTGCCGACACGAATCCTTTCCCATGTACATGCCCCTTCTGCTTAGACAACTGATCATGCCTTTTCCTGTCCCCAACTCTTTTCAACCCATTCTGCATGGTGATCATCTCCTTTCTTTCCAACTTCTTCATAAATATCACCTTATGTTGCCTGGTTAGAATTTCAAAGAGAAACTTGGTATTCTCCCTTGGGTCCTTGGATATCCTTTCCTGGTCTCATCAGCTAAGGCTTCAGTTGGAACTGGGTCACAGAAGCCAGCATGTGCCCATTGAGGGCTGGGTGTAGACCCAGGGAAAAGTTCCCCAGGCCTGGCTGAGGTAGTCTCTGTTTCTATGGTTTTTATCATCTCACACCTTGATTTATGGAGCAAACTCAGGACTAACTTCACAGACTTTATCTGTCTGACCCCAACCAGGCAGCCCATTCCTGCCCAACTGCCCTTTTTGGGAACCATCTTCAGCACACGTCAAAGGCTGTGCCGCCTCGATTTCAAGCTCTTCTTACTCCAACTCTAGCTGCTCCATTAGTGTTATTCCCCACTCCTCCCCAGCAGTTTTCTCATCTAGCCAGCATTTCCTCCAGCCATTCCAGATATGCCTCCTAGCTCATCCCCCCGCCACATCTCCTCTCTGAATCTCCCAGTGCCCAGCTCACATACCATCCCTCCAGCAATGCTCCCCCATCCCAGTGGACTTCACAGGTCCAGCCTTCCCACCAGCCCTTCCCTTTACTTCATCTGCACCCTCCAGCCTTGTTCTGTTCTCTACTCCAGCACCTGAAGTACCACCCCAGTGGCTGTTGAAAGAGCAAGCCCCTTCCTGCTTTGTCTTTCCAGCATCAGCATTTCCCTCCTGAACCTTTTTTAAATTTTCTCATCTTTTTTGTGCTCTTTCCAAATTCTGTTGGCTGGCTTTTGTCGTTACCTTGGTCTGGGGTGCCCCTCTCTTCTTTGTCTACTCGGTGAAACTTTCCTTCAGTGTGGCACCTTCCCTAGCCTCACACCAACCTTCAGGCACAATGAGGTGCCCTTGTCTGGGATTTCCTGCCACAATCTTTTGTTGGAGCTTCGTCCTGTGCTATTACTATGGCCCATGTGCATGTCTATCTTTCCCATTAGTCATCAACTCTCTGAGGTCATTGACTCCAAAACGGGATCCCAAGTATGGCACAGAGTAAATTGGCACCTATATGCATTTTTAAAATAATTACAAAACAATGCTTCTCATTTCCAAACTTCTATCCCACTTTCAATGTATTTTGCACAATTTAGGATTTCATCGTAAATAGTCTTATATTGCTCATTATTTTCTTCCTGCATATTATTTCTTATAATTTTCATGCTTTATTGCAAGTAATGTTGAATACATGTTTATTGAGCCTCTATGATGTGGCAGACACTAAGCAAGTTACCTTAAAGGTTATAGAGATGACAAAGGGTCTCGTGATTTCCACCCTCAAGCGATTTAGGTTTTATTGAAGAGGATAAGAGCAGTGATCTCATTAAGAGCAAACTTCACAAGTGCCATGGGATCCACATAAGGAAAAGCATCCAAGCTAAGCCATGCTGAATGTTGCATTTGAACTGGCTCTTGAAGGCAGTGTTCACAGAGGGAGATGTGGCTAGATGGAATTTTTGGCCTTGTTATCTCCATGGATACAAAAACATGGGAAGGTTGAAAAATATTAAGTGCCCAGTTTGGTGCATTGAGTATTATAAAAGAATAGTGTAGAACGAGGGGGCATCATGCCACAACTCACCTTTATTGTTCACTCAAAGCATTTATATATATATAGTTAATAACAGTAGGAAGACATCAAAATCCCTAGAATAGGGCCAGGTGTGGTGGCATATGCCTGTAATCCCAGCAGCTCAGGAGGCTGAGGCAGGAGGATCTCACGTTCAAAGTCAGCCTCAGCAACTGCAAGGTGCTAAGCAACTTGGTGAGACCCTGTATCTAAATAAAATACAAAATAGGGCTGGGGATGTGGCTCAGTGGTCAAGTGCCCCTTAGTTCAATCCTTGTTACCCACCCCCCCCCCCAGGGAAAAAAAACTAGAATGGGGATGGACCTCAGTTGAAATTGTTCTTGTGAAGATTAATTTAGCCAATAGTTCTGGAAAGGAGGATCCTAGATGTGGGTGGCCATAAGCAGCAAGCACTCAGACCAGGCCAGGACTCATAAGAACCTGGACTCCAGTGGCAGCTGAATTGGAAAGCCAGGACTCCTGTGCGGTGAGCAGTCTGAAGGAAAGAAAGGGCAGTGTGCTGCTCAGCCTCCAGCAAAATGGCAGACCACAGTAAGCAATAAGCAAATAACTTAATGGATGCCAACTTGAATCTTTGATTTTGTAGTTCCAGGTTGCCTATCTAAAAAGATAATGTGTTTTGTTTTTCCTAAAAAGATAATATTTTATTTGTAACAAAGGACAATATTTTATTAGTAACAAATGTTCTTATGGAACATTTTTTCCTTTTTCCTTTCTTTTTATCCACTGTGCTTTATTTATTGACAAATAAATTTACATACTCTAAAATTCACAAATCTTAAGTATACATCTCCATCAATAATGTAGTTTTGGCTTATTTGGGTTTTTTCCCCTCAACCTTTTCAACCTGAAAGTGCTTTCCTAAGAAATAAAATATATTTACTATATAATTCTATAATATTGATTACATAGATCTGAGGATGGAGACATTCAAAACACCTTCCTGGATTTAATTAGTGATCATTGCTGAGCAGCTTTTGTTAATTATTTACATTGCATTGTTAACTGTGTGTCCTCTACTTTACCTTTTTTTAGAACCTCATCATATCAGCCCAGTCAGCCTGGTGTATCAGAAAGATGGAGTGTTTGCTTCTGGAATTGTAATGTATTTTACTTTTCAAAATCAATTGCTTTCAAGAAAAAAAAATTCCCTTTGCTACCATTTACTATTAGGAGCCATATTTAGGGATGTCAAGTTCTGCCACATTATTAATTAGTATTTTTCCCCTTTTGGATGCTATTAACAATTTTTATTATGAAGAATTTTAGTTAGATCCACAAGGTGAAAGAACAGTGTAATGCAGTATTATATACCTATCTTACTCCAAAAAGCAAAATCAGTTAAAGAGTCCACTGCCTTTCCCCCAGGACAAAAACACATAGTCTATAACCCAATTCCATGCTCCTTTCTGCAATAATGTGTTAGGGTGTCAAATATGAATCTGGAACATTTTCTCTAAGTTTTGGCTTAGACCTTGGGCATGACCTCTTGCTTACATATCGTCATGGTTGAGGTTAGGGTTAGGATCAATATTCTCCCCTGCCTGGAATTCACTTTGTACCAGGCACCACACTGAGTGCTTCACTTGTATTTTCTAATTGGTCCACACAACAACCTTATCAGGTATAGACTGTTGACATCTTCCTCAGTCACATGAAGGAAGCAAGACTCACAGAGAAAGTAACTCACCAGAAAATACGTGAAGGACCTTGGCTTGAACCCAGGGATATCAGACTCCACAGTCTATCTTCTCATTCATTAAACATACAGCCTGAGGCTGGAGGATCATAAGCTGGAGGCCAGCTTGGGCAATTTAGTGAGTTCTTGTCTCAAAGTAAAATAAAAGGGCTGAGGTTGTAGCTTAGTGGTAGAGCACTTGGCTGGCATGTGTGAGGCCATGGGTGAAATCCCCAGTACTACAAGGAGCAACCCCTGCAAAAGCCACAAAAATTCAAGCAAAACAAAACAAAGTAACAAAAAACCAAGCACAGCCCCAGTAACAGCCATATCGTGTGCCATAACAGAGTGTGTCATAACAGAGATAAAATTGAAGAATGATCAAGGAACCTGGTTAAAAGTTACCTGAATAAATATGAAAGAACAGTGTGTTCTAGAAAGTGTAAACACAGATGACCACCCCAAACAAACAGTTGTTGGTAATCCACAGACTTTGCCTGATGAAGAAATTGTACTATGCATTGAGCAAGACTGACTTTCTGATTTTATCTCATTGTGTTTGGTCTGTAGGAAGGCTCTGTGTACTCCTTCATTATTAAAGATTCAAGTTATAAAGTGGAGACTTTTCTTGAGACTGAAGGGCCTGTAGAACATATGCTGTTTTCTCCCAGTTACAAAATGTTGCTGATTCAAACAGACAAGGTATGTTAGATGGTAATTTCTTGATATGCAATTTTCAGATAATATTATTGTCATCATTGCATGACAGGAATAAAAGACAGAGTGTGCCGTATAGTGATTTTCTACTACTCAGGAATTTTACAGTTACAAATGAAAAACTACCCAATTTAAAAGGCCCAAATGAAAAAGAAATGCTCATTTTTTTTCTTCTTTTTTTTAATTTGTTCTTTTTAAGTATGCATGGCAGTAAAGTGTATTTTGACATATTAGACATACATGGAGTATAACTTATTCTAATTAGGATCCCATTCTTGAAGTTGTACATGATGTGGAGTTTCAGTGATTGTATACTCATATATAAACATAGGAAAGTTCTGTCCGATTCATTCTACTGTCTTTCCTTTTCCCATCCCCCTCCCTTCCTTTCATTCCCCTTTGTCTAATCCAATGAACTTCTATTCTTCCCTCTCCCCCACTTTATTGTGTGTTAGCATCCAGATATATCAGAGAGAACATTCGGCCTTTGTTTTGGGGGATTGGCTTATTTCACTTAGCATGATAGTCTCCAGTTCCACCCATTTACCAGCAAATGCCATAATTTTATTTTTCTTTATGGCTGAGTAATATTCCATTATATATATATATATATATATACACACACACACACACACACACCAGATTTTCTTTATTGATTCATCTGTTGAAGCTTGGTTCCATAGCTTAGCTATTGTGAATTGAGCTGCTTTAAATATTGATGTGTCACTGGAGTATGCTGATTTTAAGTCCTTTGAGTATAAACTGAGGAGTGGGATAACTGGATCAATTTGTGGTTCCATTCTAAGTAGAAATGTTCATTTTCATTCATGTAACTGAAAGAACAAAGAGTGGATCTGAATCCAGGGGCTCCCTTGGGCCTTATTTCCTGAATCTCTTAACTGCTTCCCCTCTGCAATTTCCATTGCTATGCAGACTCTCCCCTTGTGGCACTGAGAGCCTCCTGCAGCTCTCATTTGTACTTCTGTCCTCATGATGACTTTGGTAGAATGTTACCAGCTGGGGAAAAAATGCCCTGGAACATAGATTCAGGTAGACAAGTCTTGTCTACCCCTGGATCAGTCACTATGATCAGGGGGAGTCTAAGCTCTGATTGGCCAGACCTCATGTCTAGCCCTGGGCCCTAGGTAGAGTCAACCCATCCATATATGGTTTGACATTGGGGATATAGGTTGTTCTCTAAAGAAAACGAGATCTCTAAGAGAAGAAGGGAGCTGAATCAATGCAGAGTAAAAACTCATGACTGAGTTATACTGTCAGGAAGACTCCTAATTTAATAGAATGACCCTCAAAGGTCAGGATTGGCATCCACTTATATTGCTAAGCAACAATTTTAGGTAGATTACAAATAAAGTTCAATAAACTTAAATTTGAATATGGAAAGACTTCAGTTTCTGGTGATTACCAGAAGTCAAAAAAGCTATTTTAATAAATAAATGATAAACTTAACAACATCTATGGAGGAGAAAAAACTATTTTTAAAATTATCATAACAGAAGAGAAAAAGACCCAAATAAAGGTTCAAAAAAAGAAAAATATGCTAACAAAGCAAAAATTAAATGAACAAAAGTAACAGAAGTTTGGATATGGTTAAAAAGGGAATTTATAAACTGGAAGGTAAATCAGAAATTCTTTAGAATGTACCCCAGAGAAACAAAAGGGAGGGAAATACAGAAGGTAGAATAAGAGACACAAATAATACAGTGAAAAGATCTATTTGATTGGCATCCAGACAGGGGCAATACTTAGAAAGATACTGACTTGAAAATTTCCAGAACTGATTAGAGATGAATTTACAGATTAAAGAGGACCAGCAAAGCCCAAGCAAGATCCATAAAACAATATTCACATTTAGACTTCCCCAAGGGAAATTCTTGAAAAACAAGACAAAGAAAAATTTTTTAATTAGTCTAAGAGAAAAGACAGATTATTTCAAAGGAATTTCAATTTGACTAATAACTGATTTCTCTATGGTAATAATGTAAGTAAGAAATAATGGAATATCTTCAATGTGGCACAGGGGTCAGCAATTATAGCCTGGGTATATTAATATTAGACAAAATAGTCTTTTTTTGTTGTTGTTGCTGGAGATTGAACCCAGGGCCTTGTGCATGCACTCTACCAATGCCTGGAATCCTTACCCAAGATAAATGGCTTTATTTATTTATCTATTTATTTATTTATTCAAATTTTTTATTAGTTATTGACAGACTTTTTAATTTATTTATTTATTTATATGTGGTGCTGAGAATCGAACCCAGTGCCTCACACATGCTAGGCAAGTGCTCTACCACTGAGCCACAACCCCAGCCCGAAAATGTCTTTATTTTGAAATAATAAAAAAAATTAAGTTCACCAGGAATATATAAACATTTGAAATACTGAGGCTGGCCTTTGAACTTGTGATCCTCCTGCCTCAGCCTCCTGAGCCACTAAGATTACAAGCTTGCACCACCATGCCCAGCTTGGCTTAAATCTTTACTCCCTTATTTTGTCTTGTAGTATCCTCCTTCTCTGCTTTCTTCTTCTTTTTCTCTTCTTACAATTGTCTTTATTTAACTTTAAAGATTTGGGGGGATATATGATTTATTGTCTGAGTCTCCCAGTAAAACATAAGTGCCAGGAGGGCAGGGAATTTCTATCTATTTTGTTCTCTTACAGAGCCCCAGCATCCATTCAGTATTTGTTGACAAAATGAATGAGAGGTAAAATTAGCAAATACCTGCCATTTTGAACTATGCAGAGTTGTATTTTTTAGTTAAATAAGAACATTTTGTGTTTAGAGGCTGGAGTGTGGCTCAGCAGTATAATGCTCGCCTAGCACAGTGAGGCCCTGGGTTTGATCCTCAGCATCACATTAAAATAAAGGTATTGTGTCCAATTACAACTAAAAAAATAAAAATTAAAAATTAAAAAATTGTGTTTCGTTCAAGTAAACTTGAACCAGTTGAAACCAAGTTACTTATTGCTGACTAAGTGACCACATTATATCATAGCTGCTTGACAGAGATGCATACATTACAGATAGATTTTTCTAGTTTTGAGAAGTGAATCTGAGAGCTAAGAATGACAAACAAGTCATAAAGTAACCGCCTCAGCCACATTTTGAGGATTTTTACAAAGGCTTGAATTTTAAATCCATGCCTCCCCTCCCATTGTGTTTAACATGTGCCAGGATTTAGTTCATCTTAAAAACTTTTCTGTTTTTCCATGTTTTCCAACTTCTCTACATAAATACATATTATTTTTAAAATCAGAGAAAGTGTTTTGTTATGTTTTATACATTTAAAAAAAAACAAATGTCTGGAATCAGGGAAGTCCTATTTATTATTTTAATTAGTGAAAATTTATCAATCAATCAATAAACAAATCAAGCATCTAGAGTTTAAGTTTTTTAAGATCAATTCTGTGATTTTCCATCACCTATTCCTACAAGGTGCTTTGTTCACAGTAGGCATTAAATAAATATTTGTTGAACTACATACACAATGTTGTAAGATGTTTCCTTCTTTCTTTTATCAGGGATCTGTTTGTATCTACACTTTTGATGAGAAGCCAACCTTAGAAAAAGTCCTAGATGCTTGTGATGGGAAATTCCAAGCAATTGACTTTATCACACCTGGAACCAAATACTTCATGGTAAGGAATATCTTAATATGGCACAATAGGATTTAAAGATATGATGTTTCTGGCGCTAAGGTTGTGGCTCAGCGATAGAGCGCTCGCCTAGCGCATGTGAAGCCCTGGCTTAGATCCTCAGCACCACATAAAAATAAATAAATAAAAAGCAAAGATATTGTGTACAACTAAAAGAAATAAATATGTAAAAAAAGATGTGATGTTTCTAGATTAAATTCCTATCCATATCTAATTAGGTAACTTTGGAAATTCATGTACAAATAAGAGGCAGAGGGTATTTTTGAGTACTTGTAGAAAAGCCAAAACACTTTCATCATCAAATCTTTTCTGCTCAGGCAGAATGATGTCATCCTATTGTGATTCCATAATATTATCTTAGAAGCCATCCTTTTAATATTCACCACCCAAGTCTGCAAGCAAGGATTTCAACACATTCATGCTAATGACTTGTCAGCACCCCGTAAACTGTTAGTATTTATCTCCTTCCAGAGTGACAAAGCAGCACCACCCAAGAATGAAGATTAAATATATGTCATTCACACATCATAAATTCAGCCTATTTAGGGGAGAAAAGAAAACTGGTGCATTTAGAAACTGAATATTTCTGGGCTAGGAATATACCTCAGCGGTTGGACACTTGGCTAGCATGTGTGAGGCCCTGGGTTCAATCTCCAGGACCAGCGTGAGGAAAAAAAAAAGAAAGAAAGAAAAGGAATAAGGAAAGAAAGGGGGGGGGGAAACTATGTACTTCTTTCCCAATGTCTATTGTTTATCCTTATTGATCTCAAGAAACATATTTCAGTTTTCATATGATTTATCAATGTTCTAAAAAATAAAACATACAAGCCATGCAAGGCAGCAAAAAACAAGAGAAAAACTTGGAAGACGCCAGAGCGGGGGAAAGGCATCTTACCCAAAGAAGAACCAGGATAAGAATCACATTGAACTTTTCTTCTGAAACCATGCAAACAAGAGAATACTTAAAATATTGAAAGAAAGAAAGAAAAAAAAAACCCTACTAACTTGGAAGTTTGTATCCAGTGAACTAGCCTTCAAAAATAAAGAAGAAATTATTTCTCCAAAAAATGAAAATCAAGGAAATTTCTTGTCAGTAGACTTGCCTTGCAAGAATGGTTAAAAGGAATTCTTCAGAGACATAGACTTAGCAGGCAGAAAATCAAAATCAGTAGGGACATAGTGAAACTGAACTGCATCATTAATCTACTGCACATAACTGACATCTACAGAACGCTTCATCCAACAATAGCAGAATACATACTCCCCTCAAGCTCACATAGAACATTCATAGAGATAGATCACAGCTGGTCCACAAAACACGTCTTAACAACTTTGAAAGAAAAATAAACCATACAAAGTATGTTGTTAGAACACAATGGCATTGATATATAATTAATTATAGGCTGGGTATTTCTGTAGTAGAGTACTTGTCTAGAATGTACAAGGCCTGGGGTTCAAGCCCTAGGACTGTTTAAAAAAAAAGTCAATAATAGAAACCCCACCACCACCTAAAAACTTGGAAATTGAGCAACACACTTTTAAATATCAGATAGGTTGAAGAAAATTTCTCAAGAAAAATTTTAAAATTTTAAATTAAAATTAAATACAACTTACCAAGTTTGGGGGATGCAGTGAAAGCAGTACTTAGAGGGAAATTTATATAATATTGGATACCTTTATTAGAAAAGAAAAAGCTAAAACCAGTCATCTAAGCTACCACCTTTGGAAACTAGAAAAACAAGAGCAAATTAGATCCAAGTAATTGGAAAAGAGAAAATAAAAATTATGGGATAAATCAATAAAATTACAAATAGGATATTGACCTAGAAAAAGGAGCCCAGAATCTGATTCTTAAAAAAGATTGATAAAATTGATAAAAATTTAGCCAGTTTAATTAATTTTAATTAAATAAAAATTACTAAAATCAAAAACGAAAGAAAGGTCATCAGAGCAAAACCATGATAGATATTAAATAGATAATAAATATGATGAGTTATCCATGCCCACAAATCTCATAATCAAGAACAAACGAACCACTTCCTTAGAAGACAATCTTCCAAAACTCACAGAGAAATAGTTATTCAGAAAGGGCCTAAAATCAAAGAAATTGAATAAATAATAACTTTCCAAAATACAAAGCACCAGGCCCAGAGGGGTTCACTGGTGAACATCTGAATAAGAAATAATACCAATCTTACAATCCTTTTTAGAAAACAGAAGCAAAAGGAATACTTTCAAACTCTTCTCTGAAGCATTACCCTAATAATAAGACTATACAAAAACATTACAAGAAAACTGAACTATAGACCAATATCTCTCATGGTCACAGATGGAAAACATTCTCAACAAGTATTAGTAAATTGAGTGCAAAGATATGTAAAAAAGAATTTTATACCATGACCAAGTGTTTGATTACACCATGGTTTGTTTCAGGTATGCAAGGCTGATTCAACATTAAAAATCAATTAACCCATCACATCTAGGTTAAACATGATAACCTAAACAAGAAAAATCACATTACTTTATCAATACATGCAGAAAAAGTGTTTGGAAAAAAATCTATTTCCTATCTATGATTAAAAACTCTCTGAAAATAAAGGGTAGAAGGAAGCTCAGCCTGATAAAGAATACCTACAAAATACTTTCAGTTAACATCATACCTACTGGTACAAATTCCTATTGAGCATCAAACTGGATGTGTGATCTAATGCAATAAGAAAAAAAAAAGACACAAAAGGTATATAGACTGGGAAGGAAGAAATAACACTATTTTGTTCTCAGTTGTCATGATTACCTTTGTAGAAAATCCTAAAGAATCAACAAAATGCTACTAGAACTAAAAGATTACACCAACATTTCAGGATACAAGCTTAACATGCAAAAAAAGGACAATTGTTTTCTTATATACCAATAATAAGCAACTGGAATTTTTTTTTTTGTGTGTGTGTGTGTGTGTGTGTGTTGTGATGCTGGGGATTAAACTAGGGCCTCACACTTGCTAGGCAAGGGCTCTACCACTCAGCTGCATCCCTATCACACCATTACCACCCCGACCCTACCTCACCCCCCTTTTTTGTGGTACTGGTGATTAAAACTGAGGGAACTTAATCACTGAGCCGTATCCCCAACTCTTTTTTATATTTTATTTAGAGATAGGGTCTCACTAAGTTTTTTAGGGCCTCATTAAATTGCTGAGGCTGGCTTTGAACTTAAGATTCTCCTCCTGTCTTAGCCTCCCAAGTCACTGGGATTACAGCTATGCAGCACTATGTCTGGCCAAACAATTGGATTTTGACATTAAAAACAACACCATTTACATTAACACCACTAAAATGAACTAGGTGTAAACCAGACAAAAAGATGTATATGCTCTATATGAGGAAAGCTATCAACCCTGATGTCAAATAAGATCTAAATAAATGAAGAGATAGTATACAGGACTGCACAGGAAGATTCAGTATTGTCAAGTTGTCAGTTCTTCCCAATTTGATCTATAGATTCAGTGTAATTACAATTAAAATCTCAGTTATTTTGAAAATTGTCTAACTGATTCTAAAATTTATTTAGAAAAGCAAAAGACCCAGAATAGTCATTACAATATTGAAAGATAAGAACAGTCAGAGGACTGACACTCTGACTTCAAGATTTAGAATAAAGCTATAAGAATACAGACAGTGTGATTGTGGTGAAAGTACAGACCAGTGGAACAAAATAGAGGGCCCAGAAGTAGATCCACACAAAAATGCTCAGTGGTCTTTAGCAAAGGAACAAAGGCAGTTCAGTGAAGAATGGATAATCTTTTTAACAAATGGTGCTGGAACAACTAAACATTTACATGCAAAGGAAAAAAAAAGAATTTAGATACAGATCTTACAATTCTCTCTTTCTCTCTCTCTCTCTCTCTCTCTCTCTCTCTCTCTCTCTCTCTCACACACACACACACACACACACACACACACACACACAATCAAAAAACTCCTAGAAGACAACATAAGAGAAAATCCAAGTGACCTTAGGCGTGGCGGTAACTATTTAAATACAATACCAAATCATAGGTAGAGCTCAGGGGATTTTAAGGCAGTGAAACCATTCTATATGATACCATGATGATGAACATGTGTCAAAACATGTGTCAATACATTTGTCAAAACCCACAGAATGTATGATACAAAGAATGAATGAACCCTAATATAAATTACAGACTTTAGTCAATACTAGTAAATCAACATTGGCTCATCAATCATAACAATGAACCACACTAGGGAAGATGTTAATAATAGAAGAATTGTATATGTAGAGAGGGAGGGGAACACTATTTTCTGCTCACTGCTCTAAAAAATAAATTCGGTTAATTAAAAAAAAGAACAGTGTATGATTTCCTATTTTCTAGGCTTATTCATTAGGCAATAATTGCATTGACCTTCTAAGTAATTTTTATCTTAAATATATTACATGAAAAACTCTTTATTTTACTTTTCTAATCCTAGCTAGTTATTATATGTTACTTAAATTGTATTAAAGACATTTCTTCAGAAGAAAAGTGTTGATGTTGAACTTGTAAAATAATTATGTAGAAGCTATATTAATATGATGACATTTTAAAATTTTGTTTTAATTGTAGATGGTTACAATATCTTTTATTTACTTATTTTTTTAACTGATTAATGCCTCACACTGATGTACTAGAAAGCGATTTAGAACATTCATCTGTAGAAAAGTCTTATTTTCCATTTAGAGTTGCCTTTTTCTTTTACAGACAGTCACACATTCGGGGGAAGTTTGTATTTGGTGGATGGAGGATTGTACTTGTGAAAGCAGGATTTATCTGAATACTCCAGTAAGTGTGCCTGATAGATTTTTTTTTTAGTTGAATTCTAATTTGGTCTGCCTTCTATATTCACATTTCAGTAGTCTGGACAAATACTTGCTACTGAAGGTTTATTACATTTTCACCTTATAGCTTTAGAGTAATCCTTGTGTACAGAATCTATGCTGCATCCCAGAGAATGAAACATAGCATGTTATTTCGTTGTATAGGAAAGGATAATTTTTTCCCTGATAGCAGTTACTTCTGAAATCCTAATTGTTTCTATCTCATTCATGCCACAGCTTCATTGTAGACTTGCAGGTGTCTCTTGTGTAGGCTCTTTGCAAGGCAAGCTGAGGTTCCACCAGCAAAAAGCTTTAGTGCTAGGGCAAGGGAGGAAGAGTATGCTGGGGTGGGAAGGGGGGCGGTCATTGCTTTTACTCAGAAAAGAAACAGCCCCTTAACCATGGATAGGTAAATGGTCCTGCTTTACAAGGAGATCAGTTAGAAATGAAAGAAAATTACCTCTCTAACCAGATAAAGCCAAAATTAAAAAGTAAGGGCTATTGGTTCAGTCAATTATAAAGAACAAAACTTGTCCGGCCTCATGTGTGCCTCAGTCCAGTCGCTCAAATCATATTACCCAAGGACCTGTTTCTCTCTATCTCCACCATATGCCTTTAGTTTTACTTTTGTCTCATTTAGTGGGCTGCAGATGCCACAGACTCCAACATTATATCTCATTGTCAGGGAAGAAGCTTCTCTTTCCTATCTATTGTTTTGATGATGTCCTGGAACTAAGTAATATGGCTAAGGAAATGAGAAATGCTAATTGGCTTAAGCTCAACCCCAGAAATGGGAGTGAGATCCATTCCACTCAACCCTGAAAATAGGGAAGGGTGGTTTCTCAGTGCATATGCAAGACATTTGCCAGGAGGAGAGTGTATTATTGCAATAGAACGAACCACAACCTCCACAGCACCTGTCTCAATGTGAAACCAACATGATACTGCATGTTCATCGTGTATTTTGCATAAAATAATGTTTTTAAAAAGGACCAAGAAACAATTGTAATGGTATGATTTTTCTATTAATTATCATCATTTGCTACATTATGCAGTTCTAGATGTGCTATGGATCTTAGTAGGTCAGGAAGTCACAACCTTTCCCCTTTATAAAATTAAAACCTCAATTATAAAAGACTAAGTATCATACCTTATGTTAGAATATTACAAGATGCATAGGACACATAATTCCATGGTATAAATGAAACTCTCCCTCAAAAGTAAAGTAAAAAACTCTGGACTAAAAGACCATAAAACAGAAGACTCTGTAATCTGTGCGGCAAATGCTTATCTGTATTCATTTCTAGAACTAGATAAGATCTTACAAGTTCATCTGATCACATCTCCATTAACAGATGAGACTCAAATGCTTACCAATACCCCCAGGGCCCTATTTAACCTGGACCCATCCTGCTCCTCTTGGCCAAGGAGGGCCACAGGCACCATCAGAAGGCCTCCACCAACTTCACAGAGCTCCAAACCAGGCCTTAGACATTTATGAGATCCATCCTGTGCTGTGGAGGGGTACTGGGTTGTCCCTTTTGAAGGACACTACTGCCCTACAGAGAATTGATCCAGACAAGCCCAGTGATGCTGGGGCCAGATCTGCCTGTCTGTGCCACTGTGAACCCAGTGATCTTCAGGGAGCCTGGCTCAGCACCACAATGGCTATACACCAGCAGCTTTCCTTGATGATACCTTCAAGGATACAGAAGACTCCTCTGGCTAGTGCTATACTTCTTTAGATTAACACTTTTGCCCTGGGATGGAGGAGAGTTTCAGATGATTATTTCGGGAACACACACACACACACACACACACACACACACACAGGCATTAAGAAGTTTAATAAAATCTCTCAGGTAAAATTAAGATTAATAAAAGCCCACTAAAATTGCATTCTAATGGGGCAGGACACCAGGTACTCATATGAGCTTTGTCACAGCTATGGGATCCTAGCCAGTTGATGTACTCCTTGGCCTCTGTTTACTATTCTGCAAAATGATGATTTCTTAAGTTCTTTTTTAGTCCTAATATTCCACAAAGAATAATCATAGATAAGTTAAACATTTCTGAAATATTTAATATTTAAAGATTCCTTAAATATTATAGGAGTTAATTTATTCTCTTAGACATTGTATTCTATATAAATAATTTGAAATAAACAGGGATCTCTTATGCCCTTCTTTGAACTGACATAGTTATCTTCTTAAGTCTTCCTCCATCATACCAGCACCCCAAGATCTACGTTACTTGGAGAAAAACAGTTGTTTTTAAAAATCACATTCTACAAAAATGTCTAGAAGATTCTAGAAATTAATTTTAAATATTTTTATTATTTTGGTCTATTTTTTTCACAATCATTTAGATAGATGATTGACATAATCATTTTAACATCATTTAGAGATTAAAATGATGCTATGGTTTAAAGTTCCAGAAACCTCTTTATATTCTATCATTCTAATTTTAGCAAAATAAGATGTACAAGGGCTGGGCTTGTGGCTCAGTGGTAGAGCACTTGCCTAGCATGTGTGAGGCACTGGGTTCAATTCTCAACACCACATATAAATAAATGAATAAAATAAAAGTCCATCAACAACTAAACTAAAAATTTTTAAAAATAATATGTACAGATTCCTGTGACTGCGTATATAATCGGAGAGCTCAGGAGGCTTGAGTCTGTAATTTGAAATAAGTACCACACCACATACCACACTTACTACTCTCATTCTGCAGGATTTTCAAAAAATTGTAGACATTTTTTGTTTTGCTTGTGATTGTTTGTTTTTTGGTGCAGAGAATGAAACCCAGGGCCTTGAACACACTAAGCATAGCTCTCACAAGGAGCTGCACCCCAGCCCCGTAGACTTCCTACCTGCAGGAAAGCAGGCTTCATTTTGTGGGGTTTCTCTTCAACAGACCACAGCCCTGGCTTGCTCTCCCTCCTCCCACTCCGCTGTTGTGGGGACTGTGGATGGCTACGTGTACTTCCTGGATGTCCAAGAGGCGGACTCCCCTGGGGTGATCCACAAGGCCTTCCTCTCCAAGTCTGCTGTGCAGCACCTCATGTGAGCACCTCCTCCTCCTGGCACACTTCTGTCAGCCTGTCTGTTGAGGATTCCAGCAAGATCGTCACTATTTTGAATCTTGAGTTTTGCGTGTTTCATTTGGTTTTCATATAAAACCTTCATTTGGTTCAGTGTTCACAAGGTACAGAGGGGTGTGTATGGAAAGTTCCCCGAACACCAAGTTCTCTCCCTGGAGGCAGCCTGTTACGAATGTCCTGTGTCCCTTTCCAAAGGCATTTTATCCATAAACAATTGCAAAAATAAGCACTTCTTTGCATTTGTGAATAATTATCGAGTGCTCACTCATGCCAGGTGCTTCTGTTATAGCTGCTCCTCCCTCCATTTTACAGGTGAGGATGATGAGGCATGAAGAGTTTAAACAGGCAGCGGCATGTGTTGGGATCAGAGACCAGGCCTCTGGGCCTCAGAGTCACTGCCACTGCTCTTAAAGGGAGCAAACTACGCAGTGTTCTGGACCTTGTTTTATTTTTCACTTATTTATTTTCACTACTCCCCAAACAGTCTATCTTAGAGAATTTTTATGTCTACATAAAGACCTTCCTCATTCTTCTTTATAGCAGCATAGGATTCCATTATATGAACATTTCGACATTTAAAAAAAATAACAATATGCTAATAGACATTCAGATTGTTTAAAGTCTTTTAAAGCATTATTTTTAAGAAGACAGTGTAGATACATTGTATTTGAACATAAAAGCTATTGTTATTATTGCTCTTTCTTTTTAAAATTTATCAAAACAGTAAATATTACACACTGACATTTGTGCCCTGCTTGACAGCTTATTGGAGTTCATTGGATGGGACCCTTAAGGAAGTCTGCTTGTCTCTGCTGGACAGATTAGGGGATTCAGGTCCAAAGAGGCACAGAGAAGACTTTGCTGAAGGTTTTGCAGGCAGCATGGAGGAGCTGGTTTCTGCCCTCTGTGCTGTTGCTGCAGAGCATCCAGCCCGGCCCGCTGTCACCAGCCGGCTATCACCTCCCCACTGTACTCTGCTCTTCTGTACCATGGTATTTCCTGGGTGCCTCTTCTTCCTCAGATCCATTTCTCTTATTCTGATTTGTCTCTCCTCACTTTTTCTAATTTGAGGGACTAAAGAGATGTTTCACCACATCCTCCTCCTCCTGCCACAGACCAGTCATGGGGTACTGAATGTCACACCCAGCCCTAATTTGAGAATGGCTTATTCCCACTTGAAATAACAAGAAAGCTCTATTGACTTACTTTATTCACTTACAATGACACAGTTGTCCATGTTTCGGGCATCTTCCCGTGTGGAAGGATATCTTCCTGTCCTCTGTGGTATGGGTGTAGAGCACAGGGGTTACATCTACCTGTGATTGCTTGGCTTTCACAAGGTCAGAGACTTATTAACTTATTAACTACCATTGGTGATGGGTTTTGAGCATATCTCCTTGGCCACACATCCATATGCTTGTTCACTATCTCTCTGGTGAAGCAAGTAGGATCTGATCATTAGATTTCTTCTTTCTAGTTTTGACCAGCGAGGAATATTTCTGTTTGTTGGATCCTCAGAAGGAAACATCTTTATTATGAATGCCAATCCTTCAAGCTCATTTGAGATCCTAGGATTCGTAGGTATGACAGAATATGTATTAATTTAAAATGCCATTCACTGTATTTCAAATAATTTCAGGTTAGAAAAATAGAACTATAGCAAAATAATTATTTGTATTATGTTTTTAAAAAGAGAAACATTTAGATAACAGTCATTTAGGAGAATCCCCACATTATATGTAGAGGTATTTGCTGTGTTAGAGTTACCTGCTTATCTGATGCTAAAGAAATTTCTTGAATCAAGTATTGAGTGTGGCTGAATATTTCTGATGTATATTTTAAGGAGAAATAAGGATGGTTTCTCCCTGAAATATTTTAAATGATATTTAGATGTTTATTATTTATTTAAGAACTAATTCTTTTCTCTCTGGCTTTAAGTACCAAACATGTATATATTCCCTCAAAAACATTTTCTAAATTCACTCATGAATTTCTAAGAATATCAAGTGCCTAGTAAGAGCAAAATGCTAAATCTAGGCCTGTGGGAAATGAAAAGGTCAAGGAGACAACTTAGTGAGGGGAGAACAAAGCAAAGTTCTGCATTGGCGCAGAGGCAGAGCAATTAATTCTCCCAGGTGTGAGGGAAGGAGGTAAAGCTGTGTACAGGTATGGAGGTGAAGATGGTAAAGGGAGGGTTTTCCAAAGAAAAGTAGTGAGCTCTGAGGATTCCATAGGTGTGGGATGGGATGTATTAATATTACAGCTCAAGATAAAAAAAAATTTAATGAAGTCTGATGTAACAGGGAAATGGAAGAGTTTATTAGAAGGTGCCCATGACAATTAAGTGTAAAAGATGACAAAAGTCCCTGAATATCATTCCAAGGACTCTGGAATTTGTTCTGTGCTCAATGAGACATCATCAGAAATTTCAAGATGGGACTGACATGATTTGGCTTTGGCTTGGTCTTCAGAGGATGACTCAGGCATGCATGTGAAGGATATAGTAGAAAGAAAAGAGAATGGATTAGAGAAATGAATAAGGAAGCTGTAATAGTAGTCAAGACAAGAGATAACAATACTCGATCATAATGGCAGCTGGTGTTTATTGAGGGGTGCCTTGCTATGTGATAGCAAGTTTTCTATGGTGTGTGTTAACTCCATTAGCAACTCTTGTGAGATAGATGACTGTTGTTATTCACTTTTTATAGATGAGGCAATTGAGGCACAGCAAGGTTAAGTACTTGTTCAAGATCACACAGGTAGGTAGTGGAAGATTCAGGACTCAAAACTCAGAAATACCAACTTTAGGTCATGTGTACAATGCACAAACCCATGCAGTGTCTTGGAAAGAGAGAAGAGGAAACAACTCTGAGTGATGGGAATGGTAGGACTTGGTATTTGATTATATGTGAAAAGGAGGTGTGTTAGCTTCCCAGTCCTATAACAAATACCTGAGATAAATCAAGTTATAAGAGAAAAGGTTCATTTGGGCTCACAGTTTGGGAGGTTTCAGTCCATAGTCAGTCCCATAGCTTTTGGGCCTGTGGTGAGGCAGTACATTTTGGCCAAGAGCTGCTCACCTTAGGGTGTTTGGGAAGAAAAGGAAGACAGAGGAAAGAATTGGGGTCCCAATGTCCTCTTCAGGGCATGCCCCCAGCAACCTAACTTCCTTCCACTGAGCCCCACCTCCTAAAGATTCCACCCTTCCCAATCCCACCACAGGCTAGAAACCAGGACTTGACCCCAGAGTCTCTGGGGGAAACAAATACAAACCACAGCAGGAGAGACCTGCATTTACTCCAAACTTTCTAACCTAGATAGTGGAAGTTTGTGGTGTCATTAATTTGAAGAAGATAGGTTTTGAGGCTTCAATTCTGTATATTTGAAGCCAATAAGCAATTCATTTTGGGATATTTAGCATTAGTTTGGAGATAGAAATACACAGTTCAAGGCCTGATGATAGAATTCTGATCTTGAAAGCATGAACGTTGATTAGTGAAGCAAATCTGAATGTTTACTGGAGTCAAACAGGCAATCTCAATATGTCAATTAGATGGTACCTAGTGTGGTAGATCCTGTGACCAACCTCAGAGTGGACAGATACATGCTGCCTAAGTATCCCACTTCTTAACATCTTTCCTTGGCCAGTGGGTGGGATGAGAAACTGGGAATGGAACACTAGTCTGTTTTGCATTGAAGGTGTGGACAGAGGAAGAGGAGGCAGTGGAGAAAACTGAGGCTGGGTCAGAGTAATGAGAAACAGCCCTGCCCCACCAAAAAGCATGAGGAAGGTGGGCTGGGTGAAGGTACAGCTGTGACTGGTGTGAGTGCTGCAAGGATGATCTGCAGGGGACCTCTGAGAGACAAAGAGGTCAGGGAGGGACTAGAGGTAAGAAAATGGAGTGATTAAATGTCAAGACTATTTTAGGAAGTTTACCCAGGATGGAAGAATCAGATACCAAACTGAAGGGAAGCAGAGTTGAAGGACAGTTCTTATCAGAAGACAGAGCAGAATAGAAGGAGACTTGGGGACACAAGACCAAAGAAGTGATTGAGCTTGGTGGGTGTGGGGGTGCCACTGTGGCACACACCTGTGATTTCAGCAACTCAGGAGGCTGAGACAAGAGGATTTCAGGCTCAAGGTCAGCCTAAGCAACATAGCAAGATCCTGTCTCAAAATTAAAAATAAAAAAGGCTGGGAGTATAGCTCAGTGGGGTATAGCTCATTGAAGGGGCTCCCCTGGGTTCAATCCCTACCACAGACAAACAAGAGGTGATTGATAGTGCAAGGTCCAATTGGGTTTGGAGGGGTAGTCTCAAAATCACAGATGGAGCCTGAGATTGATTCCTGCCTCATTATGGAAATAAAGGAGGAGGAACGAAACAGCAAGAAGATGAGAGAGTCAGGATAAGAATCTTGAGGCTGAGTTTGATTGAGATGGCCTGTTGAAGAACAGGTAAGGGCATGCATCACCTGCACATCTGGGGAAGGGGCTGAAAAGGGGGACAGCTGCAGTATCACCCCTCCGAGATGGAGAGGTAAGTGTGGAGTGAACCCACAGTGGGCTGCAGGCACAATATGCCTTGCTGATGTACAGACGCAAAGAACACCAGTGCCTGAGCTCATCCAATATTTAGAGTGGGCAAACTAGGCTGGGGCTGTAGCCCAGGGTAGAGTGCTTGCCTTGCATGTGTGAGGCACTGGGTTGGATCCTCAGCACCACATAAAAATAAATAAAGATATTTGTCCATCTACAACTTAAAAAGTTAAAAATAGAGTGGGCAAACTGGCTGGAGTGCCTGTGCCAGGGCACAGGACACACAGGGGGCAGATGGGTAGAGATGATAGACTCTGGAAGCCACCCCGGATGGGAAAGAAGCTAAACCAAGCTGGGGGCACTCTGCTGATCTAGATATAATCAGGGAAGATCTTCCATCAGTTCATCAAAAATGTTTTTTTAAAAGGTGAGCATCTTTTTTTTAATATTTACTTTTTAGGTGTGGATGGACACAACACAATGCTTTTATTTTTAATGTGGTGCTGAGGATCGAATCCGGGCCCTGCCCGTGCTAGGCGAGCCCTCTACTGCTGAGCCACAATCCTAGCCCCATCAAAAATGTTCTTGTCACTTATGTTTAAAAGTCACTGGATATACTGGTAAATAAATTTGGTTCTAAAGTTAGTATAAAGGCAAGTCTATAATGTGATATCATAATTGGGGATGGTAAGAAGTTCTGACCACAGGAGCATCGATTTCTATTTGCTTTCAGAGGTGAGCAAGGATATTCTGCAAATATCCACGGTGTCTCTTTTGGAAGTAGACGTGGTACAAGTATTGGTGCTTTCTTCACTTCCAGAAGCAGAAAAAAGCAGGTTGGAATTATTTACTGTGCCCAAAATACTACCAACAGGTAAAGAAAAACCGACAACCCAACCTATTCTATCTTTGACTCAGCAAAAGTGTTCTTATAGTTGTTTTGGGGTCTTTTTTTTTTCTCCTAATTACATCATTTGTGAAGAGGTAAAATGGCTATTTTTTGTGCATCTTTACAAAGTTAAACTGATGTGACTGTGGAACAACCTGAAATGTGCATTTCCCTCTAGACCTTGTAACTCATGAGTCTGCTTTATTAGCAAAGAAAAGAAAAAGGATCAAATGACACTATGTCATTTTGTGATGTCTCTTGTTTTTGTAGCTCTATAAACATATATAGTTAAATTCAGACTCTTTACAGTATAGTTACCTTCGCTGATAATTTTTTTTAAAGAGAGAGTGAGAGAGGCAGAGAGAGAAAGAGAGAGTGAGAATTTTAATATTTATTTTTTAGTTATCGGCGGACACAACATCTTTGTATGTGGTGCTGAGAATCGAACCCCGGCCGCACGCATGCCAGGCGAGAGCGCTACCGCTTGAGCCACATCCCCAGCCCAATAAAAATTATTTTTTAAAACAACAAAAAAGTTTTACTTCATCTTCTCATAGTTCCAAGAGCATTTTCTACTATGAGTTTATATTTGTATGCCATTTAGAATAGTGTCTGAGATACACAAAATATTCCATAAGGGCTTGAGAAATAAAATAAAATACAGAGATAGTCTTTGCTTATACACTAATATACCCCTACTTACAAAATTCAGATTTATTGATGTCTCACTAATAAATTACAAAGAAAGTTATCTGGGTGAAAAATTATGAGAAAATAGATACTTTATTTGTTTTAGATGACAAATATATTTGGGTAGCAATTTTACAAATGATTATAGAGTATAAGAGAAAATCTCAAAGAATATTTTGTTTTAATTAGGAATCTCTATACTATGTACGTTTATTTTATTTTTAAAATTTATTTATCTATTTATTTTTGGGTGCTGGAGATTGAACCCATGGCACTTTAACACCGAGCTACATCCTCAGCCCTTTTTATTTTGAGACAGGTTCTCACTAAGCTGCTTAGGGTCTTGCTAATTTAGAGACTGGCCTCAAACTTGTGATCCTCCTGCCTCAGCCTCCTGAGTTGCTAGGATTACAGGGTGTGCCACCCTACATGGCTCATATATTTATTTACTGATGTGTCTTTAAGTTAATTGATAAAATTAACTAAGACCAGCAAAAGAGATTTTACTCATCAGTCATCAGTATTTTTAGTATAGATAAATTGTTTTAAAATCATTTTCATAAATGAATAGCCTCTGCAATATTAAGTGAGCATTTAAAACTTTTATTTTGCTTTTCATAATTGTTAATAATGATAAAGAATAAAATCAATATATGGTATAAATCAGCTCTCTTCTTCCTTAAATCCTATAGTTTCTGAAAGCTTCACTGATGAAAGGGGGAAACTGAAAGAGGAGCTGATTCATTTGAACCTGTATGAGATGGAGCACACTCTGTCCTCTGCAGTCTTGGACTTTCAAAGTAACCAAATATATGGCTTCTGTAATCAAGCACCATACATCTGTAGCTATCTTCTTCCTGAAAAAGTATGCCAAAACTCTAGCATGCTATCACTCACCTTAGCAATCAACATTGACAATGTGCTATTTAGACGTGATCCTCTTGTCTGCTTTAAAAGAATAGTTCAGTTAATAAAAGGCTTTATTGTATTAATACACTGCCCTTGAATTAGATAATATTGGTGTTACTTGTTAATCCAGCATAAAATACCTCTGAGCAAGCTCACACTTGTGCTGTATATGTCACACTTGCCAGATAACCCAATGAAGATGACCCAATATTGGGTTAGTTGCTTAAAAAAATCTAGCATTAGAAAATCTACTCCATAGATGCCAAGGGCTAGAGGATGGGTAATTTTCAGTGGAACTCGGTGCCTGATCTGTAAGCAAAATAACTGAACTATGTTCCTAACATCCTTTCATCACTCTCTTTGAACTTCTTCCATGTTGTGTCACCTTCTGCTCTGCACACTGTCCCAGTGACCCTCTGCTTGCTGCCCCTTAGCTATTCAGTGTCCCACTGAATGGGTCCCAAGAGTATCTCCCGCCTCTCTCAATTCAATCAAAGCCCTTCTGTCTCAGAGTAGACAGCATTGGACATAGAAATTGCAAGAAGAAAGAAATGGTTCATGGAAAAGGGAATTCAAGAAAATTTCATGAGCAATATTTGAACTGGACTTTGAAGAACAGGTCAGATTAAGACGTGGAGAAGTAATATGAGCTGTCTAGGGGTAGATGCTGATATAAGGAGATGGGCAGGACTGGCGGGGATAGGGTGGAAAGGGACATTTCAGACCAAAGAAGGACATGTGAAAGGCCTGGGGGGAATGCAAGAGACACATAGGAGGTATAGCCACTACCTTATTTTATTCATGTATTTATACCAGGGATTGAACCCAGGCATGCTTAACCACTGAACCACATCACCAGCCCCCACCGCCCCCGCACCTTTTTTTAAATTTTATTTAGAGACAGGGTCTTGCTAAGTTGCTTAGGGCCTTGCTAAGTTGCTGAGGCTGGCTTTGAACTCACAATCCTCCTGTCTCAACCTCCTGAGCCACTGGGATTATAGATATGTGCCATCACTTCTGGCCTCAACTACCTTATTTTGACTTTTACTAGGATTTATAAAAATTATTGGCAAAAATAAAGATTGTCAGTGTCAGCTGAATCTTTAGAAGCAGACTACATATGAAGACTTTCCTTAGCTAGCAAAACAAACTTTTTTTTGCAAACAAAGTATGTGTTACATGGTAGGTACAAACATGAGCACCTACTTTATCCCATACTAATTCATTTCTAAGAACAGCATTTGTGATTTAAATATGAGTATGTATGCAAAATGCACATCTGTAAACATGAATTTGCTGTTCATCTAATCTTTTCTATAATATGGTTCTTTTCTTTGATTAGCAGAAAGATACCAAGGTTTGTATTCTTAAGCCACACCAAAAAGTGCAAAGCAAGCATTATGGAACTGGAATGCTCTATCTATCTTGGCATGGATTGTGGCTCATAACAATAGCTAAATGTGGAATTCTGTGTATCCGAGATATTTATACTTTGGTAAGCTCCTTAAAAAAAAGTATGCAGTGTGTATATTGATTTCAGATAACTAACAAAAGTCCTTAGAAGACAAACCAGAACTTTTCCTTACATTCATTGACTCAACTTTTTCTTATCACTGATGGAATTAATGACTTTGACTTTTTTTTTTCTTAGTACCAAGGATTGAACCCAGAGGTGCTTAACCACTAAGCCACATCCTCAGCACTTTTTATTTTTTATTTTGAGGCAAGGCCTCTCCAAGTTGCTTAGGACCTTGCTGAATTGGTGATCTTTGAATTTATGATCTTCCTGCCTTGGCCTCCCAAGCTGCTGGGATTACAGGTGTGCATCACCACACCTGGTGACTTTGCCATTTTTACAAGTGTCTTGATATACCCTGGTTTGAATCTTGAAGGGAAGAAACTCCCACCAGGAAAAAGAGATCTGCAAACATAGAGCACTAGGCAGGGCACTACCTAACTCTGCAATCAGCTAGCTGTGTCTTAGAAATTCACTGAGCTCAAAGAAGTTCAGGTGCTCAGCCAGGAAATCAGGAAAGTCTCAAGGCTCTGCTATCGGTAGTGGGGGGAACTGTTTTAGAAATGGTGAATTACTCGGCAAACATGCTACCCCCTGGCTTGAAGAGCCTTGACTGGCTTGCTGCTGCCCCACTGTCCCTCCGCACTGGAATTGCACAAGGGAGCAGGGTTGGCCCTGATTCAGTCCTCCACCATCACTTGCAAACTCAATCACCACCACTACTATTTTTGATTTCCATTGTCCTTAGACCTCTGAAAAGGTGAAAGTAGTTGCCTTTCCCCAAAAGGTAGGGGATATTTTTCTAGGTTTTGGGACTGTGATTTTAAGGAATGATTTGCAAACTGCTACACTGTCAACTAGTGAAACAAGAGTAATGTATGGTATATCTGACAGTGGCATGACATGGCAAGATATCAAGATGTTCTGAGTGACTGTATTGACTGTTTTGAATAAGGTCATCCACGGCAGTACTAGAACTAAAAAATAAATATTAAAAATTCTCTCTCTCTCTCTCTCTCTCTCTCTCTCTCCTCTCTCACTCTCTCTAAAAAAATATGGAATATTAAGCAGCTATGATACAGAATGAGGAGATCGTTACATAAGAACATGGAAAATATTCCAATATATATTGATCATTAAGGGGAAAAGCAACCTTGTATATATACATATTATAATTTATGTAAGAAAAATTCATATTGCATAAAAATCTGTTTGTATACATGTAAAAAAACTCTGAAAGAATATTGATGGTTCTTGTTACATTGATTGCCTTTGGAAGGAGGTATTGGGACATGGGGATAGGAGGGAGATTCCATGTCATACACTTACAGTTTTAAAATTTTTGAACTATTGCCTATTCAAGAAATTAAATGAAAAATGGATCATTCTTGAGAAATAGCATGAAAAATCATAGTTTTCAGACAGGGAGCTTAAACAGTTGTTCTGTGTGACACATTGGTGGGTTGTGTGTGTGTTGTTTTTGGATTTTTTTTTCCCAATTGGTTTAATGAGCATCCTCCAAGGGCTATTGTGTATCTTCCAGCTTCTCACCCTCTCTCCTGGGTGCTCAACTGCTTTGCACATCAATGGAACCTGCCTGACTGTATTGACTATTTTGAAGGCTTCTAAATTTGCCACCTCTGCTTGCTCAAGGCCCCACCCCTGCCTGACTCCATAGCCTTCAGCAAGTTCCTTCACTTCCCAATGCCTCATCGCCAATCATAAATCTGTGACAATAATATCTCTCCTTCCACCCTACTGGGAGAATAAATTAGTGCTAATAAATGAGTTTAAACTAGGGAGACATTACTATGAACTACATCCATACCAACTGAAGTGCTATTAGCAAATAGAAAAAGATTTACCCACAGGCTGAAGTACATGTAAGCCTGTTAGGAAAGCCACATGTAGAAGTGCATTTCTAATTTCTCCACTTTGTTCCTAAAACTATTGAGGAAACATTTGCTCGGTGTCGGAGTCATTCTCATCAGGCGCATGGGATTCAGTCCATGAGAATTTCAATGGATGGACAAAGTATTCTGGTGAATGGGAAAGATGACGGCACCCTGGTTTACCTAAAATGGAAGTACGTATGGTATATAGTAAGCAATCCATTTGGTATGATGTTTTAAAATATGGATTTTATTATTAAGTACAGCAAGGCCAATGTAAAGGAATTTGGCTGCTATTGCAAAGATAGTCTCTTATGCTCACAGATTCCTAGAAGAAAGGGCACACCATGCTATAAGGCCATGCAGGAAGCACAAGGGTGGGCCAGGAGGCTGAGGGAGTGGAGAAAGGTGGGCAAGAGCCTTGGTTTCCAAAGTAAGAATCAGGCAGGTTTGGGACAGGCTAGTTTGAATAATATCAGCAGGTGCTGGGACCTAATAGCTGCCTCTAGGTGTCTGGGACTTGGTACTGGGGCTATTAGGAAAGGGAAATGATGACCCTGAGTGTGAGAGCCCCTGAGGGGGTGGCTGGGCTGTGGTGTCTACATCTGAAAGGCCTACTCCTGGCTAGTGGTTACTATCTCCAGGAATTAGATAGCCCTGGAAGAGGTATTCCCCAACAGGGTAATCAAGGCCCCAGATATCAAAGCATTAAAATTCAAAACATAAAAATGGCATAATTAGGCAGCCAGGTGCAGTGGTGCATACCTGTAATCTTAGCAGCTCGGGAAGCTGAGGCAGTAGGATTGCAAGTTCAAAGCCAGCCTCAGCAAAAGCAAAATGCTAAAGCAACTCAGTGACAGCCTGTCTCTAAATAAAATACAAAATAGGGCTGAGGATGTGGCTCAGGGAATCAGTGTCCCTGAGTTCAATCCCAAGTACCGAAAACTAAAATAAATTAATAAAAAAATAAAATAAAATAAATAAATAAAGGTATAGTTTTATTTAGATGACTTTAAAAACTCCTACTTGTCTCCCAAGAAACCTCACACGTGTGTATGTACACATACAAACACATTTACTTATCTTGCTTAGATGATATTAAATTATATAGAGTTAATTTGTTTATATTCAAGTTAAAATTCTAAATAAATATTACCCAAACATATGGATGATGACCAGGGGGTAGAAAACATGAAGTTGACACAAAAAAGACAGACTGGACTTTAAATGTTGCCTTGTTAGATCTGCTAATGGACATCATTCATTAATGTGCCATTGATCCTCATGATTAAAACTGTAATAAAACATAGTCTTTTGTGGCAACATTGTGAAATGTTAACTATTGCAGAAGTTTGTATCATAACACTTTTGGTAGCCATTTATTTCAAGAGTTCATTTGAAGACTGTGTCTTCATGACCATTTTGTACATGGAAACCTAAGTAAAACATAACTTGTATCTTACTAAATGTTAAGTCCCACCAGGCCCATGTGCTTGTAATTTCTGTGGTTTGGGAGGCTGAGGCAGGGGGATTGCAGGTTCAAAGCCAGACTTAGCAACTTAGCGAGATCCTGAGCAACTTATTGAGACCCTGTCTCAAAATAAATATAAAAAGGGTTGGGGATGTGGCTCAGTGGTTAAGAGCCCCTGGGTTCAATCCCTGTGTTAAAAAAAAAAAAATCCTAACGTATCCTTTATAGTCAGTGGGCAACAGCAGAGGGGTGTTCCCACTGTTCATAGAGGGAAGCTTCCATCTATCAGTCATCACCTGAGCTCTGGCTCAGAACACAGCTGGGTCTGAAACTTTAGTCCAGGATTAATGAGCTTATGACCTTAGGCATGTGACATCTCCTCGAAGTCATCTATAAAAAATGTGACTCGAGGAAGGGTCTGTAGCTTCTACAAGATTGCTAGAAGTAGATGTTCTTGGGCCCATCTAGACTTTCTGAATCAACAGAGTCTGCAGATGCACCCAGGTATGCATTTTTCACAAGCCCTCAGGGTGAAGCTGACTTGCCCTGATGTGCTGCAGAAGTAATCCCCCACCCACCCAGGGAGTGGGCTCTGAGGGCCCAGAATGGTAACGTGATATAAGTGGAGCAGTGCAGCACCTGGTGCTTTCTGAGGGCTCAGCAGATACAGTGGCTGTTCTGTGCAATGGCCAGGGCAGGCTCAAGGGCCATGATGGGTGAGGTGATAGTGATAGGGAAAACATGAGGAAAAGTCACCCGAGAGAGGTCAAGAGACTTTTGTTCTGGAGCCTGCTGAAAGGCTTCTCCTCTAAGGAGTGGAGTCCTACTTACTACAGGACACTGTGGAGAATTATCTATGTTTCTTTGTGCCGAGATGATTTGGTATCTAGAAATAACATTGCTAAATATGAATTTTTAAAATTGTGATATTGTAACCTATGTGTTTTCTTTCTTCTTAATATAGGCACACTGGAGGAATTTATGGTGATGAAAGTATTGATTATTTACAGAAACTACTTACATTTCTGAGCAAGACCATAGCAGAGGAGAATTATTATTTAAGCTCTCCAAGAGTTTCTTTAGATTTGGGACATGACTTTAAATATTCAGTTGAGTTCCTACTAGCTTGCTTGCTTGTTTCTTTCTTTGTAAATCATATAGAACTCTTCTATGTTTGCTTTCATAATGTTGACATTCCATTTAGGGACTGAATAAATAAACAGGAAAAAGTTAGGGCATGATAAGTGCTATTCAGTGAATAAAAAGAGGTTAGTATGATAGTGTTTGGCTAGCTAGCTTCTTCTCCAAGGAAAGACCTTTAAGCTGAGATCTGCACTGGAGGAGGGGCCAGGGACTGGGGGACAGCAGACCTCTGTGTAGAGGAGCAGAGCTTGGCATGAGGTGTGAGGACCTACAAAAAGTTTATGCCATTCAAGTGAGCAAGGGAGAAAGTAGTAAGAAAAGAGGTCCTTGGGGGCAGGGGGGTGGCGAGACCAGGTGAGGAAGCCCTTGTAAGCCAGGTAGAGTGTGATTTATTTTGCATGTAGTGAGAATCTATTGAAGTGTTCTAAGCAGAGGATTAACAAAGACCACCTTTACATTTTTTGAAATGATTAATTGCCTCTGCAAGGAGGTTTCCTGTAGGAGACAAGGATGGAAGTGGGGAAATTGCTCAGGAGGCCATGTAGGGGTCCAGTTAGCAGTGATGGCATAGAGGAGAGAAGTGATAGATTCTAGTCAGTTTCAGAAGTAGAGTTGATGGAACTCACCAAGGGGCTAGACTTAGGAGAAAAGAAAGGACCCAAGGACAAGTCAGATTATTTCCTTTGAACAATTATGTAGAAGATGGTACCATTCATGGGAATGGGGCAGACTGTGGGGAAGGCAGCAGCTGTAGGGAGAAAGATGGAGCTTGAGAAGCCTGTTCAACGCGTGAGTGGAGATGCCAAGCAGGCTGTTGGATAGATGAGCCTTGAGTTCTCAGGAGAGGCCGGGACTGGAGATGTCAATTGAGGGTCAAGGCATGTGGGTGGAATTAAAAGCCAAAAAACTAGGTCAAAGTCATGGGAAATGAATGGAGAGAAGCACAAGAGACCAGACAGGAGCAACTCCTAGAAAGTCAAGCCAAGGGAAGAGTACAGGGAAGCAAAGGAGAACGAGGGGGTGGCTAGTGAAGTCACAGAAGAACCAGGAGGGACAAATTTTGCTAAAAAGAGGAGCATGAAAAGGGGGTGACAGTCAAAAGGAAGCATGCCTGTCATTCAAGAGTAGTTTCCTAAGAGATTATCTCTGGATACTGTTGGAAGAGATCCAATAGAAAGGAGAAATGGATGCTACAGGAAGATGGCAGGTAGAAAGTATAAAGACCTCAAGGAAGAGAAGAGGAGGATTGTAAGAACAGATGGCAGAGCCTGAGAACACATGGAACCACAGTAAAAGGAAGGAGACAAGAGCGATGTGGTAACCCTGTGACCTGGGTGATTATTTCTGCCTTCAGTAACTTTCTCAGTCACTTGTAAAGTAGCAGTTAGACTAAAGCAAGGTGTCACAAAGGTGTTATTTCACATACACTTCCTATTTTTTGTCTTTAGAATGTTTTAATTTCTGTAAATAAGGACAGACTGGTAGGAATTAAATGAATAAAACGTAGCATCTTAGTCAAGTAAATGTCTAGTTTTTTAATGCAACAAATGCAAATGGATTGGATGCAGTTCTATGAAGTAAACTGGAAGGAGAAGAACTCAATGAGTTTTTAATATAAGAAACGTCTATCTTCTTCTAAGATTGACTCATCACAAGAAGAATTAGCCACTGAGGAGAGTAAGAAGGAAATTCCCTGGATACAATGGAAAAGCCAAGAGGTATTTATAAAATGTTGGACAGGTTTGAAATAATGCTCTGCGGTGTGCAAATAGATTAGGTTCTAAAAGAAACCTGGTGGAAAGAAGACTGAATGAGACACCACTTGACAGGGTGTTGTATCACTGCAAGTGTAACTTTCCTAAACACCAAGAGACCCCTAAACATAGCCCAGTCTTTTAGATTAAGTTCATGAGCTTTAGGGACTTGGCTAATATGAAACCTGACAAAAGTGTCCAGGTAAGCTAAAACAGAATGAACTGTGGTGCCCCATTTCCATGGAAGTTTTTGGGGAGTGCCCACCTTGAAGCAATGGGGTGGGCTTCTAGTGTCATAAAAGAGACTTAGGCAATGAGCAAAGGGTAGATCTTATCTGAATTCAGCCTGCTTGTCAATTTTCACTCAAGTTCCCAAAGAGCCCATCACTTTTCCTTGGTCAATTAGTCACTATTTAATTTTTCACTATTTAATTATTTTCTTTCCATTGGCATCAGCTTTGAGATGCTTCAACAGTCCCTTCATAGTACAGTTAGATTTAAGCAAAGTGTCACAATGGCTTTATTTCATGGATGTGTTTATTATTCGTCTGGTAGTGTTTTATTTCTCTTTCTAGAGAAGGGCCATCTACCTATCTATCTAAGCATGTATCATTTTTCCCCCTACCATTTCTCTTGCTTTGTTGAGTGATGTTCTTGCTCCATTTCAGGCAGTCGAAAAGGAAATTAAAATGTTTTCCCAGAAAAGGAAAGAGATAAGAAGAGGAATCAAAGAACTTGCTAAAACTGTAAGTGCTGTGATTTCCTACACTAATCCACTTGACCTATTGTCTAAGATCACTTTTCAAACTTCATTTTGTCTAGCACAATAGGAAGCCACACCCTTTTTTTCCTCTGCTTACAAGCTGAAGTTTCTGGGGTACTTTGACAGTTGAATTTTTCCCATATTACACTCTATCTAAATAGTGTCTTCCCCAAATGCCCTATTTTACATGATATTTTCATACTTATTTTTATCAAAGTTATACATTTACATATTTGTAAGTTAGATAACAAGTAACATAATCAAAAATGAGCAGCCTCTGTCCTGCTTCTCCCTGCTCTGATTCCTGTACTTCTGAGGTAGCTGTTTTTAATTTTTTCCACTTTTTCTTTTGGCTCTTTACCTCCAGGTTTCTAAATGGCCATCTTAATACTGTTGTTTCTTGAGATTTCAATTTGGATGCTAACTATGAGCTTGCTAGTATAAAAGAAGGTGGATTCTATTATACACACACATACCCCCCATACAGATCAATCCAGCTCAGTATACACACTATTACAGTTATGTAAATCTTCAAACATGAGCATGAGTTATAATGTATATTATGATTACATATCTATTTTTTCAACTTTTTCTTGGAATTGCCTTTTTTTTTGGATTAAGCCTATGCACTTATTACCTATTTAAACTCCTGATATGCTAAAAAAAACAAACCAAAACAAAACAAAAACTCTTCTCAATACAAATACCTGAGGTAATCAATCAGATGATGGTATGCTCTTATTTTTTTCAAACTCCCTTCTACAGCTTTCCATCTTCTGGGTCCAGTCTAAGCCCCTTGCTCTCAAGGCCAGGCACTCTCAAAGCCATCTTCCTGGAAAATTCTTATCTGCCTCCTGAGTTGGAAGCCCTATTTCCTGGGTCCTGAGTGTTTTTGTTTTTGTTTTTGTTTTGTTTTTTTCCTTGGCATGCATCTTCCAGTAGTTTCCTCAGCAGGACCTCTGTTCCAGGCTTGGGAACATACTTCAGAGCAGAACTGTGCTTCTTGGATGCCATTCAAATGTAATCCAGCATGAATAGTGGCTGTCCCTAGAGATGCACTGTGCTTTGGTGCTGTTCTTGAAAAAACATACATGTGAAAAATATTGTGTGAAATTTGGTTTTTCTTAAAATGTCTTTATCATCCTGCTCTCATATTTCTTCAGTGGTTTGCAAAGGTGCACAGTAATTTCCCCTCAAAATTTTGAAGGCCTACTCCATTGTCTCCTGACTTATAGTGTTTGCTTTAGAGAGTCTAGTGCCTTTTTTATTCCCAGTTCTTTGTAGGCAATAAGATTTTTATCTCTGGAAACTCATAGGGTCCTCTTTTTATCCTGATGTTTAGAAATTTCAAGATTATGAATCTCGACATGTTGATGGATTTTCTAGGTTTGCTGGTGTAGATATATATAAACTGTGCTACCATTTCCGCCCATTTCCACCATGCTCTGAACCCCCTAAAGGCTGGCCTTTCTGGCAGCAAGTATGCCCTCTTTTGCCATTTGACTTCCACTTGGGAAGTGGCAAGGTATGGTAACTATATGAGACTGGAGGGCAGGAGACTAAAGTCAGAGTTCTTATTTTCTCATAGGTTATGAGTTGGCAGTGACTACCAGCCCTCTCCTGAAGGGCTAAGTTCCAGTAACTACTTCCATGCAAGGAGACGGCTAGGCAAAATGCAGCAGCTGGCTATCCTCAGAGAAATCTAGATATGTTGTTAGGAAAGGGACCTTATGAGGATCAGAAACAACAAATTGCATATGATCCTGGTAATGCCGCAGTCTGGCTGGGCACAATTCAGGAACTACTTGTCAAAAGAAACGAACTTTATTTTTAGAACCACACACCTGCACCACACAGCTCCTCAGGAAAAACCCTCAGAGCCCAACTGCCACCACCAGCTTCTCACAAGCCTCTCAACCTCCCCCTCTCCTCCTGCTCTTGAGGCCGATTGGCTGGGTTGCATGGGCAGAGCCAAGAAAAGTCCCCCAATGAGCAGCTCCGTAGTCTGAAAGGGCAGGGAAACAGCCCAATGAGCATCACCGCAGAGGAGCCAATCAGCTAGAAGTTGCTGGGGCCGCTGTGAGCCAATCATCAACTGGCAGTCTGAAGTTTGCTGGCAGCTGGAAGTTTGCTGGGGCCCCTTTGGCTGTGGCCCTCAACACTTCCAACCCTGGCCTTTCAGACAAGGAACATGATAGCTTCCCACAGGTGCTAGCTCAGGATGCTTTATGGTATGTTGCTAGTTTCTGTACCCTGCCACATCTATTTTAAAAGTGCCTCTCTTTAATCCTCCCATTTGAATGTATCCTCCAAGTCCTACCAGGCGCCTAGGTTTTTGGTTTTCTTTTCCCTTTTAAATGCTAGACATTGGTCAGTCCTTTTAATAGGAAAACTTTATCTTTCAGTACCAGGAAATGTTCTAAAATTATTGCTTTGGTAGTTTCCTCCCCATTTTCTTTATGTCCCTGATTACTGATGAGGTCAGCACCTTTTCATGACTCTAAAGACTGAATCCTCTGTTCATGCCTTGCACATTTTGCTATTGTGTTGTTGGCCTTCTTGTTCTTGATTTTAGGAATTCTTTATTTTAAATGTATATATATGATCATTAGGATTAGCTACCCTGTGGTAACAAATAAACACAAAAAGTATAATGGCATAGAAGAATGAGAAGTTTATTTCATCCTCATGTAACAGTCTTGGGTGACCCTTCAGGTTGGCAGCTGCTCTGTTCCATGTAGTCATTCAGAGACCCAGGCTGCTGGAGACCCTGCTGTATTTAGCATGTAATTTCTAAGGCTGTCTTGCTTTATCTTAACTTGATCAGGCAAAAAGGAAAAAAGAGCATGGAGGTGTACATGGGGAAAATCTAGAGGTAGTCATTATTAGGCTGAACTGCTTAAAACTACAATTTTATATAGTTCAACCTACAAATATTTTCTGTGAAAATATGTGGTTCAATCTACAAAAATGTTTACTGTCTTGTCTCTTAACCTTTCATAATGTGCCTTTTATTAATACAAAGTTTAAAAATTATGGCATGGTCTGGGTGTATGGATCATTTTCTATTTAGCTTTATATTTTTTGTGTCTGACTTAAAAAAGCCTTCCCAAGCCTGGGTATGGTAATGTGTGCCAGAATTCCTACCTACTCAGGAGGCTGATGCAGGAAGATGGTTTGAGCCCAGAAGCTGGAGATCAATCTGGGAAGCATAAGTAAGACCCTATTAAAAGACAAAAAAGACTTCCAAAGTCTCACTTATTTCCTTCTGATGCTCCTTTACTTACTCATATGATTTATTTTTGCAGATAGTATATGAGGTCTGGTTCTAACTTGATTTTTTTTTCAAGTAAATAGCCCATCTCCCCAAAATTTTTTAACTGAATGTGCCATTCTTTTGCCACTGATTTGCAGTGACTTCTTTCTAAATCACTGGATTCCCAAGTGTACAGGAGTATCTCTGGATTCTCTTTTTCATTTTTTTTTTCTTTGTGATTCTGGGGATTAAACCCAGGGGCGTTCAACCACTGAGATAAATCCCCATTTCTTTTTATTTTTTTATTTTGAGACAGGGTCTTGCTAAGGTTGCGCAGGCTGGCCTTGAACTTTCAATCCTTCTACCTCAGCCTTTCAAGTTGCTGGGATCACTGGTATGCGCCACTATGCCCAGCTTGTTTCTGGATTCTGTATTCTGAGACTGATTGATCTTTTCCTGAGCCAATACTAAAACATTTTAATTATTTTAATTTTATAATATGATTTTATATCTTGAGAGTAATTATCTTTTTGCTCTATTTTTTAAATGGATTTTTATGCATATTTATTTTCCACTTGAATTTTAAAACTAGCTTGTGATGAGCTTGTTTATTTTGGGTGTTTTAGTTATTAGATAAATGAATTTCTAAGGATAAAACCTTAACACTTTAATAACCACAATAAGTCTATAAAGTGACTCTTTACTCAGTAGTATATTTAGATAAACAGAACATCTATTTTTTTATTGGTTGCCATCTACAATTCTTGTCATCATCCTTTCTTACTTGAAAATTTAGGTTCTGAATATGATGGAAGAAAATGAGAAACTGGATAATATTGCAAAATTAGAGCAACAGGAGTTCGGCCTGGATCTTGAGGAACTGGAAAGGCTCCATGAAGAAAGTGAAGAGGAGGTGGCCAAGGTAGGGAAAGAGTTCATCTAAGCATCCATGTTAGCCTACCTGAGCTCTTGGCTTTTGAGGAGATACCAGCCCTGGATTGTATGTGATAGGGATCCAGAAGAATGCTAGCAAATGGCACCCTAAACCCAGCTAGCTTTCCACATGTTGTGGGAGAGTTAGTGACACCTACCACTGAGGGATCCCAGTCCTAAACAGAGGAGGCTACTAGTCAGCCCCATCCTGGATCTCAACAATAGGGAGGAGACCAAAGCCCAACAGTGATTATCTGAACATGGCCCCAGGGAGTGGAATAGTTAACTAGATAGCCCAGCAGTGGGGAGAGGAAGGCTGAGGGGCAGGGGTCTCACAGCTTCTGACAACAGATATGCCAAAATGGCTATATAAATCATTAAGTCAGGGGATCAGAATAAAAAATAAATGAAATGCAAATTAATGCAATTAAAAAGTACATAATAGGGGCTGGGGTTGTGGCTCAGCAGTAGAGTGCTTACCTAGCAGGTGCAAGGCCCTGGGTTTGATCCTCAGCACCACATAAAAATAAACAAAATAAAGATACTGTATCCAACTACAACTATTTTTTTAAAGTACATAATAAAAAATAAAAGAAATAACAGAAAGACATTTTGGAGGAGGGCACTGGGAATTGAACTCAAGGATGCTCTACCTCTGAGCTATATCTCCATCCCTTTTCATTTTTTATTTTGAGACAGGGCCTTGCTAAGTTGCCCAGGCTGGACTTGAACTTGTGATCTTCCTGCCTCAGCATCCCAAGTCACTGGGATTATAGGCATATGCTACTGCACCTAGCTAAAAGGACATTTTTAAGTCTTAGAAATACTATTCTTAGCTAGTTTATTAATCAACTTGCCAACCAAGTGAGATGCAAACAAAAGGTCTGGAGAAGATCTTTAGAACTAAGGGCTATGGGTTTCATGGTCATACCAGGTCTTTTCGAAAACTCCATTAAAATAGGGATATCTAATTACTTACCTGTTAAGTGATATCAGCAGATAAAACTAATTAAAGTAGGACATTTGATTCTAAATGGATAAATGTAAGTTACCTGATCTCCAAGAGTAAGTGGTAGATTTTTTTATTGTGGACATCAGTAGTATGGGAACTATATACAATAAAGACTCCCAGAGGTCACTGGCACTTCAAATATGTGTTGGAAAGAATTAAGCTGGCTTTTAGATCTCTGGTAATTCAGAGATATTTGTGGTGGGGCCATCCTATGTATTGGAGATGTTTAGTAACATCTCCAGCCTCTGTCTACAAGACAGGAGCATCTCATACCTCCAGTAATAAAAATTTTAAAATATCTCCAGAGATCTAAAAGCCATCTTAATTCATAATATGAATTTCAAACTCCTCTGAGAAAAGGTAGACTTGGCACAGTAGTGTCGCTTCCTGGCTATTCCAACCAGCCAGGTCTGTGAGCATCAGTAGTCCAGCTCCCCTGGGTGAGGGATCTGTCCTCAGAACCCCCTGTGCTCATGGGTGTGACATGGCTGCCCTTGGAGGCATTTGTGTTGCCACCCCAGTCTTCAGGGAAGGGAATACAGCCTACAGATGTACTCTTCAGGAACTGTTTTCAGGGGCACGGCTTGCACTCCAGATGTTCATCTCCAGGCAATGTAGCTCAAAAAGTGTTGGGGAAAGATAATCAAACTGTCCCACCTCAAACATAGCCATGACTTACCTTGGTAGTGCATTTACGATAAGATTATTTTGTTCTAAGAGGCCACACTTTCATTTTTAACTTTTCCCTTCATCCATGTGCTTCAAGATAAGAAAGGATGTAGAGATGCACAATCTAGCCAAGGGCTACTTGACTGAGGTTATCAAAGAAGAATGCTGGAATGCCATGGCTGTGAAGGGCCGAGCACTTAAGGTAAAGGACACAACCCCAAAAACCTTAGCTGCTGAGAATTTTCAACCAAAGTCTCATGGCATAACATTTAACAACAGTTTTTAAAAAGAAAATCCACATGTAGCAAAGCATTTGAAGCATGCCCTGCCTCTTCTACACTGACTTCCACCTAGAGGTGTTGCTTTCTCTTAATGCTTTCTTCCCTCTGCTCAGTCCCCATATGCTTCCAAACCAGCACCTCTTAAGATTGGCTTTAGCACCCCATCTTTCTTTCCACTGCAACACTTCCTGTTCCAGGTCTTAGTATTTGTCTACTCCAAAAGCCCACCTCATTCACGGTCCACACAGCTCAAAAGGTGGGATACAAGGTATTGTTCACATCTATACCTCTGCCTGCCTTTGCATTTTCTAAGGAGCTATTTTTTTAATTTTTTTATTCTGATTTGTTATACATGATGGCAGAATACAATTCATTTCATATTACACACATAGAACAAAATTTTTCAAGACACTGGTTGTATACAAAGTATTTTCACACCATTCACGTCTTATACTTAGGGTAATGATGTCTAACTCATTCCCCATCATTCCTACCCTCTTGCCCCTTCCTTTCCCCTCCCTCCCCTTTGCCCTATCTAAAGATCCTCCATTCTTCCCATGCTCCTCCCTAATCGCCATTATACATCTGCATCCTCATATCAAAGAAAACATTCAGCTTTTGGTTTTTGGGGATTGGCTTGCTTCACTTAGCATTATATTCTCCAACTTCATCCATTTACCTGCAAATGCCATGATTTTCTCTCTTTTAATGCTGAGTAATATTCCATTGTGTATGTATACCAAAGTTTCCCTATCCATTGTCTACTGAAGGGCATCTAGGTCAGTTCCATAATTTAGTTATTGTGAATTGTGCTTCTACAAACATTGATATGGCTGTGTCTCTGTAGTATGCTGTTTTTAAGTCCTGTGGGTATAAAACAAAGAGTCGGATAGCTGGATCAAATGGTGGTTCCATTCCAAAATCTACTATTTTCCAGATTGGCTGCACCAATTTGCAGTCCCACCAGCAATGTATGAGTGTGCTCTTAAGAAGCTATTTTAATTTACCTCTTTAAAAATACAGTGTGACCAAAAGTCTTGAGTTTATGTCTGTGGACCTACAGTAACTATTCACAACACCTTCTTCACTTTCAAATGTCACACACACAAAAACCCACACATATTTGGATAATGAAGCACGTATTGACCCTACCTTGACACGATTGAGTTTCTCTCTAGAACAAGGTTTCCCAAAAGTGGCATATTTGGGGCTGGACCATCACTTGTCATAGGACTATCCTATGTATTAGAGATGTTCAGCAACATTCCCAGTCTCTGACTACTAGATAAGAGCACCCCACACCTCCAGTAATAAAAATTTAAAAATGTCTCCAGACATTGCCAGGTGTGGGTGGGGGGAAGGGAGGCAGAATTGCTTTCTAGCTGAGAACCATTGCTCTAGAAAGAAATCCTTCAAAGTGTTATGTACAAAGTCTAACCAATACTAATGGCATGCCTCAGTTTATTTTTAAAATTTCCAGTGCCAATTTTACTCATGGCATAATATCCCATGAGTTAATTTTAGTCAGAGAAAACACCCCACACCTCATCCCCACATACCCACAATTATACTCAAAATGAATTTATTGGGCCTGGGGCTGTAGCTCAGTGGCAGAGCACTTGCCTCTCACACATGTAAGGCACTGGGTTCGATCCTAGCACCACATAAAAATAAACAAATAAAATAAAGGCATGTTGTCCATCTACAACTATTAAAAAAAATGAATTTACTTCCTCTTGCTTGTTTCCCAAGTGCTTTCACATCCCTTATGTGGTCGAGAACTTCCCGATGAAAGAGCGCTCAAGTGAAGAGCTGAAGGAATTGAAGACAGTCTTGCAGCAAAAGAAGATTGAAGCAGAGTGTCTTAAAGTACAATTTTTAATATATGTGTTTATATAAGTGATGTGATTTATTTTAGGGTTTCCTTCATACAGACTTGAGTTGGGATACAATTTAGGATAATAAGTTAATATATTGTGTGCATTTTTATATATGTATTTTGTTCCATTTATATTTTATTTCTAATTTGCAGGATTCCTTCATTCTTTCCTTCCTTCCTTCCTTCCTTCCTTCCTTCCTTCCTTCCTTCCTTCCTTCCTTCCTTCCTTCCTTCCTTCCTTCCTTCCTTCCTTTCTTTCTTTCTTTCTTTCTTTCTTTCTTTCTTTCTTTCTTTCTTTCTTTCTTTCTTTCTACTAAAGGTTAGACCTAGAGGTGTTTTACCACTGAGCCACATCCCCAGCTATTTTTACTTTTTATTTTGAGACATGGTTTCAGTAAGTTGCTTGGGACCTCATTAAATTGCTGAGGCTGGATTTGAACTCATGATCCTCCTGCCTCAGCTTCCCGAGCCCCTGGGATTACAGGTATGCGCCACCATGCCCAGTTTACAGGATATATTCTAATAAACACAGGACCTATATCCATATAGTAAATCCAACACTGGCTAGCCATCAGATACCAAGGATATGCTTTTAAAAACAACAATTGGTGTTTTGTTCTTATTTTGCTCAGAGGTCTATACTCCCTTCTCACTCTACCTTACCATTTGGGATTGTGTTTTAAATTAACCAACAAAGATGAACTAGAATCTATTTTGATGTAAATGCAATTTCCCTAAAACAGCCCCACTTTTTTTTTAAGAAATAATTTCTGTGAAATTAGTTTAAAAAAAAGAAGAAAGAAAGAAAATGGTCCTTTGTTATAGCTTTGTTTTGGCCAGAATTTTGCATCTACTCTTTCTCCAAAACATAAAATGAAGGCTTATGTAAATCTTAACCAACACCCTCTAGTCCCATGTGAACAAGTTTGTTTACTTTTTAATGTTTACATACCAAGAAAGACTTGAAATATTTACAAGTGGGTATCATCCTGACACACAAATATCAATATTATGTAGTGTTCAGGGTCATTTTGTTCTTTGGTTTACAGTTTGTCAGTTTCTGGAGCTTTAATTTCTTCTGTGGTGGTTTCAGGATCCTATCACCTTGAATTAAATTGTTGGCAAGATGATTTAACCTCTTAAGATGGTTGTTAAAATAATTAAATTGTTGCAAAATTGTCCTTTAGAGAATTTTTCTTATTGCACAACTTCCATGTAATCTTTTTCTCTATTCAGCTACGGAAGGAAATTTCAGAGGTTCAATCTGCAGTCTCCTTGGTTAAAAAGCGTCATGAAGAAGATGATGAAGAAGAAGAAGATGAAGATAAGATAATCAGAGACTCCAACTTGCCCAATTACCTGCTTGGTAGTCTGAGTACTGATTTTGGGGTAGATACCTCTTTGTTATCAAGCCAATTGGAACTTCACTCCAGAGAGGAGAAGATCAACCAAATTACCTTACTAAAAGTGGGTGGCTTTTCTCTTTATTCTTAAAAATCTCTGAAACTCTTATGAGATGTCTTTAAAGTGCTCACATTGAAACCTAATTCCAATCAAATGATTTCATCAAAGTGCATAAAGAAACACACAGATGGCTACCATCCATGTCCACAGACAGAGCTTATGTACAAGAGTTGTCTCCATCCCTCCAAACTGGGTTCTGTGATCTCACATTTTCTAAAGAATACTTTACACTGGCTGATACCACAAACCATTCTTCTGTTTAGATCTTTAGTCAGTTCAAAGAAACTCTTGGATTCCATCTTCTCAGTAACTCAAGTTTCATTTAGGAACTCCTTTTAAGGTTGAGACACAACTGCTTATTTATCTGCTTAACCTGAGGAAATATAATTTCTTCTCTAAGAATTTTGGTACATTCTGGGTTCTAGAATAAGTCCCTTCCTCTTTACTTCTAGAATAAGTCCCTTCCTCTTTACTTCTCCACTAAACAAGTCAATCTCATAACACATCTGTCTATGGAGAAGACCCTAAGGTGCTCCAGAGGTTCCCGGTCATGGGAATTAGATAATTTTGAGGCTGTAGGCATAGGCATAATTTTTGAAAATGCAATGCCTGAGACTGTAGATAGTTTGAAATTTAATGTTAGCTATTCCTTTTCTTAAAAGTCCTTCAGCCATGTCTGCAATTCAAGTTCTAGCTTCCTGTCATGTTACTCAGCTCTCACTTCCTTTCCTTTCCTTCTTCTATTCTAACCCTTTATTCCTCAGAGAATAAGCCCTCAATTTATTCTAAGAACGGTTCAGTTACCTTTTGTGGCCCAGCTTCTGCAGACTCATGCCCCAGGCATCACCTTCTTGCTACTTTATTCCTACAAAGAGGTAATTTCAGCCCAAGAGAAACTCTGGTGCTAAGTGTTAAGATCATTTTTTTCCAATTTAATGGCTTCTTCTCCAATAACATAGATGTATAGACTGAACTCTGACAGTAACATAAAGGCCACTTTGAGTTGAGCCATTAGGAGTGGTAGCAACCCATCTGGACTCACTTTCTCTCTGGCTATTGACTGATCCTTCTGGTGACCTCAGATTCTCTCTTGCCTGAGAATGACCTGACCCTATAGCTATAGAAAGAATATTGTGCCTGGTGGACTTCTCTGGAAGCTTCTCTAAACACTCTGTACTGGCCATTTCTTCCTCTCTACATCTGCCACAAGATTCTAAAAAAGAGATTTTTTTTTTTTAAAAATGCATGCACAAAAGTAGAGAGAATTGTTCAATGAGCCTCTGTGTGCACATCACCCACCTGAACATTTATCATCATACTTGCACATTGAATGACAGCTTACATTTCAGAAAGTAGATTATGGAATATGGTTGCCTTAATCCTACCTATGGTTGGATGCCACTATCAATTATGGAATCAAGAAATGGCTTGATACAAATGGCATTCCAGGAAGATTCATTTTACCTTCTTAAAAGATAATTTCAGGACTTACCTTGGAGGGAAAGTGTAACTTGGGATCATGTTACTAGTAAAGATATGAGATGTGGTGTTTTTTTCAGTAACATATTGATATTTCAGGATATCATTTACAAGGTAAAAACTGCTTTCAATAATGAGTTTGATGCTGCATATAAACAAAAAGAGTTTGAAATCACACGTGTGACGGAAAGAAATGTTAGAATTAGAGAAATTATTTCAGATCTGGAGTTGGAAGAAACAGTCTGGCAACCAGAATTTGAAGACTGTGAGAAACCAGAGAGAACCTTTGTTGTAGAGGATCATGAGGTATGGCTGGCCCCATCATCTCTTCCCTCTTTCTCAGATTTCTCCCAGATCCTATTTGTTCACCTTCTTCTCTATATTATTGCAAACAACTCTATTAGCTAGCATGCTCATTTACAGATAATAAAAACAGAGGATAGAGCTGCAGTATTGAGAATTTCTTTTATGGACCCCAGAGAGTCCGGGGAAGATTTGGACACTGCACCTAGGAAGAAACCGGCAGCAAAGATTAGAGCTTTATGGGGAGTCCAGGGCCCTCTTTCTTTATCTCCTAGCTTACTTATCTGTACATATAAGATTCTTCTAGCAATTTCTACTTTGTATCTCCTCTACCAAGACAGCAGCTGGTCTGAATTAGATTATCTTGGTCCCAGTTCTAGGCTTGCCTGGGAAGGGGCTCCTTGGCCCAGTGTTGGCCCAGTGCTTGAACCAGAGGGGTTGAACCACTCTGTGGGAAAAAGGCCAATGGAGTCATTATCTAGATCTTTGGTGGGCAGTACAGATACCAGGGAAAGGGACTTGTGGACAGCCTTCTTCAAAGCATAGGCAGTTGTGAAAAGAATGCCTAAAGAAAACAAAATATGACCATATTTCATTTTTTTGAAAGAAAAAAATCCTGGAGAATACTCAAAGAAAAACTATTGTTCACATGAAACCAATTTGACTACTTTGGGGCAAAAGATAATACTGGTGTTTAGAAGAAATATTTTCACCATCCCTATTAGCTGCCAGGCCCCATTCTAAGTGTCCTAGATAGATGAGAATGAATATATAATTCTACATCCATAGAAGGTAAGTCCTAACATTGCCTCTATTTCACAGATGAGGAAAGTAAGGAACAGAGAAATTAAGTAGCTTAGCCACAGTTTCTTGGCTAATTAGTAACAGACTGGACCCAAACCATTTGCTTCTGAGGACATTGTCCTAACCTTTGCACTTGTTTAACTTCTACAAGTCATTTTTCCCTGGTCTCTTTGCTATGTGACCTGGGAGCTAGAGCAAGGTGAAAACCAAGACCTCATTATGCCACTGCTCAGGGCCCAGCTCAAGGCAATCCCTTTGCACATGCAGTAAACCCCCATGCCTGCTTTTTCTTAAGCTCCCATCAGTCTATGTTCAGGAGAGAGATCTCTTTGCAAGTCAGATGTGACTTCCTGCTGTGCCTGACCCCCTGCAGTGGCTGCCCAGGGCACTTGGGATACAACCCACCTTCCTGACCATCTCCCTGCCCTCATCTTGTCCAGCTGCTCTCCCTCCCTTCTGGCCATGCTTTACTGCCCACAGTTCTTAGAATGCTCCAAGCTCTTGACCTCTTAGGACATCTTTAGGATTTGACTTAGGTGACACTTCTTTGACCTCCCTTCCCCTCACCCTTCATCTAAATCAAATCTCTTCAGTGATGAGACAGAGCTGAAAACTAAGAGAAAAGTAAAGATCTATTCTTCTAGACCTCTCATTTTAGACTTTGTCTTCATTCCAAAACAGAAATTGAATGCAAAATATGGATTGTACCTTTAATTCTCACAGTACTATTTAATTTCCTCCCAGTGTATAGAAGGAAAGTTTGGTTTGGATTTTGTACGAATACCAGCAGAAAGCTGTATTTTCTCTTTTAGATTACAGCTCAAAAACATGTTTCTCCATGGCAAAAAGCCAAAACAGAATTGATTTCACCCCATGAAACAGAGGGATGGCTTCATTCACAGGTATGCAGCTCTGTCCAAATAATACCCAAGACCCTCTTTCCTTTAGAGATACTTGTATCCCATTATAGAAGCACATAAAGATAACTGTCTTGGTCCAGAGGCCACTTGAACCTCATCTGGCTTCCTCTGTTCTCTCTTCCATACCACTGCCACCATTCCCTATCCTAAAGTGGTCATCCTAACACCAGGTGGGAGGTGCCCCTGGGGTCAGAGCACTGTCTCAGCTGCCCTCTCTGACCCTGGCTCTTTCTCAGGGTTTGGACGTTAGAAACAGAGCCCTGATGGACATGATGGGAGGTGTTCTGGAAGTCAAGAAGGAAGACGTTTTGAGAATGGTGAGATATCTGGCCCTCCTTGTGAAAGGTATAGCAGAGTTGAAATACACTTACATTTCACCATTTTGTACAAATTCTATGGCAAAAAAATATTAGACAACCTTATAGTACCCTATAAACATACACAGTAGGCAAATAAGAAAAAAAAATTGGCTTCCATTCTCACAAGAAGCAAATGAGCACCAACAAACCACAGTGGTTTTGTTCTCTACCAAAGGCAGGGATACCACTTCAACTCTACTCTAACACCTGCAGTACAGGTGTAGTTCTGCACACACCTCTGTCACCTAAGGGTCCAGGTATATCCTAAACTGCTCTCACTCTCCAGAGTCACAGAACAATAGTCATGATGTTCATACTCTTTAGTAAAAGTGTGTTAGGCTATTGTCCTTATTGACTTTTTGTTTGTCTTGTTTTGTTTGGTGGTACTGGGGACTGAACTCATGAGTGTTTTACCACTGAGCTACATCCATAGCCCTTTTCATGTTTCAATTTGAGACAAGGTCCAAAATTGCCCAGATTGGCCTTGAACTTGCAATCTATCTGCCTCAGGCTTCTGAATCTCTGGGATTACAGGTGTGCACTGCGGGACCTGGCCCTTGCCAACCCTTTTAAAGGGCCTTTGCTTTTTTATTTCTTCAAACTGTAACCATACCTCTGAGCTTTTACAGTACTGATGCATTTCCATTTGAGCAAGCATGAGTGTTTCTTTCTATTGTCAGGTGATTCCTCAGCCTGCTTTCATGATAAAGCCCGATGCACTGTGGACAGAAGAGGAAAGGAAACAATTCAAAGAATATGAGAAGAAAGTCAAGGAGTTAAATGAAGAAAGAGATAAGTATAGAAAGGTCAGAAGATCCAAAAATCAACATAATCTACCATATCCAGGGTTTGTTTCAATATTTTTTCAATTTTTTTTGTTTCTCAGTGTCTTTAGTGGCTGAGAATGGCATCTCAGCTTAAATTCTCAAGAATTTAGAAGATTTTAGAGAAGTAAATTTTAAATTTAGAGAACTTCAAAGAGAACAATTTAAAACAAAAAAATTTGAGCAGTGGTTTTTGAAAGTTCTTATTGATTTCAACATTTCCCACATTGTTACCATTTGTTTGTTCCATTCATTCTTGTTTAACAGACACCAATTCTGGCACATGCAAGTCACTGTGAGGGATTGTTCTCTCGTGTCTGTAGCCATCTGAGTTCAGTAATGTTTCTGCTTGATTTGTTCTCACAAGGAAAGGATTTGAGAAAAGAATGGTACAGACAATGGTGTAGCACTTAGTTTACAGTTCTTATTCCAAGTTTCTGCAGTGCAGTTCTGCTACTTTTTATCTTCTTCCATCACAAAGAAACATTCCCACATTAAAACTGCTTACCATTCTAATAGAGATATAAAAGACTATGGTGTATAACACCAAGTGATGATATCTATGATTCTGTGAGGGAAGTAATATCATACTTCCCTCATTCAAGACAGGACTGATTTCTACCTTTTTTTGAGGCTGCATCTTATGAACAAGTTCTTTGAACCTTTTGTTAACCTGTTATATTTTTATTCACTGCAATTCTGACTTGTATTTTAACCTAAGATAGCACTTGCCTAAAACCTGAATCCATAATTCTACTCATTACCTATCTTGGTTCATCTCATACCTCCACTTCTTCCCTAACACTGGATTATTTTTTCAGTGATATAAAAAATTAAATATAAAAATTATAATATAAAAAATAAAATAGTAGTCATCAGGAATACAAACAAAAATAAATCCTGGAGAAGATGTGGAGAAAAATAAACACTTTTTCACTGTTGGGATTGTAAATTGATACAACCACTAAGGAAATCAGTTTGGAGGTTCCTCAAAAGACTAGGCATGGAACCACTGTAAAATCCATTCCTCAGTGTCTATCCTAAAGAATTACTATAGTGACATACACAGACCCATATTTATAGCAGCACAACTCACAATACCCAAACTATGAAACAAGTCTAGGTATCCATCAATGGATGAGTGGGTAAATAAAATGTGGTATATATACACAATGGCGTTTTTATTCAACCGTTAAAAAAAAAAAAAAAAATGAGAGTGTTGGTTGTCCGGAAATTACCGCAGTGCCTCCCGGGAGGAGGCAGAAAGCCCGGAAGTAAACGTTGCGGGACTAGTTTCCTTTCTGTCGGATGGTTTTGGCGTAGGCTGCGGCCTGACCGGGCGAGGTCATTATGTCGGCCGCAGCAGTGGACACGGTTAATGCAGCACCCCTATCGGGGTACAAAGAAATGAATTTGGAGGAACCAAAGAAGATGACTTGAGAGAACTAGAGAAAGAAGAAGGAGCTAGAAGAAAAGTGAAAACTGGGTAATGCTCCAGCAGAAGTTGATGAAGAGGGAAAAGACATCAATCCTCATATTCCTCAGTATATTTCTTCAGTGCCATATGATATATTGATCCATCAAGAAGACCTATTTTAAATCATCAGAGACCACAACCAGAGAAACAAAAGTAATTCAGCTCATCTGGGGAATGGTACAAGAGGGGAGTAAAAGAGAATTCCATAACTACTAAGTACCGCAAAGGAGCATGTGAAAATTGTGGGGCCATGACACACAAAAAGAAAGACTGCTTTGAGAAACCTAGGCGAGCTGGAGCCAATTTTACAGGTTCTAATATAGCTCCAGATGAACACGTCCAGCCTCAACTGATGTTTGACTATGATGAAAAAAGAGATCGGTGGAATGGCTATAATCCAGAAGAACACATGAAAATTGTGGAAGAATATGCCAAAAGTTGATCTAGACAAACGAACTTTGAAAGCCCAGAAACTGCAAGAATTAGCCTCAGGAAAACTAGTGGAAAAAGCTAATTCTCCAAAACACAGTGGGGAGAAGAGGAACCAAATTCCCAAAGGAGAAAGATCACAATAGTGAAGATGAGGATGAAGACAAATATGCAGATGATATTGACATGCCAGGACAGAATTTTGACTCTAAGAGACGAATTACTGTCCGAAATCTCAGGATTCGAGAAGATATTGCAAAATACTTGAGATAAGATCCAAATTCTGCATACTATGATCCAAAAACTAGAGCAATGAGAGAATCCTTATGCTAATGCAGGAAAGAATCCAGATGAAGTGAGTTTTGCAGGAGATAACTTCGTTAGATACAGAGATACCATCTCAATGGCTCAGACACAGTTGTTTGCTTGGGAAGCCTATGACAAAGGATCTGAAGTGCATCTACAGGCGGATCCTACAAAACTAGAGCTATTGTATAAGTCCTTCAAAGTCAAAAAAGAAGACTTTCAAAGAACAGCAGAAAGAAAACATTCTAGAAAAGTATGGTGGGGGCTGGGGATGTGGCTCAAGCGGTACCTCGCCTGGCATGCATGCGGCCCGGGTTCGATCCTCAGCACCACATACAAAGAAAGATGTTGTGTCCACCGAAAACTAAAAAATAAATATTAAAATTCTCTCTCTCTCCCTCCCTCCCTCTCTCTTAAAAAAAAAAAAAAAAAAAAAAAAAGTATGGTGGCCAAGAACACTTGGGATACTCCTCCAGCTGAATTACTTTTAGCCCAGACTGAAGACTATGTAAAATACTCAAGACATGGTACAGTCATCAAAGGACAAGTGCGAGCTGCTGCCTGCTCCAAATAGGAGGAGGATGTAAAGATTCACAACCATACACTATCTCGGGATCTTACTGGAAGGATGGCTGATGGGATTACAAATGCTGTCATTCTTTTTTCAAGTATTCCTATTGTACTGGAGAATCTGGGAAGGATATTGTTAATTCAGATGAATGTATTATAAATGATGTAAGTGGAGAAGAATCTGTGAAAAAAACTCAAACCCTCATGGAAATGCATCAAGAAAAACGAAGAGAAAAAGAAGAAACACTGAAAGAGCAGCTCAGATAGTGATGATGAAGAAACATGAAAAATTGAAAAAGGCACTGAATGCAGGGGAGGCACGCCTTCTTCATGTCAAGGAGATCATGCAGGTTGATGAGGGGAAACGGCCTTACAATAGCATATATGAAACTCGGGAACCCACCGAAGAGGAAATGGAGACCTACAGAATGAAACGGCAGAGGCCAGATGACTCCATGGCCTCTTTCCTTGGACAATAACTAGTCGTAGAAATTCATCCAGGATGGATTCAGCTGACATGGTCTTTTCAATTTCTTGCTCATGATTGTAGACTGGAAAAATGCTTGTCTTCTCTTCTTTGCTACTTGACTTTAATAAAGCTTTCAGAAGTCCCAAAGTAAATTCCTTCTTTTCCACATTGAAGAAGTGAAGAACTCAAATAGAAGGTACATTAAGTGTGGAGTAAGATTGGAAATACTCTAATTTTTATATTAGTTATATGGAAAAACCTTAACTCTCTACTTACCAAGAATGTTTTGTACTCAACAGTTGAGTACAAAACAGTTAAATATTTCCTCAATTTTTCTGGCCTTCTGTCTAGTATTAGCACACATTTTGAAAGTAGATTACTCTTTCTCAAATCTAGGGCTTCATTTTTTTAAATAACTAGCAATTACAGTTGTAATTTAACTTAATAATTGCAGTTATTTTGTAATCATTTGTTTTTACCTTATCAGGTTTTCCTGGTCTGAAAGGAAAAAATTATTTTTACCTTGGTCTTTGGGTCACTATTTTCTCATCCTTGAGTCAATACTAATAGTACTTTTACTACTATAGGAAAAATAGTAGTAAAAACATAGAATTTCTTTCATTTATCATAGTAGATATGGTTTGTAATATTTTGTTATTTTATTTTATTATGCCTTAATGTAATGATCATGATATTAAGTTAGATTTTAAGAGAGTGTGGAATATCTGGGAGATACCTAATCTTCATAGCTAGCAGGTGTCGCTTTGTAAAATTTGCAGGGAGCAAAACCTGAAGTTGAAGGTTTCTTCAGAGAATTGTAAGATAGCTTGTATGGATCTTAGTAACTGAGACCACCATAATCCCCAGGACACTTTGTGAAAATAATGCTGACAGAGTAGAATCAATGAAAACAGACTAAAATCCCTGACATGAATGCATCTACTTAACACCTTTCTAAACTACCCAAAAAAAAGTGTGTAGTATACTGTGTTAAGTCAGAATCTCAGAAATAGTAGTTCTAGAAGAACAGCTGAGTCAAATTGGCAAATACCAGGAATATACATGGTGTCTAGATTCCAACTCATTGAAATTAAAATAGCAAGGCAGATCTTATTCTTAAGATGGTCAAAATTTTGTTTTCCTATTCCTACATTTAATAGGGTGGTTCAACGTCAAGTCTGACATTGGTGTCTGTCTTATTTTTTTTTGCTAATAAAGATATGTAATTAAGAATAAAAAAAGAAAAATGAAATTATGTCATTTGCAGGAAAACAGATGAAACTTGAAACCATTATGTTAAGTAAAATAAGCCAAACTCAGAAGCTCAAGGGTTGTATGTTTTCTCTCATACGTGGAAGCTAGAGAGAAAAAAAGGAAATGAAATGTGGCAGAACGGGGATCTCATGAAAAAAAAAAAAAGAGATCAGTAGAGGAAAGGGACCAGGGGTTAGGTGGTAGAGAGGAAGGGAGAATGTGCAAGGGAGTGCATATTTACCAAATTATATTGTTCTATTTTGTGCATATTCAAATATTCAACAAATTCCAACATTATGTACAACTATAATGCACAATAAAATAATGTGGAAAAATATATAAAATTTTCATGAAAAGGAATTCAAAGCTTGGGGGAAAAATAAAAGCAAGAAATTTTTTTTAGGGCCAAATCATATATCTGGAAATTACTATCCTATAAAGGGAGTCGGTTTTCTGAAAAAATTTACTGCAGTTTGTTTTACCAGGCCTACTTTTGGCTGTATCATTAGCTATCATTAGTGATTTTTATCCCTCCTCTGCAAAGTAATCTTTTTAAAGCAAAAACCCCAGACACCCAGTATCCAAGTGGAGAATCTCTGGTTGAAGGGACTGAGGTCTCAGAATACCTCACAAGCTCTGCCTTCCTCCTGCCCCTCCCTAGGGGCAAAATGCAACATCCCATCCTGGGAGCACTCTATATTCCTAAACTCTAACTTCACTATGGCCTTCTTTTCAGTCATTAGAAACAGAATTGAAGAAACTTCAAAACTCAATTCAAGAAAGCACACAGAGCTTTGATGAACTTTTGAAAAAACTCTTTGAAAGGAGAGTGAAGGCCGAGATGGTTGTCAACCAGGTAAACAGAAGCTTTGCTTCTGTAACTTGTTCTTTTAAGGAACCCCCAGGGACCTGGCTGATGTTAGGATAATGACCAACACCCTTTACTGGTACCAAGGTCCTGTAAGCCTGAGTCCCTGGGTAACTCTTCAGCCTCCTGTTGTTGCACCTCCTCCCTTTCACTTGGCAGACTTCCTCTCTTGAGTGCCCTGAGAAGTAGCTGCCTTGCAGGGAGGAAGGAGGCTTCTGGGAGGTGCAGGGAAATGGGAAATGACAGCTAAAGTGATGACATGTTCTAAAATTGATTGTGACAATGGTAACACAACTCTAAATATACTGAAGACCACCCACTGACTCGTATACTATAAATGGTGAATTGTATGGTATGTGAATTATATACTTCAGTAAAGCTGTCATTTTGAAAAAACAGCTACACCTAGGTTACAACTAGTTAGAACACCTAGTTGTACAAGATAAAAAGGGTACTATCAGACTATTAGATAATATCCAAAGGATTCAAGAGCCACCCACATACATCTCCTTTAAATGAGAACATTTAAGATTCAAAGATGATATAATTGCAATTAAATGAAACCCATCAAATTTGTTTAAATTCACAAATTTGTGATATTTTTTTAAACAGAAAATGCCAATTGGTTATCTTCAGAGGATGACAACCAATTCTTATATAAAACTAATAAAGGAAAGCATAAAGTATCTATTTGGCCTTTCGTATATGAACTGTGCCCTCAGGTAAC